>NC_060952.1:37681854-38035860 GCF_022045245.1 Lucilia cuprina
GTCAGGGCTATAGAATAGTCTATAGTCAGGGCTATAGAATAGTCTATAGTCAGGGCTATAGAATAGTCTATAGTCAGGGCTATAGAATAGTCTATAGTCAGGGCTATAAAATAGTCTATAGTCAGGAGTATAGAATAGTCTATAGTCAGGAGTATAGAATAGTCTATAGTCAGGACTATAGAATAGTTTATAGTCAGGACTATAGAATAGTCTATAGTCAGAGCTATAGAATAGTCTATAGTCTGGGCTATAGAATAGTCTATAGACTGGACTGTAGAATAATCTATATTCTGGGCTATAGAATAGTCTATAGTCAGGGCTATAGAATAGTATATAGTCAGGGCTATATAATAGTCTATAGTCAGGGCTATAGAATAGTCTTTAGTCAGGACTATATAACAGTCTATTGTCAGGACTTATAGCTTCCTCTATAGTCAGGATTATAGTATAGGCCATAATCAGGACTATAAAAGAATCTATAGTCAAGACTATTGGAGAACTATAGAAGAGCATACGGTCAGACTATAGAAGAGTCTATAATCAGGACTATAGAACAGCCTATAGTCAGTAGTATATATGCATACAGATTTTACTAAATATACTTAATACAAACATACTAAAATAGCAATTATTCCAACGACACTTAATACAAACCAATTGTGTATTTGTTTTTGGTTCTTCTAGGTGTTAAGTTCCATTTATTATAAATGACACACAATTCTTACTAAAGACCACCTATTTTAAGTATGTATATGCATAAAAATTATACAAACAGAGCAACCCCTCTGTATAAATTGTAGATATTAAAAATAAATCAAAATATAAAAAGAAACACCCACCGGATTAAAGCACAAAATGGTCAACTTAATGGCTTTTTATTTATATATCAAATATGTAAAAAAAAAAAAAAATAAACTATTCCTTTGTAGAATGTATACTCACTGTTCAACATAACGTATGATTAACATGGCAAAGAAAATAAAGACGAAATAAGAAATGAGTCATTATAATTTCATTAAAAAGTCAAAAAGGAAAAGTAACTTTTATATCCCATACCCAATAAAAATAATGAGATGACAATAATATTTAACTTACAAGTGACTACATAAAGAATGTTTATATGTATGTATTAAGAACACATACTGACATTTTTCATACATACATTTTATATCTATTTAAATATCCTGCCGCGTTAAGAAACTCAAGTGATTTTTTCTGAAATAAAAACAATATGCGCAAATTGAAGGCGAGGTAAGAGTAAGAGGAGGAAAAAAATAAAAATAATTATAATTAAAGTTTTTATGGAGAATATTTTCTTAAACACGTGTACATACATAATTATAAATATGCTTGAAACAGTGTATCTGTCTTTTATTTAAACTGTAGATACAAATTCATATGTTAATGTACGTACTTGTATGTGTATTCCTGTATTTACATGTGTTTGAACGTACATATGATTTTATGTAGGTCGAATCCTGTACTACAACATTTAAACCACTCTAGGATCAATAAACCTACACATGTGTTGAAATCAACATAAGTATATACTATGTTTGTGTGTGTATGAGAAATATACTATAAAAGATTGTATTCATTCTAGAAATTGGAAAATATACTTATTATATTTAATGTTTCTTCAAAAAAAAGAACGAAAAATTAAAACTTTTCTCCAATAATTTCCAAACCACATATTTCCATTTTTCAAGAACAACTTTAGAGATTCCAAACAAGACTTTATACATTTAAACTTCTGTTCACACCTTAAATAAAGTAAAACAGCCATAAGTTTGTATTTATCAAACAGACAATGTGTGATGACTGTGTGAGCCAGTCTTTTAAGTAGATTTTTTTTTTATGTGTAAAGGAAAACAACAACTTTGGATTGAAAATGTATTTCCATTATTTAACAGATTCCTACAATGTCAGAGATTTTGGGTAAGATTCCTTTTGTTTGAAATACAATTTTTCCTTTATTCATCTGTAATGACCCAAATATTCATTGAAAATTAATGTAGAAAAAAAGAAATTGATTTGTTTTATGTTTTATTTAATACATCAGCAGAGTATCCAATCGGAAAGTTTTTCTTGTCATTAGGGTGAGAGGAGATGTTAAAAATAACATTCTGCTTGTACACAAAATTATGAAATATTCAGAATTTTTTTATGTATATAAAAACGTGATTAATTTATAGAAAATTTTCTTTACTTACTTATCAAGTCTGAGGAACTTACCTGTAATGAGAAAAGGAAACAGAAAATGTCAATATTAATAATATATTTTTATATGTGTTCAATTTAGTAAATAGTTAAAAGTTTGTTAAAGTGTAACATGTTTATAAGAATTATTAATAAAACGTGACTTTGTTAAACCTGACTTTAACAGATTAATTCGATATAAAAATATTTATGGAAATAGAAATTTTTGCAATAAAATAAGATTATTTAATGTGAATTCTTGAAGACTTAATTGAGAATTAATGCTGAAAATTTAGGAATTTATGTGATTTTTTTTGTTGGAACAAAATAAGCACTAAGAAATTCCCGAACCAAAATATTTCTGAATATATATATTTCTTTTGATTTTTCATAAAAACGAAACATTTGGCAACATTTTAAAACAAAAAATGTATTTTATTATCCGATAATAATTTTTCTTATAGCCATGACATTAGATTACTCTTTATTCTTGCCCATAGTCTTGACTATAGATCAATCTTTAGTCTTGACTATAGATCGTTCTCTCAACTATAGATCAATATATAGACTTGAATATAGATCAATTTACAGTCTAGACTATAGATCAATCTACAGTTTACACTATAGATCAATCTATAGTCTTGACTATAGATCAATCTATAGTCTTGAGTATAGATCAATCAATAATCTTGACAATAGATCAATCTATAGTCTTAACTTTAGATTAATCTATAGTCTAAACTATGGATCACTCTATAGACTTGACTATAGATCAATCTATAGTCTTGACTATAAATCAATCTATAGTGTAGACTATAGATCACTCTATAGTCTTGACTTTAGATCAGTTTATAGTCTTGACTATAGATCACTTGACTATAGATCAATCTATAGTCTTGACTATAGATCAACCTATAGTCTTGACTATAGATCAACCTATAGTCTTGACTATAGATCACTCCATAGTCTTGACTTTACATCACTCAACAGTCTTGACTATATATCAGTTTATAGTCTTGACTATAGATCAGTCTACAGCCTTGACTATAGATCAGTCTATAGTCTTGACTATAAATTAGTCTATAGACTTAACTTGACTATAGATTATTCTATAGTCTCGACTACAGATTATTCTATAGTCTTGGCTATAGATCATTCTATAGTCTTGACTATAGATCATTCTATAGTCTTGACTATAGATCATTCTATAGTCTTGACTATAGATCATTCTATAGCCTTGACTTCAGTTCAGTCTTTAGATAAGTCTATAATCTTGACTAAAGATCAGTCTACAGACTTGACTATAGCTCAGTCTCTAGTCTTGACTATAGATCAGTCTATAGACTTAACTATAGATCAATCTATAGTCTTGACTATAGATCAATATATAGTCTTGACTAAAGATCAATCTATAGCCTTAACTATAGATCAACATATAGTCTTGACTATGGATCGATCTATAGTCTTGACTATAGATCAATCTATAATGTTTGACTATAGATCAGTCTCTAGTCTTGACTATAGATCAGTCTATAGTCTTGACTATAGATCAGTCTATAGACTTAACTATAGATCAATCTATAGTCTTGACTATAGATTAATCTATATTCTTGACTATAGATCAATATATAGTCTTGACTAAAGATCAATCTATAGCCTTGACTATAGATCAACATATAGTCTTAACTATACATCAATCTGCAGTCTTGGCTATAGATCAACCTATAGTCTTTACTATGGATCAATCTTTAGTCGTGCTCAACTTATTGATCAGTCTATAGTCTTGATCAATCTATAGAATTATCTATAGTCTTAATCAATCTATAGTCTTGACTACATATCAGTCGGACTATAGATGATTTATAGATCAGTCTTCTTTCCTAAAATGTCACTTATAGACCTGTATACAGTCTTAAATGTGGATCGGTCTATGGTCTTGAATATTTATTAAGCATCTTCTCTAAATATAAAATTTTCTAAAAATTTAAGTTTATTTATTTATAGAATATTTCACTAAATTGTGTTTTGTTAATATTTTCTTAAATGGTTTATTTGTTTATTTATCCAATTGACATATCCAAAAGAGCTAAGAAAGCTCCTAAACAAAATAAATATGTGTATATATATTTATATATTTGCAGAAATATTCAATTTATTAAATGCTAAAAGATCAAGTGCTGGTCAAACAGTATTATAGTCTATACTTTGATTATAAGTATTCTTAAGTTTAATCAACTGAAAAAATTCTTAAATATTTGTTAAGTAATGACAGTAATGGCCTGTCATGCATGTTGGTTATTAGTTTAGGATTAACATTTTGTTAATGGAGGGAGTTACAGAAAAGCAATGAAAACTTGGGATAGGTTTATAAGAAACATTTTTAACATCCAATTTAATATTACAGTTTCAAAGATTAAAATTTTTTCATTTTCATTTGCATTGAGATTGTTATTTAATTTATATAAAGTTGTAAGTTCAAATATAATTGTTCGTTGGGTGCAGGAAATATATTAAAATGACTACTCTTTAGATTACCTAGTGACAATAAAGTGACATTTATCTATAAATGAATGTCAACAGTAATCTTTTAATATATTTTTATAGCAACAAAATTTTTATATTTCGTTTAAAAATAAATTGTCTAACTAAGCGTTTAATTTCCCCGTGGGGCTTTTAGAAATAAAAAAAAAAATTATGTATATTATGACACACCCCTAAAATATGCTTTAAAATTTTATTGAATATTCAACTTATTTTCAAAGCATACGTTTTGATGTAAATGATAAAAAATTATAAAGAAAGATTTTGCATAAAATATATTAAAACTTTGAAATTAAAATTTCTTTATTTTTTTAATAGAAACATTAAAATGCAAAAATGTAAACAAATTTAATTTAAAAAAATGAATAGAAACAAACCAGATTTAATTACATTTAAATTATGATTTTTTTTTAATTTTTTTCAAATTAGCTTCAAATTAATATTTTTCATCATTTTTTCTTTTCTGCTATTTGTAGGAAGCCAAGGAGACATTATGCGATCCGGAGAAGAGGGCCAATTATGATAAATGGCGCAATAGTGGCATTGCCATGAGTTACAAGAATTGGTTGGGTATGAAAGAGCACGTTGGTCAGGTGAGAAGATACACTATAGCGGAGAAAGTGGATAAAGAGGTATGGGCAAAGAAAACAAAAAGAAATAAATTTTAAACAAAAATTTAATACTTCAACCAAACAATGTTTACAAAATGATCCCTTTTTTATTATTATATTTATATTCCATGTTTATTTTCTTTCTTTTTTTCCTCTTTAGAAGTGGAAATATGTGTCGTGTTTTTCTCTGTACAAAAACAAAATACTTTTGAACTTTTTGCTATCAAAAAAGAAACAAAAACACCATACAATATACTATATACATGGATGGCATGTTTTACACCATTTCCAAATAAAAAAAAAAAACATTTACATATAATGTTTTAAACATGAGAATCTGTTATCAAAATAGCTATATTTTGAAAATGTATTGTTTATAAACAAAATTTTTGGAAATGGTGTAATCTTTATGTCAGTTTTTTTCACATTTAGTTTTTTCCATATTTTTCTGCGTGTCTCCTTGTTAATACTCTATTAAATGTTTTTAAATGTGTATGTGTGTCTCCTTCTTGTTTCTCTTACTATCTCCTTTGGCAACCTTGACAAATGTGTTTCTTTTCATTTTATGTGCCCTACACCTTTGTAGTTAAAGGATATTCTTTTTTTCTTTAAAATCCAAAAGCATAAGTCGAAATCATACTTTACACTTCTTTAGTGGGGAGAATATTAAGCGCATTGATTTTAACACCGAAAAACAATAGTCCTACCAATCCCCTCAGAATCATTTCCTTAGTATATTTACATCCTCTTGTCCACCTTTTTATCTAAATATTTATGTTAACCTTGTGCTTAAGATACAAGTGGCAATTTTCAATTTTATAAATCCTGACGCAATTTTTATTAATCTTGACACATAGTCAAGACTTGGGTCCATATTTTATTAAACCTCCATACATGCTTAACCCACAAACAGGGGAGTTCTAGTATCTCTTGAGGCCCCGCACAAAGTGTGCTCCTAAAAATCAGTTGAAAGTTAACACTTGTCTTACAATTAAATTATTTTTCTTTCAATACCCTACACCACTAAAGTGTGGAGGGTATTATGCCAAAAATATTGATCCTACACTCACCTTAAAATATATACCAATCGGCTGAGAATCACTTTCTGAGTCGTGTCCATGTGTCCGTCTGTGTGACCATGAAAAGCTTGTCCCAAGGACGAATTATATTGAAAATGTTTGAAATCGCTTCATTATTTCGACTAGCCCCCATTCAAAAGTACCCCCAATAGGCCTTTTGGTCTCATTTGATCCTAGCCCCATACAAACTCCCCTCCAGAAAACGACATGAAAAATTCACTTATAAACACTAATGATACTATTTAATTTTACGTTAATAAAACTGAAGTAGACGTCAACATAGACCCATATTTAGCCCTACCCCCAATTGAGCCCTCTTGTAAAAATCTCTTTTCTACTTGTGTAGAGTATCATATCGGCGGCCATGTCTGACAATACTTTCCTACTTGTTTTTCATCTAATTTCAGACCATATTCTCCTAGAAATTCGATATTAATCCATAAATATGTGAAAAATACAATCGGCCAAATATAAGTCATAGATTCTTATTAAATTTCTCAAGTTATTTAAGTTTGTAGTTGTGTTGGGTATTATATAGCCAGGTTTGATCTACTCTGCTTGTTTTCTTTTTCATTCCTTATACATATATTAAATCTCGTTTCCAAAACCACCATCTTCTATAAGTTCATCACAATTTTTTATGATAATTTTTATATCAAAACCATTAAAAACACTTTCCATGTACTTGATACTTGTACTCTCGTTTGCTAACATGTTTAGCATACCTCTGACATTTTTTTCCATTCGCCACGTAAGTACTTTAAAATTGAAATTGTTTTTATAGTACCTTTTTATGGTTTTGCGTCTGGCATGAATGGTGAAGAAAATGTTTCTACAATGTTTGCAAGGGTAGTTTTAAAGGAGCATAACAAAAATATAAACTCAAAGGAAATTGAAGTACATTAAAATTATTAGAAAATATTAACGAAAATCGTTCTTTTTTCTTTTCTTTCTTTACACTTTGTTTTTTATCAATAACTGAGATTAAAGGAATGAAATACTCTTTCTAAAATTAAGTTTAGTACTTAGGATTCTGTTTACCCTTGTCAGTGGTATTTAATGAAATTAGTTAATGTTAAAAATTAACATGGAATTTTAATTAAATTTTTTTTTTAATTTTATCATGTTTTCATTAAGAAAAATCCTTAGAAATGTTTATAAAAATTCCAGTTTTTAATACAGTACTAGAGAACATATCTAAATACATTGATATGTAATATGATTTCCGTAAAATGCTCTAGTACTGATTGTTGATTGGTCTGCTTGATCGGGAGTTGACTTTATAAAGCTCTAGTTACTTCATTAATGAAATCAAAAAGACTATAGATCCCACAACTCAAATATTCTTAATCTGGAATACACTGAATCACTTTGAGGTTACTATAACATAAAGAAATTTAGAATATATTACATATATAATAGTTAGAGTTCACCTTACTAACATAATGTCATCATATGTACATCAATACAAAGAAATACAATTAGATCACTTCGGGCCCGTTGTGCGCTCCGATCTTCTGTAACTTGAGTTTTCTAAGAATTTTTCTATCATTGTTGAAGAGGGATGTTATATTTGGAATAATATCACTCCCAAGGTATTTAGATATATTTTCTCAGAATTCCTAATAATGGCAAAGGGCTCTCTTTCTTCCCCCTTATTTTGAGAAGGAAGAGAGAGAGAGAGAAATGAGCCTCTAATTTAGATGAGCGGTAAATTAGCACTTCGAAGCGTTGACCGACTTTGATTTAGTCTTAATGATCTGGAATGCGAGTTAAAATGTACATAAAGTTTCATCAAGTAAGTTTCACGAGATTTACTAAACTTTTTTACAAATGCTACTATTGCTTGCGGTTCACCATAGTTGAATTCCGTATGTTGGATTGATGTTTGATTCGCCAATGTATATTGGAAGATTTTAGTCTCATTTGAAGTGTCTTAGCTTCAATATGGTGACGCTAAGTGGATGATAAGGTATCATCATAATAACATCATACTTGCTCTTCTTGAAAAGGCTTCTCGTAATGCTCTCGTTAGGATCTGTACATAGGATATTTGTGGTTCTACCTAACGTATTTTGAATTCTGTTTCGGCTGCGTCAAATGGTTTTGCATTTGTCACGTTAACTACCTCGAGCTTTCTTCTATCAAAAGCTATTATATTCTCTATTTCGTTGTCCACCACTCGCAAGTGTACTGTTAACCTAAATATGTAAACTTTATCTCTGGGAGAGTATTTATTTGTGCCTATTGTTTTTAGCCACTAATTTAATTGGTTACGATGATAACTTGAACAAGGCTTCGTCTTTATCTTTAAAATAACTTAAACACGGTTTTAACATTTTGACAAACTTAAATGGACTTTGTATTTCTTGCCTATTGTGAACTCTCAATGATTTTGATTTGTTCTGTTTAGAAGTTCTTACATAAATATTAAGGGCGATATCGATTTTCTCATAACCTATTTTATTTTATATACGCATCAATTGTCATAAGATAATAAAGTCAAAGAAATATTTTAAATTCGTTTCCAAAAACAATGTAATAAAATTTAACATAACCCATTACGTTTTATTATAATTTAACCAAATATCAAACCTGTCAAAAACCTCTTCATTTGAATCACATAACATACTTAAATTAACATTTTCCAGCGAAAGAACAGTAATAAAAATACACAAATGTGTGGTTTGTTGTTTAATGTTAACGACACCTACATGTCGAAATTAAGGAACTGTACCTATTTTATATTTATACATAACATTGCAAGGATATTCATACATATATGTATGTATGGAATATTTAAACATTTAAAATATTTAAACATTTACAAAAACACAACTTAAGTTCATAGATTGTCTTCGAACGCAACCTTGCAGAAAGAAACCTCAAGTGGGAGCATGTGGGCGTATACTGCGTTTAAACATTTGATATTATTTTCTGGTTACACGTCAGATAATGATAATACTGCTGCTGTTGTTGATGATGATGATGATTCTGTTTGTGTGGTTTGGATTAAAATTTTAATGTATCAAGACATTTTCATGTTTAATGGATAGTCTGGTAATGTTTGAAATTTCTTTGTGAATATTATTGATGTTTTTAAGATATAATTAAACCAGTAAATTTTAATGAAGATAATAATGATATGAATACTTGTGTAAAAAGACACAAATAACTTATTTAATGTGAAATTTGTAATTGAGGTTTTAAATTAGAAGAACTGAAATTTGGGAGGAGCTTCCGTTAAATTAATTTTGCAATCTAAGCAAAGGTAACTTGGATCTAAGTAAAGTTTCGTGGATTTAAGTATAAAAGTTAAAAAACAGCAATAACTAAAACAAGATTGTAGATATGTTAATAGATAGATGTATAGATAGATAGATAGATAGATAGATAGATAGATAGATAGATAGATAGATAGATAGATAGATAGATAGATAGATAGATAGATAGATAGATAGATAGATAGATAGATAGATAGATAGATAGATAGATAGATAGATAGATAGATAGATAGATAGATAGATAGATAGATAGATAGATAGATAGATAGATAGATAGATAGATAGATAGATAGATAGATAGGTAGATAGATAGATAGATAGGTAGATAGATTGTATATTGATCATTAATATGACCCTATATTAAACTGGACATTCGAATTTTTAGTTGATGAATATACAAAATCGAAATTAAGTGTGATGTTAGTTTATTCAAGCTATATTAGCTCACCCAACAGTGTGCGATCTTGGAAGAAACGATGATGACTGCTGTCAGATATATGTTCTATATTTTGAGGAACAAAGCCTGTGTATTATTCTACGGCCATTCCGCTTAATATAGCATGATATGATTTCTTTATTTGCTATCTTTCTATATTCTTAACAAGTTTCAGCATTACACTTTCCTAAACTATAAAGATTATATTTATATTTCCATATTCAACAATGATTTTGATGTGAAAAATCCCAGCCACTACCTCTTGATCCATAAGTAACCAAGATAAATGTTTGTAGCTAACAACAACCAACAAAAGCATGCAAAATTTAATCCAATTTCTATTGATTATATCTGTAGCAAATAAATTTAAATTTCTCTTGACTCTCTTTTTCTTCAAATTTCAAAGTCCATGCATTGGGCCACACCTAAGACTAAGGATCGTATGTTGCCCGAAACAGCTGCAGCCGCAGGAGCTGGTGGCAGTGGTGGTCTTTCCGCTGCCTCACCAAATCCCGCCCATCGTCGAGCTTCAGAGGGTGGTGCTGCCCTCTACTATGGCGGTCGTAAACAAGAATGGGGCACTGATAATTCTGATGTCGCTAATAAATTTCGTAATTATGAAATTTAAAGGATTGCAAAGGCAAACTTTCCAGGATGATTTATACCAAATAATGAACCAATTTTAAGAGAACTTGTATTTAGTTAATTTTCCTATAATTTTAAAGAATTGAGGTATTTCAAATTTTAATGAAACTTTTTCCAGAATATCATTGAAAAAAATTTTAATTAGACAGAAAATGAAAAACATACATATATCAAGATTCTAAGAAACCCATAACTAAATGTTAAAATTTACAGATTATAATAAATAAATGTTTATAGATGTTTTACTTAATATTAAATTTTTAAAATATATATTATATTAAACAAATAAATAAATAAATACATACATATGTCATATTAAATCAATAATAGTTAAAATAAAAAAAAAAATAAAAATTAAGAAACTGTAATTTCACATAAACATTAAGAAAACAAATATTTTTGAAAAACATTTTAATTTAAAGAAAAACAAAACAAACTTTTTGCTGTTTTTAAGATTAAGAATAAAATAAATGTTTAATAAATAAATTTAATTAAAACAGTAACAGACAAAAATTCGTTTGAAATATTAAAAAAAAAATCCCTTAAGACAATCCCCTTAATTAAATGAAAAGTACCACACGAGTCTATTGCAAAGGAAAAAAGTACTAAAACAAAAAACTTTAACCACCTTTTTAAATGAAATGAAAAAAAACGCACGTTAAAATTTTTAATAAAAATATATTTAAAAAATGAAAAAAAAAAATAAAAAAAAATTTATGACAGTATTAAATTATTTTAATAAATGTTGTTAAAAAGTCTATAAATGGCAAAAAAATTGAAGGAATTTAAAATCTTAAAACTAAATAATATACATATTACACTAGGTGTCCTATTTAAACTACAACAAATGACAAGAAAGAGGAGCAAAATATATTTAAAAAAAAACAAAACTAAAATTCAATTTAGTAAAAAATCTAAAAACTAGAGAATTTTTATGCAAATATAAATATTTTAAAATGCATATAAAAACTACATTTAAAAAGCACTACAATAAAGAAAATTTTTGAAAAAGAAAATCTTAATGTTTTTATTGATGTCAAACATTTAAATAAATATTTTAAAAAATTTACACACACTAAAAGAAATCATAATGATTTTCAATATTATTTAAAATGCAACAACAAACAATTACATTAAAACAAACAATACAAGTAATTAAATCAATGAAATAATTACAGGTTTTTTTAAATCCTTAAATTTTAAGTTTCAAAAAAATATATAAAAATAATGTTGAATTTTTAACAAAATCAAAAAGTATGAAACAATTTTATTTATTTTTGTTTGTCTTGCAAAGCATAAATAACAAAAAAAATTATTGAAGCCATAAACTAATTTCTAGAGCAAAAAAAGAAGGACTTTAATCAATAAAAAGAATAAAAAAATCAAAATACACTTTTATTTATGAAAAACTCTGATTAAAAGAAAAGTGAATAGAAAAAGGCTGAAGGTATTTGCAACACGAAAAAAGTAAGTATTTTTTAATCCCAAAAAGTCCCTTATCACTTTGACGACAACAACAAAAAACCTTTTAAAAATACAAGTACAGAAAAAGGAAGGAGTTAAATCAACACTAAAGCAGAATTTTAATAAAATGCTGCATAGTTAGCAATATTAATAGCAATTCCCAAATATACGCCAAATATTAAATTTTTCCCAATTTTGGTAATGAGTACATTAGGTAATGTAGTTATTTCATACATTACTTTGTAATTAGTAGTTGTTTTGAATAACACGTATTCAGTAGATTGAAATACGAATCCATCTATTAAACCTATCTATTAAAACTATGTTCTTACCCACATTGGTAAATGTGTTATGAACAGAGTTTTCCCTGAACAAAAAAAAGGAAATTTCAATGGTATCACTTATATAAGATACCTTTCATTCATCACCATTTACCGCTGAATACTTCACACACCCATAGAGAACAACATCCGACAAACTCACTCTAGGTATAAGAGCGTGTAAGATCCATATACCACTACATTCATAATGTATCATAAAGATATAACACCAACTTATTTTCAGCGCTTAGTCTCACAGACACTCCTTTGAATCACACCCAAATTTTAGACTTTATAGTGCATCAGTATTTTAACCGATATTATGTTCCTGATATTTTATGCACCCAGAAGGTATCTTTCCAATAATTGGGACAAGACAAAGACCGAAACTTACTCTGCGGGCTACCGGATGCCATGGTATCAATCCAATGTAAAATCATTCCTAGAAAAGGCCGAGAACCCATTTAATTATCACGATTTTGTAGTCCCGACAGACAAAAGGTATGTGTCGTACCTTTTTTACCTTGGGGCGACCCTCCATTATGAAATTTGGTGCAATTTAAAGCATTTCATATATCCAAAACTACTGAACTGGGCAGCGTTAATAAACTTGTGCCGATATTTCTAACGCATATAATTAATAGTCATACACTACCTTAAATTATACGAAACGGTCATGTCCGTCTGTCTGTCCATAAAAATCTTGTAATTGCAATTTTAAAAATACTTCAGTCGGCTAGGGCTCATACAAAGCTCTCTTCTGCCCTCATATATAGCCTCTTTCAAAAAATCAGCATTTAATCAAAAATAGGTATAGCGTATCTGAGCCCACATTTTGTTTAGGTCAGCTGCTTGAGGTTTCATAGATGACAACCAAAGATAACTCTAACAAGACCTCATTCGATTTTAGCTACGATCCGTTTATGCTTCTCTATTATTTTAGCTAGAAAGACTAGTTATATCCTGCAATCTTTCGTTGGTCCATCATTACATAATTTCGTGTAGAGGCTCTAGGCGACTCCTTTTGAGCGGCTTGCTGAAGCAGATTGGCTAATTTCAAATCATGTGGACAACCATCTTCCGAGAGTCTACTTTGGTTCCCATTGGCCTAATCAATAGGGAATGCTAACTCTGACTTCCGGCCATAAGAAGACACCACAGTAATGTCATTTTCCCCATCATATCTAAAATGTATAGACATATATTTCAAAATTTGGAAATATATTACTTGAATGTCATATGCCGATAAACTAGGATATATATAACTTAATGCTGAGGTGTTACGAAAACCTCTCCTAAACTATACCGATAAGCTGGGATATCCCAGCAAGAAAAGAACTTCCAAAAAATGCGAAAATGAAATAGAAATTACTTCTTGAAAGTGCTGAAAAAGACCTGAAGAAGTTATGATATTAACATAGGTTTGTAATAGGATAGGAATGTTCTTTTTATTCAACTCCAAATTCACTACTTTTGAAGTCATTCCAAAGATGTAATTTTTATGTTATTTTCTTGGAAGTTATTTAGAAGCGAAATTGTAGTTTTATATGATTTAACTTATTTGATTAAATCATTTTAACACATAGACACATTTAATACAACAGCCAAAAAAAAAAACATTTTTTTTAACATTTAAAAATGACTTAGCTTTTTTGTAAGTCATTAAACATAACTTCCACAGAAGGTAAAAAATGCAATATTCATTGGCGTGTACTTCGATATATTTTTAATGGTATATTAAACATAGTGTTGAGATAATATAAGCTTTTTATGCGAATTTCCCTAAAATCACAAATTTTTCTAAGTAAACAATTTTTAAAATCATATAAAAAGAAATTACTACTTTAGAACACTGAAAGTAAAGTAAAGAAAAAAAGTTAATATATAAAAACTTTTACAAAGAAAAATTATTAAAGGCAAAATAATATGATGCCATTTTTCGCGACATTGAGATGCACTGGAATATTACAGAGAACTATGAATATACATTAGACCGGCTCACATTGTATGGAAAATAAAGTGTTGTTTTATTTACCCCTGTCAAAAGAAAATCTCTATTTTTGGAAGCCGGCTATTATTTTGTATAGAACATGTAAAAATGTCGGTCTTATATACATAACTAGCAAAATATTTCCTTTTTATTTGATTCCAAATTCAATACATCTAAAGTCATTCTCAGGAAGTAATTTTTATGTTCTTTTTTGGGAGTTATTTGGAAATTGTATTATAATAGAATACAACTAATTTGACTTAAATAATATTAAAATTGGTTTAATTCAAGAAATTCCTGTACACAAATATATACGTTCAATTACAAAATAGATTCTTTTTGCTTTTTTTGGAAGTCAATAAACATCACTTTTGAAGTGGTGATAAATGTTATTTTTTTGGAAGTACGAGCTACGATATCAATCGATTTTTTGAACAAAAATCTTTGATTTTAGAGTCAATATCAACGGTCATAAATTGGGTTCAGTTTTATATTTAAACATTTAATTAAAATATAAAATATTACTTATAATTATAAAGAATCATCGTATAGTAAACAAGGATGTCGATCACTTTGATCATGTTCACGTATCCAACGATTTTGAACTAGAAAATACAAACAAAAAATCAAATTTAAATCACAGACTTTTAAGAACAAACTTACCCCACTTAGAACCCACTATAATGGGACAGGCACCATGTAAAGTGCGTTTATCACCAACTCCAGAAGCATGTAAATTATACCAGAAAGCAGCAGAACCCTTTTTGGGCAATAAATGACTTTTCATATAGGGAAAGGCGGTGCCACCACCCTGTTCGACATCACTAAGCTATAAAAGGTATAAAAGAAATATTTTTTTAAATAAAAATTAGTAATCAAAATTTGAATAATTTTAATAAAGTTAAAGAAACAATACTTTACATAAATTAATACTGTGGCTATGCGATTGCCCATTTCAAAAAGACTTACTCTTTCAGGAGTCATCTGCAAACATAGAGAGAGAAAGAGACTTGTATTAAAACGAATATTTGTTAAATTTGATTTTACGAAAACTTACAAAAGCTTCATAAAAGAAATCATGATGTTCACCATAATGACCACCGATACCATAGTTAGCAAACTGATGCTCTTCACTATATTTCATATTAAAATTTGTCATATCTTCAACACGCTGATCAATTACTCTTAATACTGGATGTTTTTTAACCGAAACAAAAGTAAATTGGCTTGTACGTACATCGGATACTATGGAACTATTTGTACCCATTACAGTTGCTCTCTGGATGGCGGTTGTTAGATTTTTTACTAACGCTATTTCATTGTTGGAAATAATATCATGAAATACTAGTAAAAGAGGAAAATGATTAATTTCTTCTACTTTAATGGGAGCCAAAATTAGAAAAGGATGAGTTTCGGTAATATAGCTACAACGTAAATCACGCTCTTCTGAGGGAGTTTTCTTTAAAATATTTGCACATGTGTATTTGTATAGAAGTGATTGACTAGCAGAGGCAAGGTTTTTTACTGGAGGCTAGAAAAAAAACGGAAGTTTAGTGAATCGTTAAGATATTTAAAGCATTTTTCTTTCTTACATCATGATCTATGGTATAATCCACTTCAGTAGTAGCTTTATTAACTGATTCCTCTGAAAATTCAGCATAAAGTTTAGCTACTCTTTCACTAGCAGGATATAAATTAATCAAATCCACATAGGTTTGATTAGCACCGCTAATATCACCCAATTTATATTTAGCATTAACCAAAGCCAATTCAATATCTAATTTTTCCAATTTTGTAAAAGAAAAATCATTTTCATTCTCAGTTTCAGTCGGTTCAGAGAATCTTTTTAATGCTTCTTGTAACCAAGAATGAGCTAATCTAAAGAAATCAGTAGCTAAAGCTCTCTGACCGATATCATAACAATGGCGGGTTTCGAATTGAAAGCTAAAGAATAAGCACATGTTAATATTTTAAAATCTAAGTTAAACTATTAATAAACTTACTCATATTGTACACCTTGCAATATACCTTTAGCTATATCGGAGGTATTTAATCTATAAACATCTTGTAATCTTAATAAACCATCAATGCCACCCTCATATTCAGAATTTTGAATATTATGCTTTTTAATTTTCTTTAAAGTTTCTGCCAAAAAAGTTTTTGTTTTATACATTAAAGCTTTTCTAGCTTAAATGCTAGTTAGTATTCGACTTACTCTCTCCCGCTTTATATTGCATTACATTTTCAATACCCTCCCATTGACTGGATAGTCGTTTAATTAGCATATATTTATTTAAAGGATTTTCCAAATATTCTGATCCTTTAGCTAAAGCTTCCTCATGTTCTCTTTCATATACCGCCAGTTTTCTAAAACACACACACACAGATACAGTTGACTGTTAAACATTTATGCATTAAAAATTATTACTTACTCTTTTAGAAATTCTAATTTATCTTCATTTTTTCTTATAAATATTTCCATATTATCCAAAATTTTTAATTCAGTATCCATTAGGGTGGACATTTTGTGGACAGAAGAATAATATTCAGCATTTATTAAAATTAGATTATTACATGTTAATAAAATCACTTTAATTAAAAACCACTTCATATTATTTAACATTTCTTTTGGATTGTTTTCTTTAGCAAAACAAACTTTTAGGTTTAATGATCTAACGTTAACTAGTTTTTTGTTGAGCTGTAAAAGTATATTTTGTGTAAAGAAAGCTTAGAATAGTTAGAATAGTTTTTTTTTAATCAAAGCTTTTAAATTTGCCTTTTTAGTTAATATATTACAACGAATGGAAACAAGTTTTTTTTGAATTTAATTAAATTTTGTGTCATTTTTAGTTTATTTATTTACATTTCCATTTAAAACATTTTAACCAATATTTGAAACATACATATCAAGAGCATCGCACAGTGGTTTCGATAACACATAAGATGTTGATTAATTTGGGATAGTTTTAGTTACTATTCAAAAAATTAAGTCCACTTTTATATATAAAGAAACAAGTATGAATGAATAGTAATTGACCCAATTCCCCAAACAAGAACGCTTATAACTAGACTGAAAATATCGGCAAAATTATTAAACTAGACAAAAACAAGTATTAAACGAGTCAAAATCTCTCTACTAAGCTGAATGTTGAAAAATCAATCAATGTACTCTTCAGAAAAGGTCTTGAAAGGTCATATCGAACTCTTATGGTACCAGTATGGTGACAAAATTCGACAGAAATAACTTTTTAGGAACAACAATTATCCTACAAATTAACATGGATCGGTTGATATATCGATAAAAACTTAAAAGCTTAAACTTTTCTATGACAACTACTTAACAAATACATTACTTAGAAGTACTCTAGAAATTAATTTATTTTAATCTGATATAAAAGTACTTTATTTAGGGCTTTGTTATTTTATTTGATTGCGGGTTAAGAATTAGGTTTCACCAACAGGGCCCTTTTCATTATCAAAATTAAAAAAAAAATACTAAAAAACTTCTTTGTAAGCGAAGCTGCAAATTCCCTATTTGAAATCGAGTGTGGAAGTATCTGCCTGCAATACACTTTAAAATGTAAATGATGAAGTAAGTTTTGTTTCTGAAATATAAATGAAATTTAATATAATCGATTTCATACGAAACAAAATGTTTGTACCATGAGAAAAAAAAAAAGCTTTATTACTGGTCTAATAACACCAGATGTCTTCATAAATAAGCAAATGTCCTCAGATGAAAGTCCGCTCTTTTGCCTTCAAAATCTTCAGATAAATATCAAAGTTTTTAGTGCAAAATTTAGTTCTATTACACCGTCCGACAAAAATAGAAAAAATTCGTCAGACAAGAACCGTCTACGGATATATGTCTGATGCTATGAATTTAAGGGAAAAAATTTGCGTTTTTAGTTTTTCATTTCGTGATCCTGTGTCCTTTCAAAAGCACTTCAAAGTTTTAAAAAGTAAATTTTTCAAAAAATATTTTAAAATACTTTTACTAATCAAACACTGTCAAATTTGGTGTCAAGCCAACAAGAAGAGTTAGGAAATATTTTAAAGTCCTTTAAAAAGGACATGCGATCAAGAAATGTAAAACTAACAAAGTTGTTTTTCTCCATTAGGTTTATAGTTTCAGACATATATCATCCGGTTCGAACGGTGTTAGTTTCACAGTAAACTAATTTTTTTGTATTTAATTAACATGGGAAGTGCCACGCCCCCTAACGCTAATCCGCCTAATTTTTGTCATAAATAATAATATTGATACTAAAGTCGCTCCGACAAAATTCTCTATCTATCTCTTATATACCGATTAAAATTTTTCTTAATATGGGCGTGGCCTACCGCCCACTTGAAATTTCGAAAAGTTAAATTATATTCGTAGTGGAAAAATTTCAATTTTCAATTTATAGGTGAATCCTAACTTGAAAGGATATAATAAAAGCGAAATAATAAAAACAAAGTATTTAACAAAAAAATATATATTTTATAATAAAAGATCCTGGAATACAGTTAAATTAAAATTTTCAATTAAAAATATAAAATTTTAAAACACCGAATCATTATATAAAAAACAAGGTCGTCGATCACTTTGATCATGTATACGTATCCAACGATTTTGAACTAGAAAATATAATAAAAGAAAATAAAAACAAATAACAATTACAAATCTTCAACAACAAACTTACCCCACTTTGAACCCACTATAATAGGACAAGCACCATGTAAAGTACGTTGATCACCCACACCATTGGCATGTAAATTAAACCAAAAAGCAGCAGCTCCCTTTTTGGGTAATAAATGGCGCTTTAAATAAGGAAAGGCGGTACCGCCACCCTGTTCTACGTCACTAAGCTATAAAGTTAAAAGAAAAAGTTATATATTTAAAAAATATATTTTTTATCCAAAACAAATTTTTTAAGAAAACAATACTTTACATAAAATAATACCGTAGCTATACGATTGCCCATTTCTAAATTACTCACTCTATCTGGTTTCATCTGGAATTATGAAAATGATTACAAATAAAGGAATTAATTAATAACAACTCTACTCACATAATCATCGGAGAAAAAATCATGATGTTCACCATAGTGACCACCAATACCATAGTTAGCAAACTGATGATGTTCACTAAATTTCATATTTAAATTCGTCATGTCCTCGACCCTACGATCAATAATTTCCAATACCGGATGCTTGCTAACGGGCACAAATATAAATTGGCTTGTACGCACATTAGATACTATGGAACTATTTGTACCCATTACGGTTGCTCTTCGAATGGCTTTGGTTAGATTTTTAACTGTTTCGATTTCTTTATCGGAAATGACATCGTGAAATATCACTAAAAGAGGATCATGATTCATTTCTTCGACTTTGAGGGGAGCCAAAATTAAGAATGGATGAGTTTCGGTCATATAACCACAACGTAAATCACGTTCTTCTGTGGGAGTTTGTTGGATCAGATTGGCACAAGTGTATTTATATAAACGAGTTTGACCGGCAGCGGTGAGATCTTCTATGGGAGGCTAAAATATTAAGAATTTTCATTTTTATTTATATTAACACAATTTCTTTTCACATACTTCATGCTCAAAGGAATAATCCACTTCAATGGAAGCTTTATTTGCAGATTCCTCTGAAAATTCTGCATAAAGTTTAGCAACTCTCTCACTAGCTGGATATAAATTAATCAAATCCACATACGATTCATTAGCACCTCTAACATCACCCAATTTATATTTAGCATTAACCAAAGCCAATTCAATATCTAATTTTTCCAATTTTGTAAATGATAAATCACTTTTACTATCATCATCAGAGTCTGCAGAAAATCTTTTTAAAGCTTCATTCAACCAAGAGTAAGCTAACCTAAAGAAATCGGTAGCTAAAGCTCTTTGACCAATATCATAACAATGGCGAGATTCGAAGTGAAAACTGAAATCAGAATTTTTAATCAAAACAATTTATATGTTGAAAGTAACTAAATAAGAAACTTACTCATATTGTACACCTTGCAACATACCCCTAGCTATATCGGAGGTATTTAATCTATAAGCATCTTGTAATCTTAATAAACCATCAATGCCTCCCTCATATTCAGATATATCAATACTATGTTTAGCAATTCTTTTTAAAGTTTCTGTAAAAATGATATAATTTTTTAATGTATAACTTTTTACTTTAATTGTTAAGAGCTTTTAAAAACTTACTCACTCCCTGCTGGTGTTGCATTATATTTTCGATTCTCTCCCAATCGTTTGTTAATCTTTTGGTCAACAAATATTTATTAACTGGATTTTCAAAATATTCCGGACCTGTGGCTAAAGCTTCCTCATGTTCCCTTTCATATTCCGCTAGTTTTCTTAAATAAAACGTTAGTTATTTTTTTTATACTTTTCTAAAGTTTTCTTTAAAAAAGTGTTTAATTTTCTTACTCTTTTAAAAATTTTAATTTATATTCATTTTTTCTTATAAATATTTCCATATTATTCAAAATTTTTAATTCAGTATCCATTAGAGTTGACATTTTGTGCACAGAGGAATAATATTCTCCATTTATTAAAATTATACTGCAAATTATCAACACTAAGTTTATTAGAAACCGTTTCATATTTTAATAATTTTTATATTGTTCTATTTTTGTGTTTACGAAATCAGTGTTTAAGGTTTAATGTTCTATCGATTACTAATTTTTGTTTATGGCAAAAACTGTGTTTTGACATGTTAATTTTTTGCAAAAGAAAGTTCAATTTAAATAGTTGGTAGCATAAGTTAAAAGCTTTATCAGCTGGTGATGCTGCAGGCAAAACAAATTATAACAAGAGGCAAACTAGTTTTTGGAATTTAATTAAATTTTCGTGGCTATGGTTTATTTAAATAAGTTTTTTAAGTTTCTTTGAGGTCATTGTTCTAAAGAAATCACGCTTAGAACTAAGCGTTCTGGAATATATTTAAATTTTTGCAATACAGTGTAATGAAGGGACTATTGTCTTTTGTTTTTGACAAAAAAATTCTGAAATTAAGAAAATCGTGGGACAGAACAACAGAATTCTAGGTTATATTATATAACGAAATATTTTAATAAATCATTGGTATCTATCTATCTTTCTATCTATCTATCTATCTATCTATCTATCTATCTATCTATCTATCTATCTATCTATCTATCTATCTATCTATCTATCTATCTATCTATCTATCTATCTATCTATCTATCTATCTATCTATCTATCTATCTATCTATATATCTATCTATCTATCTATCTATCTATCTATCTATCTATCTATCTATTTATCTATCTATCTTTGAAGTTAACTTTCACTCTCAGGTTTCTTCTAAGCAGAAAACTTGTGCTTACATAACCACTTTCTGTTCAATGACTCTTATAATTACTTACGTACAATCAGATACGTAAGTATTTTGCATTGAGTTCTTACACACAAAGAAAGGTTTTCATTTTTCTGTGAAAAAACTTTATTTGACGCAGAATAAAATCACAAGCTCCCTTCTGCTAAGCTAATAATATCAACACAATCGCTTAACCCTCTAAACTATCTATGTTAGTTATAAAAACTTATTTCATTGAAAATTTTTAGTTCAGTTTCTATTTTACGAAATAATTATAATTTACTTTCTAGTTTACATTTGCTTAGGGTTAAGCACATTCAATACATATTTTCATAATAAAATAACAGGTAATATGAATTTACTTAATAAAAAAAAAACATTTTATTGTCATAAATAAAATATACATATTTACAATCAAACTACATAGAATCATCATATAATGAACAAGGACGACGATCGCTTTGATCATGTACACGTATCCAACGATTTTGAACTAGAAATGGAACAAAAAAATACAAGTAAATTAAATTATATTATAATCCACTAACAATAAACTAACCCCATTTTGAACCGACTATAATGGGACAGGCACCATGTAAAGTACGATCATCTCCAGCTCCAGATTCATGTAAATTAAACCAAAAAGCAGCGGCGCCTTTTTTGGGCAATAAATGGCGTTTCATTAAAGGAAAAGCAGTGCCACCACCCTGTTCTACATCACTTAGCTTAAAGTTTATTAAAGAAATATTTTTTCAATAATACTAAACAAAAGTGAAAAAAACAATATTTACATAAAATAATACTGTAGCTATGCGATTGCCCATTTCAAAATTACTTAATCTTTCTTTTGTCATCTGAAAATAAAACAAAATATTTTAAATAGAAATTACATTTTAAGTTGAACTAACTCACATGAGTTGGGAAAAAGTAATCATGATGTTCGGCATAATGTCCACCAATGCCATAATTGGCAAACTGATGATCTTCACTATATTTCATATTTAAATTTGTCATATCTTCAACTCTTCGATCGATAATGCCTAGTACTGGATGGGCAGTAACTGGTAGAAAAGTAAATTGACTTGTACGAACTGTGGACACTTCAGAACTATTTGCTCCCATTACTGTGGCTCTTTGAATGGCAGTAGTTAAATTTTTTACTATCGCAATTTCATTATCGGATATGACATCATGGAATACAACTAACAGAGGATCGTGATTGAATTCCTCCACTTTAAGGGGTGCCAAAAGTAAGAAAGGATGAGTTTCAGTCATATAACCACAACGTAATTCACGTTCTTCGGTAGGAGTTTGTTGCAAGAGATTAGCGCAAGTGTATTTATATAAGAGCGATCGACTGGCTGTGGCAAGATCTTCAACGGGAGGCTAGATGGAGAGGAAAACATATTTTTAATAAATGTCCTTTAAGCTAACTTAAGTTTTGAAAGACAATATTATCTATACTCACATCATGATCAATGGTATAATCCACATTATAAGAAAGTTTGTTGACAGATTCCCTAGAAAATTCTTCATAAAGCTTAGCTACTCTTTCACTAGCAGGATATAAATTAATCAAATCCACATAGGTTTGATTAGCACCGCTAACATCACCCAATTTATATTTAGCATTAGCCAAAGCCAATTCAATATCTAATTTTTCCAATTTTGTAAAAGATAACTCATTTTTGCTATCAGCTTCCGAGTCTGCTGAAAATCTTTTTAAAGCTTCATTTAACCAAGAATAACCTAATCTAAACAAATCAGTAGCTAAAGCTCTTTGGCCGATATCGTAACAGTGGCGTGTTTCAAAACGTACACTAAAAACGTAATGAAGATTAAATAAAAAATGTATATATATTGGAAACAACTAATAAACTTACTCATATTGTACACCTTGCAATATACCTTGAGCTATATCGGAGGTATTTAATCTATAAGCATCCTGTAATCTTAATAAACCATCAATACCTCCATCATATTCGGAATTTTCAATACTGTGCTTTTCAATTCTTTTTAAAATCTCTGCAATTTTTTTTATTTAATAATATTTTAGAACCTTGTGATTAAGCTCTCAACTTACTCTCTCCCTCTTTGTATTTCATAATATTTTCAATTCTGTCCCAATCATTGGTTAACCTTTTGGTTAATAAATATTTATTAACGGGATTTTGAAAATAAACTGGACCTGTGGCTAAAGCCTCCCCACGTTCTTTTTCATATTCTGAAAGTTTTCTGTGAAAATCATAAATACATTTTCTTATTTGAATAACATTTGCATAGAAGTATAAACTTACTCTTTTAAAAATTTCAATTTATTTTCATTTTTTCTTATAAATATTTCCATATTATCCAAAATTTTCAATTCCGCATCCATTAGAGTGGACATTTTGAAAGCCGAAGAATAATATTCTCCATTTATTAGAACTTGATTACATATTATTAGAAATACTTTTATCAAAAACCACTTCATATTTTTATATTTTTTAATACTTTTTTGTATTGTGTTTTGCTGTATTCAGCAGTTTTATCAACTCAGTCTTTACACTTTAATATTTTAATCCATACTAATATTATGGTTGGCTTAAACTATGTTTTGACCTTTGAAGTGATTGCCAAAAGAATTAACTTGTTATTGTTTCAAGTTCAAAGCTTTTTTAGCTTGTGCTGTAGGCAAATATATTACAACAATTGAAAACAAGTTTTTTTGGGGTTTGTTGTCTTTTGCTTTTCGTTTGGTTTAAATCTGCAATTTAAGCTTTCAGGGGCCAATGTTCTTAGAGATTAAAATATATTTAAATATTTTTATTTTGATAAATTTTGCAATACAGTGGTTTAAATAGAAACAAATTTAAATTATTTTGAACTTTACAATCATCGTTTGAAATCTTTAAAATAACTACAAGATATAGATCCTGGACAACTTGATAGTAAAAGTACCTGATAGATAGATAGATAGATAGATAGATAGATAGATAGATAGATAGATAGATAGATAGATAGATAGATAGATAGATAGATAGATAGATAGATAGATAGATAGATAGATAGATAGATAGATAGATAGATAGATAGATAGATAGATAGATAGATAGATAGATAGATAGATAGATAGATAGATAGATAGATAGATAGATAGATAGATAGATAGATAGATAGATAGATAGATAGATAGATAGATAGATAGATAGGGCTCTGTCGGAAATTCGCAGAAAGCTAATTTAAGTATACCAATATAGTAGTTTAGTATGTTTATCAAATTTTCTTAGGCTTTAGCCAAATGCTACAATAGCAACTTCCTTGTACATTCATTTCAAAATTTACCTTTGAATAATATTCATTGAATATAACACAATAAAAACATTAATTTTATTAACTATATATTTTAAACTATAAAATAAACATACCCCACTTTGAACCCACTACTATGGGACAGGCACCGTGCAAAGTGCGTTTATCGCGACCTCCAGAAGCATGTAGATTATACCAAAAAGCAGCTGAACCTTTCTTTGGCAATAAATGTTCATATAAGGAAAGGCTGTACCAACACCTTGTTCGACATCAGTTAGCTTAAGGTTAAAAAAAGTTTTTAAAAATCTGTTTTCTTACTTTAAAAACATAGAAGTAATACTTTACATAAAATAATACTGTGGCTATACGGTTGCCCATATGATATAGAGAGAGCTTTTCAGGACGCATTTAACAATAAAGAATCAAATAATATACAAAAAGTACTTATTTTCAAATAAATTTATACTCACATGTAATAGTGAAAAATAATCCCTATGTGGACCATAATGACCACCATTACCATAGAAATGGATTAGTTTCGGTCATATAGCGACAGCGTAAGTGACGTTCTTCGCTGGGGGTTTTCCTAATAAGATCAGCACATGTATATTTATGTAAAATAGATTTACTAACTTTCTTAAATCTTATTACGGGAGGCTGAAAAATAAGTAGATTGATTATATAACTATGGCAAATCATATTAGTCATACTTACTTCATGATCTATTGAATAATCAACTTTAATTGAAGTTTTATTTTTTGATTTCTCTAAAAATTCTACATAAAGTTTAGCTATTCATTCACTGTCCGGATAGAAGTTAATTAAATTCACATAAGTTTGATTAGCACCGCTAATATTACCCAATTTATATTTAGCATTAATCACAGCCAATTCAATATCAAGTTTCTCAAGTTTGATCTCTGAATCAGTTGAAATATTGTTTAAAGCTTCCTTTAGCGAAGAATGGGCTAATCTAGTTAGATTTGTAGCTAAAGCTCTTTGACCGATATCATAACAATGGCGGGGGTTAAAAGAGACACTAAAAATGAGATCAAGTGATTTTTCAAATATTTTCTAAATTAATAAAACTAAAACTTACTTATAGGAAATGCCTTTTAATATCCCCTGAGCTATATCAGTAGTATTTAGTCTATATGTATCCTGTAATCGTAGAAAGCCATCTATTGCACCTTCAAATTCATTCTCTTTAACACTATGCTTTTCAATTTTCTTTAGCAAGTCTATAATAAAAGGGTTTTCGAAAGTAATTTCAAATATTTAAATACCATCAACTTACCCTTTCCCTCTTGGTATTGCATTCAATTTTCGATCATTTCCCAATCCTTGGTTAATCTTTTCGTTAAAATATATTTATTAACCGGATTCTCAAAAAAGACTGGAACGGTGGCTACAGCATCTTCATGTTCTCTTTCATAGTCCTTAAGTCTCCTAAAAATTGAACAATTTTTGGAGACAAATTCTATATACAGACTTCAGAATACTTACTCTTTTAAAAATTCTAATTTATTTTCATTTTTTTTACAAATGTTTCCATATTGTTTAATATTTGTAATTCGGCATTCATTAACGCAGACATTTTATGCACCGATGAATAATATTCAGCATTAAATTAAATTTCATTTGTAATTATTAAAAATACTTTTATGAAAAGCCACTTCATTTTTTTTTTTTAATTTTCTCTTTTGCTAACTGATATATGTAACTACTAAAGGGATCTTTATAGTTTAATGTTGTATCTCCTACTAATGTTTAAAGTCTAATAATTACATTTTACTTCTAGCTTGTGTGACAAAAAAAAGCAGTTTTTACACCCTACTCCAATCTAGAGGCTTGTAATGATCTTTGTAACGTATCATTACAAATTATTTTCTCAGTAAGAGAAGCGTACAAATAACTAACCAACTTACTAACTGACTAACTAACTACTTAACTTACTAACTGACTAACTAACCAACTAACTAACTAACTAACTAACTAACTAACAAACTAACCAACTAACCAACTAACTAACTAACTATCTATCTATCTATCTATCTATCTATCTATCTATCTATCTATCTATGTATCTGACTAACTAACTAACTAACTAACTAACTAACTAACTAACTAACTAACTAACTAACTAACTAACTAATTAACTAACTAACTAACTAACTAACTAACTAACTATCTTACTATCTAACTAACTAACTAACTAACTAACTATCTTACTATATAACTAACTAAATATCTAACTAACTAATTACTTTCTGAGAATGACTTCAGAGGAAGTGAATTTGGAATCAAATAAAAAGAACATCCCTCCTATGACAATCCTGTATTGAAATCATAACTTTTTCAGGTCTTTTTCAGTGCTTCCATGGTGTAAATTCTACTTCTTTTTCACTTCTACTGGGATGTAATGAGACCATCACATATTACGAAAAAATACGGATGAAAAATTTGACAGTCGTTTGACTCTCTTCATTTTTTTCGTTCTCAGTTTTCTCAGCCCCAATATAAGGCCTTTTTCAGAAAATTCGTTTTTCATCAATACATATCGGAAACAAGATACAGATTAACTTAAATGCTGCTTTATTATGTAATGTAAATTACATTTTCTTATCTTCACTGGTATAGAGAATTATATGGTCGCCTAGGTCCGTCTATTATTTATTTAATTTATTTTATTTTTATTTTATTTGTATTTCATATGTATTTAGATTATGTTGTAAAACTGAAACATTTATTTTAATTAAGAACCAGTTTCAATTTTTTTCATAAATACTTTTTTTGAGACCCTTTAAAATATACTGAAAGTTTTCATATAAAAATTGTCTTAACTGAAATAATAATTATCAGTTAAATGATAACTAGAGGTTGTGAAAACAGGGGTTAATATTTGAAAAACTTTAAAATTTTTTAAAAAAATTGAAACAAATTTTAAAAAAGTTTTAAAAATATTAGTTTTCATAAATTTAATAATTTTTTAATCGGTGTTGTAAGGTATGAAGTATAACAGGGTTTTTAAACAAGTATAACTGCAAAATGCAATAAAATTTAATAAATCGCAATAATTTTCTATACAAAATTCTTGAAAACATTCCCCATTTGGAACCTACTAAAAGAGAACAAGCAGCGTGCAAGATTATACTACATAAGAGCAGAGCCCTTGCTAGGAAATACGGTTGTTTCTAATTCGGAAGAAAACAGTAGCAGTAAGGGGCTAAATTTTTGAATATGAATTAATTATTTAATTCACAATCAATGTCGTAGCGTTGTAAGTCATAAACATTTTTTCAAATAAATTTTTTTTAAACAAAAACAAATTAATAATAAAAAAATTACGACATACTACGATACAACCATACAACACCGATTGTGAATTGGACAAATGTATTTAAACGTTAAGCGAAAGAACATACTTATATTTCTCACATACCTCTAATGGTTCATTAGTATTTGTATAGACTGATAATTCTATTAGATTTTTGCGATTAAATAAATGGTTGTAAATCTAAAGACCTTACTTTGTTGAACTAAGGTCTCTGCGAATAGAAGTAATAATTTCTCGTTGTTAAAATTCAAAATTTAATGAACAAATTTTCTTCCCTATAAAAATGAAATCAATTGATTTAAGTTTGGTTCTAAAAGTTTAAGACAAATCTTTTAGTAAGTTCTTTTTTAACAAAAACTTTAAAAGAATTTACACGTTCTGATTGCCATTTATTATAACCTCAATAAGATCGTTAGCTTTTAAATCTTAAACAGTTTGTAAACGATTTATAGCTTCAGAGGCTTCTACTAAAAGTGGACATTTCCGGTCTCTAATAGCGTACGACATCCAAATGGTACAAGTATATAGGTTTTGCCTAAACAACTTAATCGGATAAAATTTATTTCTTTTATACATATTTTTTATTAAGAAATTACTAACCTTTACCCACAGTTTCCCTTTATAAAAATTCAATTTTAGGTGAAGCGAAGTACATACACGCATCTGATGAGAGAAAACCCATTTAGGGAATTTTCTAAATATTCCTCACCTTTGTTAACCGATTTTTTATTTTCTTCTTATAATTTTAACACCAAACTTTAAAATTTTAATGCATATTTAATTTTTTTATACCAAAATTTATTTTACTAAATTCTCTCTGTCTTAAATTGGCAACACAAATACGATTCTAATTTCAACAGTTCGCTTAGCCACCGTTTTTATAAACATTTTAAACAGTAATTGAATAATTTTTCAGCGTTTTTTTTTAATTTTATCATGTTAATAGTAAATTAATAAGCATCGAATGAAAGTTACTCTTAGATAAGATTCTTAAAAACACTGTTACTATGGGCACTCTAATGAAGAGTCATACAGAAAGAAGGGCGAGTGGGCGGTCAAAAATACCTAAAGTGTAAAACATGGTTAACTGTTTTAGTCTTTTTTATATGTACTAAAAATTGGAAGGTCTAAAAAGAGACTAATTTTGACAAAGGGTCCACACCATTTACGATCAAATAAAATTCAGTTTTGACCTAGTAAGTACTTTTTATTTCCTACACAATTGTAGTGTCGAGTGCATTATGCGCTTGTGTTTGGCTCTAAGTCACATTGAACAATTTTTTTTCAATAGAAGCAAAAAACAGTCTAAAATGATAAATAAACCAAAAAAATTCATCATTTTCTCAAGTTAAGCTTATTTCTTATTGGCAAAATATTATTTGAAGAAAATTTTTGTTTTACTTACGGAGATGTTAAACTTACGCCCTTGAAAATTTTTTTCTGAAACCCAAAAGCACCTAAGTACATTAAAAATAGTAAGTTTTAACATTTTCAAATAAATTCAAATCGGGTTTTGTTTATCAAATAGGCTAAAACATGGAAGGCGTACGGATTCTTCGTTTTCATAAAGATTATACGAAATTGGAATTTTTCTTTGAAAAAATTCGAATATTAATAAAAATAATCTCTAAATTACAAGGATTCGCTAAAAGTGTAATTTTTGTTTCATTTGATGTCAATTTATAACATTTCACAGTTTCGAAGTTAATAATTCAAAAGAATTTTAAAATGTTCACGAATTTTAAGGTAATTTTAGAACATAACCTTTTAGAATTTCTTTGATGTTGACTTTAATTGTAAGAGTGTATTTAGCAGGAACATGTATTTTAATACGGTGCATCAAAAAGTAGATTTTGATTTTTTTTATAACTTAGGGCTTTTTGGATTTCTTATGACGATATACATAATACATATTATATCTCATGTTTAGTACATTAAAACACATCATTTTAGAGGTATTTCTCCTAAAAAGTAGTCCACGATTTCGGTTATAAAGGCTGCGCTATAATTTAACGTCTACTTTAAAGGACAACGTTTAGACTTTAGTTTCTATACTCACCCGCAGTCTAATGTTTAGACTAAACCAGAGATTTGCCTTTAATTAAAACCAGAGATTCATATTCTTGCTAGCTCTTTAGGCTAAAGTACTAGTACTAGTCCTTTACGTTAGAACACAGTCTAGTCTATAGCCAGAAGTCTGGTCTGCTCAATTAACCACATCCTCGGGGTTATTATTACATTAACGCCCATTATCTCAATGTCTGGTTATATTTTACCGTAAGGTTAAATTTACAGTTTCCACACAAAAATTATTTTAACCGGCAGAATATTTACCGGTTAAACGATAACCGGAATTGGTGATAACGGGGTTAAGTTTTACAATTGTTTACCAATTACAAATAAATGTAATTTAAATTTTTTTCAATTAAAATTGCAATTGTAAATTCTTCAATTACTATTACTAGTATTTGTAATTCATTAAAATAATAATACAATTACAAATATTTATATTTAGCAAATATTTAAATACAAGTAATTGTAACTTTTAAAGGTTTCATTTGAATTAAATTTTAATAAAATGTAATCATTATCTTACTGGTAATGATTTTAACAATGATTTTAACGAAAAAGAAGTAGAATTTACTTCATGGAAGTACTAAAAAAAATTGAAGAAGTAATGATTTTAACACCGGCTTGTCATAGCGGAAATATCCATTTTCTGAAATCATTCTTAAGATGTCATTTTTATGTTCTTTTCTTCGAAGTTATTCGGGAGCGAATTTGTAGTTTTATATAATTTAACTTCAATTTAAGTCAAATTAAATAACTTTAATACATAGACACATTTAATACAAAAGGCCAAAAAATAACATTTTTTACTAATAAAGATGTAAAAATAAAAAAATATATAGCAGTGCAAAAAAGTAGTATTATTTTCGCTTCTTCGAAAGTTATTAAACAGCACTTCCAGAGAAGGTAAAAAGTATCACTTAGTGATACTTTTGAAGTGGTGACAAATGCTATTCTTTGGGAAGTACTTCGTTTTATTTTTACTGGCCGAAGACCGTACATATAAAAACATGGTTTAGTCCATAAACATGACCAACATGAAAGTGTTCTAGTCTATAACCTGTAGCATAGTCTTTTATACTTGTTCATAGTTTAGGAACAGAAATACCTAGCAAAAACTTGATAATGACCTGCGAGTGTTACCACTTTCCTATTTATATACTTATATCAATGACTACTATATATCGTTGTGAAATTATATTTTATACATTTTCATATATCATGTTGATATTTTCGGTTTCCCTGATTATTGAAAATATTACTTATAGAAAGTACACATATATGTGTATAAAAAATAATGTGTTAGTCACGGTAAGTAGCTTAAAATTGTGTTATGCAATCAGCATCTTATTAGTATGTTACATAATAATAAGTAGTTTTTTATTTTTATTTTAATAAATACTTTATACACTATAATTAAAAATCTATTACTATATATAGCACGGCCTTCTAAATATTTGAGCTTTGGAACGAATCCATTTGTTACAAACTATAAAAATATGAAAAAAACAATAAAATTTGCAGACGTGTTTAATTAGTAGCGATAACTTACCCCACTTAGAACCCACTATAACAGGACAGGCAGCATGTAAAGTCATAGCATCACCCTCCACTTTATTATTGAGATTATACCACATAACTGCTGAGCCTTTGCGGGGGAAAACAGCAGTTTGTATGTTGGGAAAAACAGTGGCGCCACCTTGTTCTACATCACTCAACTAAAGTTTATGATAAAAATTGTACAAAAAAATATTAAATAAAATGTTTTAAAACTTACATAAAACAAAACTGTTGATATGCGATCACCTTCTTTGGCCACCACTGGAGTATCCTAAATTGTTTATAATTTTTGTAAACTTTATTATTATAGTATTTTTATTTCATAAACTATTTACCTCTGTCACATTAAAGAAATCAAAATGCTTATCGTAATGACCACCAAGACCATAATTCATTACTTGCAACATTTCCGAACCGACTATATCGAATCCGGTCATATCAATTATTCGCTGATTAATACGTTTCGTTATTTCATCTGTATTATCTTGGAACCAAGAAAATTTCGATGTTCTCGTATTCACTACCAACGAACGTGCCTTTTCATCATTATAAACTGTTGCACGCTTTAAATTGGGTCTAGCTAAATTTTTTAAATGTTCGATTTCTTGATCGGATATCACATCGTGGAAGATCACCATGTAGGGTTCTAAGTGAATAATTTCCATTTTAATAGGAGCCAATCGTAAGAATGCCGAAGCGGTTGTATTGTAAATACAATACATTTTTGACGTCACATTAGAGAAATGTCCACGACAACCACGTTCATAGTTGTAGACAACTGGGGGAGGGTACTAAGTGGATTAATATTTTAAAATTTTAAATTCGAAATTTTCTTTTCGTTAATCAACATAATTCTCAAAATTGTACATACATGTATGGCTGGTCCATCATAAGTATTGGCCAATTGTTGAATTTCATTTTTGCGATTCAAAAGACGAGCATCAGTTGGCAGTAAATCCGAAGCCTGGGTAATTGAACTCAAAGCATCTTTGGGACGGTCTATAAGAACGGTTTAGTATTTATTAAAACTTCTTAGATTTCTTAAGTATTCAAAAATTACTTTGTTTTACTAAAATATCGGCATACAACTCCAATGGTTTTTCTTTACCAAAATCTACTATACTATTAAAATTATTTAGCTCTTCATAATTTATTATGGAATTATATAGCCAAAATCCGGCCGGATAATATAGGTTTTTACTAAACAAATAGTAACCCATAAAATAGGAATCAATTGATTTTAATGAGGCACTAAATGTTTAAAAAAAATATATATTTTATTATTAATAATTAATTATATTAAAAATATTTTGAAACTTACTTATATTGTTTGCCATTTAATATACCCTTCACCATATCGGCTGGCCTTAAATCGTAAACAGTTTGAAGCCGATTTAAGGCTTCAGACGCTTCTGCTAAATCTGTGGTTGTGGGCATTTCAGGTCTGTAGTTGCGTATGACTTCCAGATAGACTTTAAGTAAACGTTTTCTATTAAAGTTTAGACTTTCACGAAAGAGAGAACAGATTCATTATGTCGTCGCGCCGTATTGTTCTAGTTTCAAACCATTTTAAACCCCTACACCACTTTAGTGTCAGTCCGTCTGTCCGCCCGTCCATGTAAACCTTGTTTGTAATTAAACTGAAGGTCGCAATTTTGAAGATAATGCATGACATTTGGTACATAATCGTCTATTGTCCCAGGGACGAATTCTATTGAAAATGGCTAAGATCGATCCATTATATCACCTAGCCCCCATACCACTAAACCCCCGAATAGAGCGAATATACTCATATCTCGACAAAATGCTGCAAAACCAAGTTCTATAGTAGCCTTTATTACCCTCGTAAACTCTATAATTATAGGGCTTTATTTGACCTTAGCACCTATAAAAAGCCCCCTTCAAAATTTGACTTAAATGTCCACAGTTTTATTCAACAACAAATGGCTAAAGTATATCTGAAGGTACAATTCAATTACAATGTTTTATTATGAAAACTAAATCATATTTTACTTTTTGTAACAGGTGTAGGGTATTCTTACTTGTTTTTTGTTATATTCAATGGGTAATTCCTGATCTTAAGACTTGGATTTGTTAGCTATGTAGATGATGTCGTAATACCTTTAAAGGGAAAGCATCCAAACTTGTGTTTAACCCTTTAACGACCAAAGACAAATAAAACTGTCTGTGGGCGCTATGTAGGACAACCATGGACTTCAAATGGTTCCCGTTTATGCTTCAATAATCGGGGGGACAAAAAGCGTACATGCTGCTGAGGTATAACTGGTGCTATGAGCACTACATCAATAAAGTGTCTGGAAACGTTGCTAGGTATTCCACCCATTGAAAATATGAGGCGGAACTTACAGCCGAAGGTAAAAAACTTTAGAGCGAACTAGACGAAATCATGTGTCAAAAATTTATAATGGAAATATTGTTAGACGACTCAAATTGCATACCAAACACTTTTGGTATTGGAATATTTGAAATACTGATCCCAGTTAGAATGTCTTAGTCAAGCACAACATTAAGGCAAATTTTCGTAGGAATTCGTTGCTATATGAATGCTATATTCCATAACAACATTAGTTTCCAAAAGCAAAAATTTAATTTTATTTAATTATGCGCCCACAGGGCTCAATATATTAACAAATAGCCAGAAGTCAATTTGGTGCAACCAAATACTCTCCCAGAGGTAAAGTTTATATCCTATGGTTACCAGATCACTTGAAAGAGCGAATGTAAAAGTTACAAAGGGAAGCTCGAGGCAGTTAAAGCGAGAGCAGAATTAAAAATTTTGATAAAAGAAACTTTTAGAATAATGAGAGCAGAACGAGAAGCCTTCTCAAAATGAGCAAGTCCTAGGTTAGTATATTCTTAGTGCAGAGATCTTGAGAGAGATAAAAATCCAGATATAAAATCGCTTAGGAGAAACGATTAGAAAATTTCTAAATATCACTTCTAAAAAAATGTACTTCTGGATTATGAACCTCAGAAATAGTGAATAGAGCGTCCCTTCTGTGGCAAGTTGAATCATTCTTTTAAAATCATAGCTTCTGGATGTCTTTTTCAATACTTCCATGTGGTATATTATACTTTATTTTCACATTTTTGGAAGTTCTTCTTAAGCTGAAAAGATCAAAAGAATGTTCCTTAGAAGTTTCTTAGGATCCCATCGAAAATAAAACGAAGTACTTCTAAAGGAATAACATTTGTCACTACTTCAAAAGTAGCACTAAGTGAATTTTTTTATCTTCTATGGAAATTATGTTTATTAACTTCCAAAAAAGCGAAAACAATCCAATTTTGTTTGAAATTGAAGGTATATTTTTTTGTACTGAATTTTTTTGAATTAAACCCATTTTATTTTGGAGCTGATTGTTAAATGCGTGTAATTTATTTATTTATGTAAATATTATTGAAGTCAAATTAGTTGCACTCTATAATACTACAATTTCACTTTTTACTAATTTCCAAAAAAAAAAAAACAATATCACAATTACTTCCTGAGATGTTGTTAATTTGGGATCAAACAAAAAGAACATTCCCCCTATGACAAGCCTGTGTTAAAATCATTTCTTCAAGTCTTTTTCAGTACTTCGATGGAGTAAATTCTACTTCTTTTTCGCTTCTTTGGAAGTTCTTTTTTTTTGCTGGGATTAAACCAAAAAAGCTTCCGATTATGAGTTCTAGTTGTTATAGCGTTACACTACTTAGTTCTATGGGTACTGTTCAAGAATCTAAGTTGGCTCTGTTTGCAAATTTTAAATAATTTCGATTATGGATCGGCAGTATATATCTAAAGTTTTTGCTTTAAAATTGTTTATTTTTTACCTTAATAAAGTTATTATTCTTAATTGAGTCTTCTTCTAAAACAATATTACCGGTCACACATGAATCTTTTTTTTCTCAATTTTCAAAAATATATTTACCTTCACCCACCGGTTTGCTCATAAACAATTCGATTTTAGGCCAATCATTGTACATACGTCTGATTAGAGCAAAACCATTTAAGGGATTGTATAGATATTCCTCACGTTTATTTAGAGATTTTTGATTTTCAGCTTTTAATTCTTGTGCTAAGCTTTAAAATTAAAAAAAAAAAATAATGTAATTTTTTTTCCTTAAAACACCAACACTTTATAGCAACACTTTGTATGTATAAAAAATTTCTCACTTTTTTAAAGCATCCACTTTCTTTTGTAATTCTTCGGCATATTTTTCAACACTATCGATTAACTGCTCTTCCGTTTCCAGCAGCTGTACCATACCGGATATGGAAGTGGATAAACTCTTTTCATTATCACTTTCGCTTGCAACTAAATGCAATAATTTTAAACTAAATATTAATAATAAAACTAAACGCATGTTTCGTGTTTTCTTTAGTGTGTTTATTGTTTATTCAAAAGAGAAAAAAATTATTATTAAATAATTTGGTTTTTCTATTTCTTCAAATTAGACGTGGTGTTGCATTCGCGTACTTTCTTAAACTACTCAGGCGTAGTGGTAAATTTTGCACTACCCCCTTTAACTTTTATTTCGTTTTCTTTATTTTAAAGTTGTATGTTTCATTTACTTTTTTGTTTTTGTTTTAAATTTTTTGCTTTATTTTTTTGTTTACTACAATAAAGTCTAAAGTAGTTTGATGTTTTATATTTCTTTTGTATGACTATTATAGGTACTTGTGTTGTAGCTGTTGTTTCCATTGTCGTTTTAAATACAATACATTGTTTAAATTTTGTCAGTTAACATTTCTTTTGAAAATATCACTGTTAAGAGAAAAAAGACTATGTGCTTGTGCTTAATGTTTAAACATTTTTGTTATTGGCCAGATAACAATTATCGTTTTTATCACTTATTTTAGTTGTTACTTCACACTCTAGTTTTTAGTTGTAATTAAAAATAACAGAGGCGGCGTTAAAATATTATTAAAAGTATAAAAATTAAATAGTAATTACTTGGTTTTATTTGGTGATTGTTTTTTTTTTTGTTTTTTGGTTAGTGTTTAAATATAAATGTATGTCAATGTCGAATGCATTTTTAAAATTTCATTATTTTTAAATAGTTTGTAAAAGTTATTTCAATTTTATTTTATTTTAATACAATTACTTTATTTAAGGAAATGCTTTATGATTTTGATTATCTAAAAAAAGTAGTGAAACTCATTTTAAAAGTAAGTAGTGACTATTTCTTACTCAACGACTTACTAATCAACTACTACTTAAAACGATCCGCATTCGTTTTCACTAGTCTAGTAACAACTCTCTTATAAGCTGTTAAATTGACACTTACTTTGTCATTTCATAGGATCGCAAAAGAATGTACTAACAAACACAAGATCGGTGGTTCGTGTACTTGTTGACAACATATCCAGCATAAACTCGTAATGGGTTGTACAACTTACTATTCAACGACTAATTATAACCATATGAATTATTTCTCAGTAGTCTAGTAACAACTGTCTTATAAGCTGCTAAATTGATATTTACTTTGTCATTTTATGGGATCGCAAAAGAAAAGAAACACAAGATCGCAGGTTCGTGTACTTGTTGACAACATACCCAGCAAAAACGCGGTAATGGGTTGTACAACTTACTATTCATATACTACTTAGTACCATCTGTATTAGTTTCACTAGTTCAGTAACCTTATTAAATTGATACTTCTTCATATTATGGGATCGCAAAATAATGGACTAACAAACACAAGTTCGCAGGCTCGTTTACTTTTTGACAACATACCCAGCAAAAACGCAGTAATGGGTTGTTCAACTTACTATTCAAATACTACTTAGTACCACCTGCATTAGTTTGCACTAGTTCAGTAACGACAGCCTTACAAACAATTAAATTGATACTTACTTTGTCATTTATTGGGATCGCAAAAGAATGTACTAACAAACACAAGATCGAAGATTAGTGTGCGTGTTGATAACCCAGCATAAACTCGGCAATGTGTTGTACAACTTACTTTTCAACGGCTACGTATAACCATCAGCATTAGTAAGTAACCACATTTAGTTAAGTGATTACTTACTTTTCAATCACTTCTACTTACCGTCTGTATTACTTAGATGTACTCTAAGTAGTGACATTTAACTAACAAACTGATATCTCTGGTTTGTAATCCAGCTGGCTCTTTTAATTCTTTTAAAATAAAACAACTTACCAAACAACTTCTTTGTAAGCGAAATTGCAAGTACTTATTTAACTCTGTACTTGTAAGCGAGCGTGAATGTACTTACCTCCAATGACATCACTGTGTTAAAATAATGACTTAAAATGCTAATAAAGAAGTAGTAAAAAGGGGTTTTATTAGCTTTTGAACTCATTACTTTACAATGCTTGGAAGATCCGAGCTGTGTAATTTCTGAACATAACTTCGGCTTACATTCAAAAAAACACTCTGCGGTAAGGTATGAAAAGGACCAAGAAAATAGCCAAAAATACATTTGCCACTAGCAGTTAATAGTACCAGAAGATTAGGTGTACTTTTAGCCTCTATTTCTCCCGAACTGCTATCACACTAAGATGGTGGAGGTTCATCAAGATCTGTAAATTGCTGTAAATTGCTAAATTTTCCCCACTTTCCCAAATCTTAGATTACCATTATGCGGTTATATATTCTACCGGTTAAAACTGTCAATATATCGTTAAAATACAAAGAAAAAATAAACCGAAATTTTAAAAAAATAGGTTAAAATTGTAAACATTTTATTTCTCATTTAATAACATTTTAAAAAACAACTTTAAAATATTGCGATAACTCAAATATTTACTATTTTTAGTATTGTGTAATTTGTTTCAATCATAACACAACATAAAAATGCAAAGGAGTGTAAACACTTTTAAAAATATTCGTTCGACAACATTTTCTCTATTAGTGAAAATGTAATAAAATCATTATAACGAATAAAACATGCAATAATTCATTACAATTTGTTTATGATCTCATAAAAAAAACTTTAATTTAAAAATCTAATTTAAGTAGTGTATTATTGTGTTGTTTAAGTCATTTATTTTCAATTATTTTAAAATTCATGTTAGAGACATAGAAATACTATGTGTTTTGATCTTTCTTTTAAGAAACGCGTCGGCACAAGGAGAAAATTTGGATTTAATTTGTAAAATTAAACATATGTCTCAAATTTAATTTAATAATATATCTAAGTTGTTAATATGAATGGATATAATTCAGACTAAAGCTTAATTCCCACTAAGAGAAGAAATACAGTTCTGTAATGTAGAATCTGTTAACAGGACATGAAATAATTTTTAATCAAATTAGTTCCATAATCAGTTTATTCACTTGTATTTCTACTGTAAATTTAAAACAGTTTTAAGTTTAAAAAACAAAAAAATAAATACATATTAAGTTGATGTTTCACTAAAAACTAATTAAATTTATTCTCTTATTGGTTATCACTGATCTAAATAGATTATTATATCTTAAAGTGGATAAATAGTTGTATAATTTATTTAAACTTTTCAAATGATAGAAAATTAAAAACATGCACGACTTAATGATAACCTACACCAAAACTTTAGACTAGATTGTCTAGTCTATTGTCTATAGATTAGATAATAAACTATATAATAGACTAGACAATAGACTAGACAATAGACTGGACTATAGACTAGACAATAGACTAGACTATAGACTAGACTATAGACTAGACTATTGACTAGACTTGAATATAGACTAGACTATAGACTAGATAATAGACTAGACTACAGACTAGACTATAGACTAGACTATAGACTAGACTATAGACTAGACTATAGACTAGACTATAGACTAGACTATAGACTAGACTATAGACTAGACTATAGACTAGACTATAGACTAGACTATAGACTAGACTATAGACTAGACTATAGACTAGACTATAGACTAGACTATAGACTAGACTATAGACTAGACTATAGACTAGACTATAGACTAGACTATAGACTAGACTATAGACTAGACTATAGACTAGACTATAGACTAGACTATAGACTAGACTATAGACTAGACTATAGACTAGACTATAGACTAGACTATAGACTAGACTATAGAGTAGACTATAGACTAGACTATAGACTAGACTATAGACTAGACTATAGACTAGACTATAGACTAGACTATAGACTAGACTATAGACTAGACTATAGACTAGACTATAGACTAGACTATAGACTAGACTATAGACTAGACTATAGACTAGACTATAGACTAGACTATAGACTAGACTATAGACTAGACTATAGACTAGACTATAGACTAGACTATTGACTAGACTATAGACTAGACTATAGACTAGACTATAGACTAGACTATAGACTAGAATATAGGCTAGACTATAGACTATAGACTAGACTATAGACTAGACTATAGACTAGACTATAGACTAGACTATAGACTAGACTATAGACTAGAATATAGGCTAGACTATAGACTATAGACTAGACTATAGACTAGACTATAGACTAGACTATAGACTAGACTATAGACTAGACTATAGACTAGACTATAGACCAGACTATAGACCAGACTATAGACTAGACTATAGACTAGACTATAGACTAGACTATAGACTAGACTATAGACTAGACTATAGACTAGACTATAGACTAGACTATAGACTAGACTATAGACTAGAATATAGGCTAGACTATAGACTAGACTATAGACTAGACTATAGACTAGACTATAGACTAGACTGTAGACTAGACTATAGACTAGACTATAGACTAGACTATAGACTAGACTATAGACTAGACTATAGACTAGACTATAGACTAGACTATAGACTAGACTATAGACTAGACTATAGACTAGACTATAGACTAGACTATAGACTAGACTATAGACTAGACTATAGACTAGACTATAGACTAGACTATAGACTAGACTATAGACTAGACTATAGACTAGACTATAGACTAGACTATAGACTAGACTATAGACTAGACTATAGACTAGACTATAGACTAGACTATAGACTAGACTATAGACTAGACTATAGACTAGACTATAGACTAGACTATAGACTAGACTATAGACTAGACTATAGACTAGACTATAGACTAGACTATAGACTAGACTATAGACTAGACTATAGACTAGACTATAGACTAGACTATAGACTAGACTATAGACTAGACTATAGACTAGACTATAGACTAGACTATAGACTAGACTATAGACTAGACTATAGACTAGACTATAGACTAGACTATAGGCCAGACTATAGACTAGACTATAGACTTGACAATAGACTAGACTATAGACTAGACTATAGACTAGACTATAGACTAGACTATAGACCAGACTATAGACCAGACTATAGACTAGACTATAGACTACGCTATAGACTAGACTATAGACTAGACTATAGACTAGACTATAGACTAGACTATATACTTGACAATAGACTAGACTATAGACTAGACTATAGACTAGACTATAGACCAGACTATAGACTTGACAATAGACTAGACTATAGACTAGACTATAGACTAGACTATAGACTAGACTATAGTTTACCATGTTAATGGTAAACTAACATTATCAAAAGAGAACGGGTTTAGTGTTAACAAATAGACTAACAACACTTAAAGTTTTATTGATTGAATACCTTTAAAGAACTGTTTACAAAATATTAGCTACGGACATATGAATATGCATACATAAATAAATGCACATTTAACATAATGAAAATAGTGTAGCTGAGTGCACCACGTAATTATGAAAAAATTAATGCGGAAAATAATAATTTGTAAAATAATACAAAAAAATAACACATCTATGCACATTTTACAATGTATCAACATGGAGTAAACACATATATAAATGAAGACTAGCATAGATTAATATTAAAACCAAAAGTAATTTTTAAATGAATGTTTTATTAATTCCCCATTAGGGATATGTTAACTACGCCACTGTTTAACCATAATCAATTGACTTGCAACATTTTATGAACTTCTTCACGTAGACAGCGAAATGATTTTTAAAGTGTGTCGACTTTTTTTATTCTAGCCAACAGCAGTTAAATAAATAAAAAATTTAATAAACAATTAAAAATTGATATGATTTCTTTTTAATGAATTTCTGGTTTGTTTTAATTTTTTTTTTTTAATTTCAACTATTTTAATATTGGCACTCATTCATTGTTATCAGTGGAACATGCTTTATCAACAGTTGGTTGCACTCTTTATTTTTTTGTTGTTGTAAAATATATCAATATGTGAGTGTTAACGTTTTTGGTTATAAAATTTATTTTTAATATAAATCTATATTATCCATATTTTTTCTTTTCAATAATTGTTATATATTTGTTTTAAAAATAAATATGTTATATTCTTCCTATAAAGAGACATTCTTATTTTTTTAGACTTTGTTTTTTCCGAAATTGTTTTATTGTAAAAATTGTTTTTTCAATTTTATATTTATGGAAAATTTTTAATAAATGTTTCCTTAATAGAAAGTTTTGAGAATTTTTATAGGAAATTATCGATTAATTTTTCTCTTTATAGAATATTTTTAGATAAATTATCTTTTTTCTAAAAAAATTTTCGATAAATTTTTTTCTATATTTTTTTAGATTTTCATTAAATTTTAATTTTAAATAAATTTTTTGATAAATTTTCTCTTATAGAAATTTTTCGATACATTTTCTTTGCATAAAAATTTTTATCAATTTTCTCTTTTAATATAAAATTTTTAATGAATTTTGTCTTCATATTAAATTTTTCAATAAAATTTTCTCTTTATTTTCTTTAAAGAGGAAATATTTTCTCTTAAAAGAAAGTATTCTCATAATAGAATTTTTAAATATTTAATAAATTTTCTTTTTTTTTTTTTTTTGAACATTTTTGAACAAATTTTCTCTTTTTATAAAATTTACAATAAATCTTGACTTCATATAAAGTTTTCGATTAATATTTCTTTTTACAGGAAATTTTCAATCAAATAAAGAAAATTTACGATTAAATTTAATTTTTAAATCAGATTTTTAATAAATGTTCTGTTTACATTTAAAATTTTTTCAATAAATTTTCTCTTCATAGAAATATTTCGATGCAATTTTCTTTTTGTAGAAAATTTCCCTTTTTTTACGATAAATATTCTCTTAATACAAATTATTAATTAATTTTTCTTTCTTTTCTCTTTATAGAACTTTCACTTAAGAGAAAACGTCCAATAAAATTTTCTTTTTCTTTACGAAAAATATTCTCTTAACGGAATTTTTAAATATTTTTTCTTTTACTTTTCAATAAATTTTCTTTTATAGAAAATTTTCGATCAAGTTTTTTTTTTAAATTTTTTGATAAAATTTCTCTTTTAATATAAAATTTTCAATGAATTTTGTCTTCATATTATATTTTTCAACAAATTTTTTTCTTTATCGAAAATTTTCGATACATTTTTCTGTAAATAGAAAATTTTCTCTTTATAGAATTTTCGAATACATTTTCTCTTTCTTTTCGATAAATTTTCTGTTTATATAAAATTTGTTTCTCTTAATTGAAAATTTTTTCTATAGCATTTTTTCTCTTTCTTTTCGATAAATTTTCTCTCTATAGAAAATTTTTGGGGATAAAATAATTTTTTACCAAAAGTTTTTGACAGATTTTTCTCTTTATACATTTTTTTTAATAAATTTTATATTTATAGAAAATTTTAAATACAATTTTCTCTTAATAAAAAATATTCTCATTCTTTACGATAATTATTCTCTAAAAAGAATTTTTAAATAGTTTTTCTCTCTTTTGGATAAACTTTCTCTTTATAGATAATTTTTGAAAAAAATTTTCTCTTTTTAAAAAATGTTCAATAAATTTTCTATCAAAATTTCAAATTTTGTCAAGAAAGTTTTCGATTAAATTATATTTTCAAATAAAATTTTTTATAAATGTTCAATAAATTTTCTCTTCATATAAATATTTTGATACAATTTTCTTTTTTGTAGAAAATTTTCTGTCCTTACGATAAATACTCTCTTAAAAGAAATTTTCAATTAATTTTCTCTTTCTTTTGATAAAATTTTCTCTTTATAGAAAATTTTTAATAAATCTTGTCTCTATACAAAATATTCGATCACGTTTTCTCTTATTATAAAATTGTCAATAAATATTAATTTCATATAAAATTTTAGATCAAATTTTCCTTTAACAGCAATTTTTTTATAAAATTATCTTTTTAGAGAAAAATTTCGATAAAATATTTGCTTTATAGCTAATTAGATCTTAACCGAATGTAAAAATCTTTTTCTAATGATTTTTAGTTTGCACCTTACTACATAGTTGAAATCTGTTTAAATTTTTGAGTAAAAATCCGTCGTAAGGCCGCAGCTGGCAACTTTAACCTGCTGCCATATCTCTGATTAGAATTAATCATGGACCGATCGTATACTAATATGTTTAAATTCCGTTGTAAGCGGTAAACTTATTAATAATGTGTTATATAAGTACTGCTGTATTATACATCTTCTCATCTTCTCCATGAAGAATGAGCAGCTATTTATATTTTCACACACGGTTAACCGATAATCCGGTTTTCTAGAAATAACTATTAATTAACCCTTGAGGATTTTCTCAGAAATGTTTCTTTTTCTTATTTTAAATAAATCAATAAATTTAGAAAATATTTATAAAATTAAAAAATAATAACTTACTTGTTAAAAAGCTGAAACCTCATCGCTTGTCTAAAAATAAAAAATATAGTTATTAAATATTTAAATATTAATGAAAAAATAAATATTTAAAACGGTCTTTAATAGATTAGTAGATTTTTGAGAACAAAGTCCATCTGTGTGACTTTATTTTTAGTTAAATTTTCAATATTTTTTATTTAATTAAACGCTACTTGACATTGCAATAATATTTTTAAATCCAACACATACAAATGCATATTTTCAATATATTTATTTATTGATTTCTTGTGTAAACTGTGGAAAATACATTAATTACTAAAGTAATCATATAACATAAAAAAAAATTAAGCAAATAAAAAAATTATGAACTGATACATTTTTTGTCAACGTTTTTTGTGTATAAGAAAAAATGTAAAAAAAATTATTTCTTGTTGCTCTAAAATATTTGTTAGTTTTTATAAAAAAAAAACAAATAATAACTCTAAATAAATCCAAATAAAATAAGAAGAAAAACACTTGTTTAAATAAATAAAATTTTACTACATTTTTCTATAAAAAAAGAAATTTTGAAAATGATGCAACTATCAACATGATGAAATATCCATTTTAAATTTAGTTTAGTTTTTAAAGTTGTAGAGAGTAGATTTAAAAGAATTTAAGAAAACAATTTTTGTTAAAAAAAAAATGTTATGGTTTTGTAGTGTTTTCAGTTTATTAACATGTTTAATATTTTTAATTATATTGCCGCAATATAAAGCGGATTATTATTCCTCAGTAGTGGGTTTGGAGAGCCTTCTAATCATGGAGGAGAATTTTATATCAGCCGTTGAAGACTATATCAGTAATGTGCATAAGGTTCAAAAGAAAATTGAAAGGTATGTATTCGTTTTAAGAAGGAAATATCAATTTCACAAAATATCTTAAAAATTCTGATACACATGCAACCAAAAAAAAAAAACATAAAACACTCCCAAGGCTTCTCTAATACCAGTTAAAGGTAATAAGTATCTGATAAGAGAAAAATAGATCTTACAGAAATTGTATGCAGAAAATATATATATAATTATATCTACCATTATGTCCCTCTTTTATTTAATATTGATCTGAAAGTTGTACTGAGCAAATCTATAGCAACATGATAGACTGAATAAAATCGATATAAATCGCGTGAATTTCACAAAGAATGCACATTTCCAGCTCGCTGGGCCGACTAACAACGAGGTTAATAACTTCAGCTACTCCCTAGAGTTTAATATCAGAGACCGGAGGCAGCAAGGAGAATATACAGAATAGATTGAGTAGAGCTTTTGGTACACTTAATAAATTCTGGAGATCACAGAACATCCCAACCAACATCAAATTTAAAGTTTTAAACATAAAGTTTGCACTTCTATATGGTTGCGAAGCAAGGAACAGTCGAGAGATAATCAATTTGCAAGCTTTTGACAGCTCGTATCTCAGACGTTTTCTGAAAATTTTCTGGCCACACACTGTCTTAAATCTATATATTTGGAAACGTACTGATCAAGCTCCGATTTCTATGCATGTGCATACGACATTGTAAATTTGGTTGGCTAGGAAGGAAGTCAAGTACCGATCTCTCCCGACAAAGCCTGGCAAAACTGCAAATATATGGAGACGATAGATAGGAAATGAGTTGCAGGATATGTAGATATTGTTGTAATAAATGAAACTGAAAAACTTTTGATGCGGCCCATTTCGCTTAATTTTCTACATAAATGTAGTAGCATCTAAAGTCCTAAGAATCACAATAAGCGAGATATTTGTAAAAAACAACTAATTTTTGTAACCTTTGACTCCTAATTATCTTGGATAGCTAAAATATGATTTTTGGTGACATTTCCCCCCTTTACTAAAACTCCAAAACGAAGCCAAAATCAACTTGGATGAAATTTGAACCATAATGAATAAAATTAGACCAGACAAAAAAATTAAAACTTAGCTATCTAAAGTCCTTTAGGGAAATTTTGTCTAGGACCAATAGGTGAAAAGTTACAATCATTTGGAAAAAAAACTTGTATGATCAAAATGTTCAACTTTGAACGCTTCCAAAGGCCGTGATACACTGTTGTCAGATCTTACAAAGTTGTCAGTAAAATGTTCAGAAAATGTATAATAATCGTCTGAACTTAAAATTGAAAAAAAATTCTTTTGCAACGTTGTCAAAAAAGCATTACTGAAAAATTTGTAAGTTGACTGCATTATTACACATTTTCTGCGCATTTTACTGCCAACGTTGTAAGATCTAACAATTGTGTATAAATAGCATAACTCCGACAGTTCTTTGCCGATAGAACTTTATATTTGTGTTTGGCAAAATTTCCCATATAAACGTCCCCAGTTTCTTATTTTTTTTTTTTATTATAAAAATTACTGATAGTACTTAGTATGAACTATTAGAGAGGTTTTAAGAAAGGGTCCTTTTGTAAATAGGTCAATAATGTTTCGTACACTACAAAATTTTTAAGCGGGTTATGGTAAATAAATTGATTTATTCAATAAGGGATTATATGGTTAGTAAGTCAATTATGGGCCAATGCCCATACTCCTCTTTAATTGGTTATAGAGCGAATAAAGTCAAGTATGTGCCAGCATAATAGAACTTCCATAGAAGCGAAAAATAAGTAAAATTAACTGCAATGAAGTACTGAAAAAGACCTGAAGAAGTGATGATTTTAACACATGTTAGTCGTACTATGACAAACCGGTGTTCTTATTACTTGATTCCAAACTCACTACATCTGAAGTCATTCTCAGGAAGTAATTTGTATGTTTTTTTAGAACATATTAGGAAGCTAAACACATATTAATAAATACAACTAATTTGACTTAAATAATATTAACGTGAATAAATTATACGCATTTTTCAATCAACTCTAAAATAAAATGAGTTAAATTGAAAAAAATTCAGTACAAAAGACCTTCAAGTTTAAAAACAATTGGATTCTCTTTTTCTTTGAAAGTCAATAAACATCACTTCAACAGAAGGTAAAGAAATTCACCTTTGAAGTGGTGATAAATGTTATTCTTTTGGAAGTACTTCGTTTTGTTTTTCTAGAAAGTATTGAAAGTAGTTATAAACTTTAAAGTCTTTCTGAGAGAAGGTACTAAATTTATTTCGGGAGACCATTTGTATAGGGGCTAGATAAAATCGTGGACCAATATTGTTCATTAGCAAACAAACATGGAAAATATTTGTGAAAAATTCCTGTTCTAAAGCTTTTTAGGTTCGGATGCCGTATGTGCTTTCAAACGACAAATGAACCTACAATTTCATATCGTTTTAGACTTGAGTGTACATATGCTATTTTGTGGATCGAAGACCAATATAGTAGGACAAAAAATAATTTTCAAAAAAATTCTGTAATTTTTTCATTAAAAATTAACAGTATGGATATGGAAGTGCATCCTTTTTTCTCTCGAGATTCCTTCCTAAAAAATCTATAAAAAAAATATATATTTTTTTGTTTTTTAGTTTTCTTGACGAAGCCGAATTGGAACAAAAGAGAATGCATAAAAGTGGTAATAATTATTTCGAAGATCCCATAAATGCTTTTAGTATTATAAAGAGATTAGTTGTGGATTGGAAACATTATGGTGAAATTATCGCAATGGAAAATGAATTTCGAGGTAAATTAAAAAAAGATAACGTACACAAATAGATAATTTTGAATATATTCTTTTTACAAAGAATTCAATGGAAGCTTTACAAAAGTCGAATCAAATTTTACCAAACCCACTGTAAATGATTTACATGGAGCTGCCCGTGGTTTGTCACGTCTACAAGAAATGTATCAATTGGATACTAGCGAATTAGCCATGGGCAATATACTCGGCTACAAATACAGTGAAGAGTTAAGCGTCCATGATTGTTATGTCATGGGTGTAGCTCTTTATAATTCTAGTGAGTTTTTGCCAGCAAGTGAATGGTTTATGCAAGCTTTAGAGAAATTGGATGATATACTAGCTGAAGGAGTAGACGATCCCATGGAGAATTTTCCATTTATAACGTATGTCGATATATTGGAATATTTACATGTTGCTCTCTTTTATGGCGGTAAATATTTATTTTGAAAGCATTTTTCGTTTTCTTAAAAACACTTTTATTTGCAGGTAATTTAAAATTAGCCAAATATATGAATCAGCAACTTTTAATCTTCGATCCAGATAACCGTATAGGTTTGGCCAATAAGGCATTATTCGAAAAGGCCGTTTTAGAAGAAAGAAGATTGAGAACAAATAACAATCCTCCAAAGGTGTCTATTATTACAAGCATTTAAAAAAAACAAACATTAAAAACTCATTTTTTTCTAAATTTATAATTCCACCATTTCATTTTCAGAAATCTGAACTAAATACCTTATATAATCAAGTTTGTAGAGGCGAATTATCGCAAACTGATGCCGAAATGCGTAATTTACGCTGTCGCTATGTTACCAACAATATACCTTACTACTTCATTGGTCCCTTTAAAATGGAGGAACTAAATCATGAACCGTTTGTGGCTTTTTATCATCAGGCCATTTATGACGGTGAAATCGAACAGATTAAAAAAGCAGTTAGAAATAATGTTGTAAGATCTCTAATAGGAAGCAATCAGTTGTCGGAGAAACGTACGAGTAAACAGTCATGGTTATATTGGAACAAACATAAGTTTTTGAATAAGATTTATCAACGTTTAGAAGACATAACAGGTTTGAGTATGTCGACAGGAGAAGCTATGCAGGTGGCGAATTATGGCATTGGTGGTCACTATGCGCCACATTATGATTTTGCAGTGGTAAGTTGAAATTTTAAGACAATATGTAAATTTTTAAAATATTGGTTTTATCTTTATAGGATCCCATTCAGTTATTTGGTAAAAATGAGAATCGCATACTAACGGCCCTGTTTTATGTAAGAAAAAAACGAGTTTTGACAAAAAATATTAAAAAAAAACAAAATTTTATACATATACATTTTCAGATCAATGATGTTGAACTGGGCGGTGCTACCGCTTTTCCATTCTTACGTTTAGCTGTGCCACCCATCAAAAACAGTCTGGTCTTATGGTACAACGAACATAATTCGACAGAAGTTGATTACCGTACCAGACATGCTGGCTGTCCAGTTTTAAAAGGATCGAAATGGAGTAAGTTCTAAAAAATTATCTAAATATAAAATTAAATTAATAACTTATTCAAATAGTTTGCAATGAGTGGTTCCGTGATGTGGGTCAAGAATTCAAACGTTCTTGTGGACTTCAGCCAGTGGGTGATAAATACAAGCATTTGTTTTACATATCATAATAAAGTTTAAGTATTTTTTATATTATATTAATTAATTACATTGTATTTTATATATAAAATAATATAAATATTTTTAATAAAATTAATATCAAGAATATTTGTGTTTTAAATGACTTGCACCTCCATTTAATAAAATGGAAATCAAGTGAATATTTCTAGATGTGTCTGACAATCGCCAGAAAGTCACGTAGTCAACTAACGGTTCGTTGAACTGCACAGTGGTTTGTGAGTGTGTAAACATATAAAAACACAAAAGGTTTTAATTATTCTTTTTAACTTGGCAGAGTAACCAGGCGTTAGCATTAGTTGTTGTTCGTCTTGATCTGTTTTTTTTCTTTTCTTGTATTGATCTGACAGGAAACCCCAAAACCAGTTTAACTAGATACTTAATAGACGTAACTATATGGTATCCTAGAGAGTAAACTTTAGACTAGAGTCTAGTCTAAACTATAGACTAGAATATACAATATACTAGAATTTAGACTAGACAAGATTGTATAGTAGAATATAGACAAGACTCTTAACTAGACCTGACTATAAACAAGAATAAAGACTAAACTGAAGACTGGGCTATAGACTAGAATTAAGACTAAACTGTAGACTATGGACTAGACTATATACTAGACTTTAGACTAGATAGATTAGACTATAGACTATACTATAGACTACAGTATAAACTACACTATAGACTATAGACAAGACTATAGACTATAAACAAGACTATAACTAGACTATATACTAGACAATAGACTAGACAATAGACTAGACTATAGACTAAACTATACACTAGACTATAGACTAGACTATAGACTTGACTATAGATTAGACTATAGACTAGACTATAGACTTGACTATAGACTAGACTATAGACTAGACTATAGACTAGACTATAGACTAGACTATAGACTAGACTATAGACTAGACTATAGACTAGACTATAGACTAGACTATAGACTAGACTATAGACCAGACTATAGACTAGACTATAGACTAGACTATAGACTAGACTATAGACTAGACCATAGACTATAGACTAGACTATTGACTAGACCATAGACCATAGACTAGACTATAGACTAGACTATAGACTAGACTATAGACTAGACTATAAACTGGACTATAGACTAGACTATATACTATACAATAGACTAGACTATAGAAATAGACTAATCTAAACTAGACTAAAATCTAGTCTATAATCTAGAATATAATATAGTCAAAAGTCTAGGCTCTAATCTACTAGATTCTCCTACATTCAGTCTACTAGATTCTACTACATTCAAAAATTTTACAAAAAAAAGTTTTTTATTTAATAAGTCTAAACAGCTGAACAAATATCTCATCAATTATACGTCTTTTTAACAATTGTATAAATATTTCCACAGATGACAAAAAGATTTTTCTATAAATAAACAAACATTACTGTAACATTAAAAATACAAATTAATTACTACAAAAATTATGTTAACAGATACACATTTGTACATGAAATAAATTCTAATAGTGTATCTTTAAGTTATTTGAAATCAACAACAAAAAAGGAACGTAAACATTTAAACAAACCATAAACAAAAATCAATTCGAAATAAAAACTTGTTTCTGACCTGACCTCTATGAACTTAAAAACTGAAAAAGCTTTTTATTTGTAAACAAATTTTTGCAAACTTTTCTAATATTCTAAAGCCAAATTTAAGAAGAAATTCTAAAATGAAATTTAGTTTGTAAGAACATTCCAAAACGTTAACAACTTCGGTTGGCTTAAATCAAAATTTCAAACCAAAAAATTTTTTTTTAAAGAAATTTAAACAAAAAGAAAATAAAGAGAAAAAATACCTTGAACTTGACCGTTCAGATAGTTTTGGCAAATTTACATGTGTTTAAACTGGTCTTTGACGAACACACACACACACATACACGAAACTGAAAGACAAAATCGAATAAATTTTAAAAGCCAATGAACTCTGTCTAAATTAATAAACTATTTTTTGAATTCCATCGATATTCATTATGTTTCGCTGGTTTGTGATTATAGCAACAACAACTTTGTTACTCGCCACACTTAACATTATCTTACCAATATCATCATGTGTAAATGCTGAAGTTACCAGTTCATCATCATCGTTGTCCATTGGACAAGAACAAGATGAATTGTATGAAATGTTAAATACTGAAAAAGTACTCATTGATACCCTGAGGCATTATATTGAAACTCAAGAAAATAAATTGAAATTTTTAAAAAGGTAAAAAACGATATAGAAATAATAATGATTGATTATTAAATGAAACAATTTAAATTTTTACTAGAGTTTAAATTAAAAGAATTTCAATTAATTTATTGTGTTAAATATTTATATTTAAGAAAAACTTCTGAAATTCGTAATATTCATGATGGAGTCACCGATCGAGAAAAATATTTATACAATCCCATTAATGCTTTGACGATTTTAAAAAGATTTACTGCCGATTGGAAGAGCTTAAAATCTTATGCCGAAGAGTATTTGAATACAGAGGGTAAGAGTGTTGAGAACTTTGTAGAAGAAAAAAAAATAAACGAAATAGATTTCGTAAGATATTTTATAAACTAGTTCTAGATTATTATAGAGACTATGGTCAATGGTCTAAGCAATAAATTAGTTTTAAGACTACAACAAAGCCTAGACTGTGGATTATGTATACTATAGTACTATATTATAGACTTGTCTATGGACTATTTGGTAGACTATTTCCTAGACTATTCTGTAGACTTATTCGTGGACTATTTTGCAACAAGCCTATTGAATATTATGTATTGTCTATAAAATATTCCTTAAACTACACCGTGAACTATTCTATATACTAGTATATGGATTATTATATAGTCTAATAAGGGTCTTATTCATAAACATTTATCAAAGGTTTATAAATCAAATTTTCATACAAGATTTATTCTATATAACTTTGTTAAATTGTTATGAGTAAGGCAGTTATCTGTTCAATAGACAAGTCAATGTACTATTTGTCAGACTATTCTATGGGCTATTATATAGACCAGTCAATAATGGACCATTCTAATTATTTGATTGTAAAACATTCCATATACTATGAATTATTCCACAGCCTTATCTATGGATTATGTGATAGATTATCATTATTAGATAATGGACAAGGCACTAGTACATGAACTTGGATTATTCAATTGTCTAATCTATGGACTTTTCAATAGACAAGTCGATAAACTGTTCTGTTGACTACAGTAATAAATTGTGGTCTAATATATGGATTATTTTATAGACGAGTCTATGGACTATTTTACAGACGTGCTAAGAACTCGTTCTGTTGTACTTACTAGTCCATGAACTATTCTGAAGCCATATCTAAGAGCTATTCTGTAAATTAGACTAAGAACTAGTGTATGGACAAGTCTTAGTACAATTCTATAGACTAGTCTATGAACTATTCTATAAACGTGTTTATCTATGTACTATATACGTGTTTATCTATGTACTAATGGCTGCCTGTCCGAGTTGCAGGCCCTTGATTAGAAATGAGGATTCTACACGTAAATGTAATGTAAACACATAAATGCTCAAAACTAAAACATTTACGCCATCTATCGGACAAATTGAAATTTTTACATGAACACTTTTCACGATCCTGAAACATATATTTAAAATATTGTCCTATCTTGTGCCGTAATTGCTAATTCTACACGTAAATATATAAATATCTATCAAAAACTAAAACTTTTACGCCATCTATCGGACAAATTTAAATCATTACAGGAACACTTCTCACGATCCTTATACATATATTTAAAATATTGTCCTCAGATTGATCAGATGCCGTAGTTGCTGAGTTTATGGAGTACGAATAAACACAATACTTATATTTATATATATTAGGGTGATCGACTCTGTTTTTCAACCGGTTTTAAAGCCGGGGTTTTCGGCTTGACCAGTGTCGGTTTTTTAAATGTCGACTTTTCGATTGTCAAATAATACAGTTTTTCTGAATTTGAAAAGACATTTTTTAAATGTCAACTATTCGAAAACCGGTTTTTGGAAAATGTCGAATAATTGATAACCCTAATATATAGTTAGAAGACAAAAATATATAAATGAATGTAATTTTGGAAAAAAATAAACAGTATCCAGCAGGGCCTCGAACCACGAACCACCTGTTTGTTAAATGAACGACCTAGACAATTGAATTTGTTTTGCTCTTTACCAGTAATAACCTATTCAGCTAAATGAAATAATGTGAATGATAATGAACACTCATTACCAAGTAATATATGAAATAATTACTGGCTATTACCAAAAATTTCAGATTTTTTACTGGGACACTGTAGACTATTCCTTAGAATAACCTGAGGACTATTATATATACTAGACTATGGACATAGAAATTTCTAAAAACACTCGTGATAAACTTTAAAATATTTTAATAAGTTCAATTGTTAATTTTCATTTCATTTAAACAGATTTAGCTCAAAATTACAGTCAACAGATCGAAACACTTACATTTCCTACAGATCAAGATTATGATGCAGCACTTATTAATTTATTGCGCATACAAGACATGTATCAATTGGAACCACAACGTTTAGCTGTGGGTGAAGTAAATGGTGTTAAATTGGGGTAAGTGGCAAATAAAGAGTTTTCAAAAGACAACAAAAAATAAATAAACAAATAATTTAAAACAATTTGCATACACAAATATTCACATCAACAAAAAACAAACAAAAAGAAAATATAGTTAACATATGTTTTAAACAAACACACTCTATATAACTTATTACAGTTCAGAAATGACTTGGAGCGATTGTTTGGAAATTGGCTTAAAGTCAAGTAAAAATGGTTATCAAACTTATGCAAAATATTGGATGGAAACAGCATTGGAGAAATTGCCAAACAGCCACAGCAACGATACCAATGAAATAAACAGCTCAACATCAGCATCAGCTACAACACAACAAGCTGAACAACAAAAATCCTTGCAGGATGACTATACAGTTAAAGCGAAATTGGAAATTATGACAGCATTATTAAATACTGAATATAAATTAGGTAAGTTCAAAAGTTGCGAATGTAAGCGGGCAGTGGTAAGGGAAAAGAAATATTTTATGAATTCTAAAAATTGATTTTTTTTCTTTTTGCCTTTATTCTCAATTACTGATTAAGATTTATTGAAAATTTATGTAAATTATTTTTGCAAAAATTTAGGGAGTTTTATTTTGTTCTTATGTTGTTACTTTGATTTTATTTAATTTTATTTTTGTGGTTAAATTTTGCAATACCATTTACTCCCCCAACATCGTCATTATCATCATCATGTAATTTTAGGTAATTTGGAAGACGCTTTAAAAATTGCCAACGAAATGTTAAAACTTAAACCCAAACAAAAGAATGTCACGAAGGCAAAAGAGAAAATGGAAAACGAATTGAAAAAGTTGAAAACCCAGTCTACTAAAGTCGATAAGAACAACGACGAGAAACAAAAACGGGTAAGTGTGAAAAATTTTTAAGAAAAAAATATTATTTTTAATGAATGGGTTATGAATGATAATAGAATACCCTAAAAATATTATTTTATAATAAATTGCAGTTGGACAGAGCCGACCATATAATAAGGTACACGAGCAACGAACATTTTTTTAGATTATTAAAACTTTGAAGTCCTTTAAAAAGGACATAGGATCAGGAAATGAAAAACTAACAAAGCAGTTTTTCTCCATTAAGTTTATAGTTTCAGACGTATATCATCCGGTGTGTGTCTAATTTTGAATGTCGGACGGTGCAATCAGACAAGACCATTAAAAATTACCACTTTTTACCCTTTCAATGACCCCAAAACACACCAGTTTTATCCATTTTCGATCCAATTTTGCAATACAGCCTATTGACGCTACAGATAGAAATCCAAATTCGTTAGTTAGTTGGTTAGTTATTTAGTTAGTTATTTAGTTAGTAAGTTATTTAGTTTGTTAGTTAGTTAGTTAGTTAGTTAGTTAGTTAGTTAGTTAGTTAGTTAGTTAGTTAGTTAGTTAGTTAGTTAGTTAGTTAGTTAGTTAGTTAGTTAGTTAGTTAGTTAGTTAGTTATTTAGTTAGTTAGTTTATTAGTTAGTTAGGTGGTTAGACGTGCTACCAGTACTTCTGTTCTACCGGCACTGGAGTTTTTATTTCACTCACTAGTCTAACCAGAGCACCACATAACGGTACTACGGGTGGTCATTTGTGTTACCTCACTGGTGCTGGTTAAAAGATTGATACACTGTGATATATAACTTCATTAAACTTATATTATCGTTCCTCGATTCTAGGAGCGATACAAACTACAGAACATGACTGTAGATTTAAGTTCATAATGCAAAGATTGGGTATAAAAAGTGTGGCGTTTTTTTAGTGTTTCTACTATTTATTCGATGGATTCGACGGATGGGAGGATGGATGCGGTGGTGGATGAGATGTACTAAAAGAAAGTTTGAAAAAACGGAGTATGGTGCAAGGTCGTCACTGCCCTTTATTTAATTTATCTGCGATTTTCCTTCATGATTGAGTGTTTACTCCAAAACGAGCTCAACTTATCACAGTGAGTCATATAAGGCCAAGGAATGCACTGGGATGAGTCATAGCTAATGATACTGCTCTAGGGATATGAGTTTTCATCACAACATCAATCGGGTTTAATGCTGCGTTCTCTATTTTCTCTTAACTAGTGATTGCCTTTTTTCATGTCGGCGTTAGATTGATGACATGACACCTGTCCTTTTTTCAAACGGGGCTACTATGTCAAAAAATTAGATAGCGCGTCTACTTGGACAAAGTGTTCGTATACTGGACCAAAATTTCCATATACATAAATTTCCACTACCGTATAAGATACAGAATGAGGCGGTAGTCAGTCGTTACTTCACCCAGTATTTGAATAAGATTACAGTGAAATAGGCCTTTAAGACAGGTGTTAACGTTTCGTCAAAATTTACTAAGAATATTTGTGGGTGTTACAAACATAAGCATAAACGCATAATATCCTCTCCACTATATTTGTGACGTAATACTGTTAACTTTTTCTCTTTTTTAATTCACTTAAAATTTCTTTCTTTCACTTTAGAAAACAACAAAAACTGCTGAAGAACTAATGATTGAGGAGATCTGTCGTGAAGGCAGCAATCTACAAAACAACAAACAAATACATTCCCTCACCTCATGGAATCCATCTGCAGCACACACTCCCTCCTGTGCGATTGTAACAAACAATTTGCCATTCTTATTGTTGCAGCCTTTAAATGTTGAACTCTTGAGTTTGGATCCGTATATTGTCATTTATCATAATGTTCTAAGTGACAGCGAAATAGAAGAATTAAAAGATTTTGTTGTCGAAGAACAAGACGACACGTTTCAGTTTACAAGAATTGGTCAGAAAAAAATGCGTCAAATTAATGGTAAATTACATTATGTAATTGGACATTATGGACAGAATTTGTATGATGACTGGCAAGTGGAACGTTATAATTTTGAAAATCTAATGGAATTAGAGAATTCGAGTGTAAATTATGGAAATAACAAACAAGCTAAAGTGCTAGTTAATGTGAGTAAAAAGTTTTATTAACAAAGAAATCCTAAAAACCATAAATATATAATATTGAATTCTTTGCAGTTGCAACAACCTTTAATGGGCGGCTCTGTGATATTTCCCCAACTGGAATTAAGCATTAATTTGCCTAGTGGTTCTATGCTCTATTGGTCTCAGCTCAATGAGTTTCATGCTTATGATTACAGATCGAACTATCATGTGTGTCCAGTTATTGGAGGCAGTCAATTAAGTAAGTATTTTGTGTTTGGTTGAAATAGTCTTTAATTATCTGAATTTTTATTATTTTACAGCTGCCACCACCTCCATCAAAAATATTTAAATTTTTGACTTAGATAAATAAAATTAATGTTTGCTTTAAATAGTTTGTAAATTGACTTAAGCTAAAATAAAATCTTAATAATATAAATATTTATGTATATAATTTACCGCATGTAAGTTTAACAACCTTGACGTCTTGGGATATTTGAACAATCATTAAAAAAATAATTTGCATTAAATCTATCTGATAGATTTAAGCATACATAGTATTGATGAAAAGACATATTTGCTAAAATTGTAGAAAAAACGAAACGCAAAGGTCTACTAGTGTCAATAACAACTTATGTTTTTTTAAACAAGTTGAAATAAATAGATGGCTAAAGAAATCCGTCAATATAGTAAAAAAAATCTTTAAAAATCTTCATTTTTCAATAGCTGATTATTAGAAATAATTACTTAATAAAACACACCCAATTCTACAACATTAGACATAAATAATTAATAATGTTAACAATAATTTTGCAACTTAACTTTTCTTAACAATTAGTTATGAGTCTTAGTAATTAAATAGTATAAAACAAGTAAGAAGTAGGGCGGCGCCGACCATATAATATCCTACACCAGTATACGAATAAAATGTTGTTTAGTTTTCATAATAAATCATTTAAATTGAAATGTACCCTGCCTCAGATATACTTAAGCCACTTATTGTTGAATAAAAATGTGGACATTTAAGTTAAATTTTGAAAGGGGCTTTTTATAGGGGCAAAAGAGTCATTAAAAATATAAAGTTCAAGAGCGTCATAAAGGAATTGGTTTTGCAGCTTTCTTTCAAGATACGAGTATATACAAACCCTATTTGGCGGGTTCAATTGTATGGGGGCTAGGTGAAATAATGGACCGATGTTAACCGTTTTCAATAGGCTTCATCTACGATACCATAAAAAATTTCATTTAATTATCTTGAAAATTGCGACCTGTAGTTTGATTACGAGATTCACATGGACGGACAGATGACAGACGGACATAGCTAAATCGACTCAGAAAATGATTCTGAACCGATTGTTATACTTAAAGGAATAGGACCAATATTATTGTGGGTTACAAACAGCAGCATAAACCCAATATAGTTAATATATCCGATCATATGACATCGTAAACCATGCAGGGCCGGAGTCCGTCTTTTTGTTTGCCAATAGTAGTGTCCTAACGGAAAGTGCTAGAGATTTCCTAAAGAAAAGGTTTTTTGGTATATAAAATATTTAACATCGGTCCACATTTTCGCATTTCATCCTCATAAAAGTAATATTCCCATAAACAGTTTAAACAGTCATAAATCTTATGAAATGTCTATTATACATATAAGGTCCTATAACAACTTCTATACAAAACAAATTGCATGTACAAAACAGTATGAGTAAATGTCGGTGAATATCGACCCTCCCATTAAAGGTCACCTTCAGGAAATTACATTTACGTTCATGACAGAACTAAAAATACGATGAAAACTGGAAACAAATAAGTGTTATTCGGAATGATCTCTTTATACCAAATTTTGTAATGATATGGTCATAATTGTCTCTAAGCACCCATCTTATAGAAAACCAGTTTGAAGATATAACAAGTAAGATTGCTATATTCGGCTGTGCCGAATCTTATATACCCTTCACCATAGTGTATTTTAATTGTATTAGTTTTTTGAAATTTTTTCCCGACTATATTAAAACTACACCAAAAGCAATACAATATGAACAACAACAACGCTAAACGAAATAAAAAAAAAAATACACAACGCAATTAAACCAACAGACATCTTAAGTTTAGAATCTAAACTTTAGATTCTAAACATACATAACGAAAAACTCAGAAAAACAAAAGCAAAATAAACAACGCAATCAAACCAACCTACATCCAAATATACGAACAGAATTCACAAAAAGAAAACAAAATACATAACTCAATGAAGTATCCAAACATACAAAACAAAATTCACAGCTGAATAAAACCAAATACATCTACACACGCACATGTACATCTTAATTTAAATTCACAGTATTGTTGTTGCTTTTTTACCAAAGCATGGAAAAATATGTCTTTTTTGATGAAATTTTCAGAGGTTGTCTTGGATTTTTGCTCATATCTCCGTTATTTATAGACCGATTTTGCTAATTTTTTAATAGCGATTTTCTTGAAAGCACGTCTAACAAAATTTTTGAAGTTTCGGATCTCGCCGATATCTGGAGTTCTCTAAAAACTGATTTCAACAGACAGACAGACGGACATGGCTTAATCGACTCCGCTATCTATAAGGATCTTTATACTTTATAGGGTCAGAAAATTATATTATAGAAATTACAAACGGAATGACAAACTTATATATGTACACATACCCTTCTCACGAAGGTGAAGGGTATAAAAATTGAACAATAATAATTTATTTTTAAAAAGTAATATTTTGTTATTTCGAAAGAGCTCGGTCCATAACTGATATAAGCCTTGCTGTTTATTGGGGACCTTTGTTTTGCGGCAAACGATGTGATGGTGGTATAGACTAACTTCTTAGTCTTACTTCTTAGTTATTGCTTTTTACTGTCTTCAATAGTTCCAAGACTAGCATTAACAAACGATTACATGGAACTTTTTTTGTGAATATTTGTACGTAATATGAGATTTTCGCTTCTGGAATAATGTGTACTGAATTTAAAGTTTAAATTTTATTATTTAATAGAGAGAAAGAAAATACATAATTGTAGAAACCATGTTCTAAGAGCAACATATTATGGTTAATATTATGATTATTGGCTAAACATATTATGGTTATTGAAAATATCATATCGATATTAAATATTTCACTGTAATAAATATATTTCATCATAAAGAAAAAACATAGTTGTGAAAACCATGTTCTAAGAGCAACATATTATGGTTATTGAAACAATATCATATTTTGATTAAATATAGTTGCAACATTTCATCAATTAATTTTATATAATAAAAAATGCTTTCATTGTTATCATTATTTGTAAATTGTAATATTTATATTGTTCAGGGAATTAAACTCAAATTTATAATTGTCATAAACATAAAAATGTTCACAGTTATTAAAATATTGTTTAAATCTAAATCAAATTAAGTTTTTGATAACAATATATTGTTGCATAATCCTGTGCAACATTTTACTAATTTACAGTAAATATTTTTTTTAATTTTGTCAAATTTAGCACTAACTGAGAGCACTCGGCAACTCCAACATCCATAACTGTTTGATCGCTAAAAACACATATTAAGTAAATGCGTTTAATTTGTAACATATCAAAATATCTTATAAATATTCTATGTTGAGTGTTTAGAGCGAATTCGGTTTAAGACTTTACCAAGCAACCAAACAAGTAAGTCCCATATAACTCGATTATTCAAAACACTATAGACCTATAGTTATTAATATTGCGATAAAATTGGAAACACTGATCAATATAATACAAAAAAGTTTAAAATTGCTTAAATGAATCACAAACATAATCGCAACATACACATCACGTAAACACCTTTCTCATATGCAAAAAAGGTATATAAATAATAATAAAATACATCCATTTAATTAAATTTAATTGTATTTGTATGTTTTTTAGAGCTATTATTAGGCTAACTAACTGGCTTAATCTGTATTCAAATCATTATATTTTATGACGTCTTAATGTCTTCTCTTATAAACGTGTTAAAATCAATGTTTATTACCCGATCATAAGTGGTGATCGAACTGCGACAACAACAACAACAAAAGCACTTCCCCATAGATTTAAAAGATTAAGAATATAATTTTAATATTAATTATTTGTTTGTGATTTTTAAGAAAAGATTAAAATATTGAACTTGTGTCTTTAATAAGATTATATAAAATTGATTATATTTGCAAGAAAGTAGTAAAAGTTGTTTTAGCTGAAACTGATAAAAAAGAAGTTGATATTGACACTCTACAGCAGGCAATTTAAGTGATAACTTTTTTTCAAAATTGATTAAACCAGATGATTTAAATTATTTTAAAATCATTTAAAAATTTGCAAATTAAAAACATTAAATTGATTCATTGATTTGCTTCCATTCAATAAACGCAGCAAAACCATAACAATGTCAACAGCACTGAAAAATATTTTACCTGTTATTATTTCCAAACAAAAACACACATCGTTGGGCATATTTTTCCAATCAAAACCTGTTAAAAAAAGGTGGATGCATTACTAAATCAAAATCGATTTATTACTTTTATTATTATTTTGCTTCCTTCGAATCTTTTAATTCACAAATAACCTTAAATAATTTTCTTATATTAATGACAGTTTACATGTATAAAATTGAAAGTAACATTAATATGAACTGTATTCATTAAGTTGCGCTTGTCCATTACGAATTTTCTTTTTGTTTGTTATTATTGTAGTTTGAGTACCGGTTACCTGTTGTTCTGTCTGTCAAAATCTAAAGAAAAATAGTACTGATATTGCAGAAAACAAAACAGCATATAAAACAACAAAAACTAAGGGACACTAAATAAACAGAAACAAAAAAACAACAACAAACTACAAAAAAAAAACATCATACAAAAACACGTTAATTATTTATGTTTATTTAGTACACTATGGACTTGTCGTAAAAAGTTTATTTATTTTAACCTCTAAGATACAAAAATATAATTTATCTGTTTGGAGCATACTTTTAGGGTTATTGTTTCTGTTTATAATATATATAATATTTCGTTTTATAATATCCGATTTCTTATCTTAGTCAAAAAATATAAAAAATACATTTATAACTTTTCGAAAAATTTTATGAACAAACATCCCAGTAAAAACATTCATTACCATGTAAGAAGTTAAAATGCTAAAATTAACTTACAAAATAGCATTTTAAGTCATTATTTTAACACGGTGATGTCATTGGAGGCAAGTACTTACCGCAAACGATTACAAGTAATTAGAAAAAGTAGTCATTGTAAATCACATGAATAAACGTATACAGCATCTGTATATTCACTGGCAAGATGACTAATGAATAAGAAAGTATTTATATAACACATTATTAGTAAGACCTTATTACACTACATCTATGTAATCCAGACCATATGTAGTAGTCATTGAAAAGTATGTTATTAGGTAAATAATTACAATTGAAAGCCATTACCCAGTTTTTGCTGGGATACTCTGAGAACTTTTCCAGTTTCTAAGAGATTTTAGAAAATTTCAAAAAAACCATGTCAGAAATAGCATCGAACCAGACAGATATAACAAAAATCGTCCTTAGTATGGAATCATTTGTATATGAACACAAGTAGTTGGGCATGGCCGATCATATGATACCTTAATTGCGAAATATTTGTACTTTTTGTTGAAAAAGATAGTTTTTCTTCAAAGGAGTTATGTGGTATGGATAAATATGGGCATACCCTTTTAAAGTTTTTGAAAGGAATTGCGACCTGCAAGTAATTCTGAGCCGATTGGTATACTTTGAGGTATACATAAGCACAAACTCATACTTGTGTTTTATGGAAAATATAAAATATAAAGTTGATCTCGGAAAACCTTGGAGCAGATAGTAATTTTCGGTTTTAACGAATTTTGTAAATTTTTCTACGATATACGCTTTTTCCAGAATTCACATCTTTTTTAAGACCATGATGCCCATAAAAGACCATGGAACCCACATTGGTTTAGAATCATGTATTATATCATGATTTGTATATGAGTTGATTGATAGTTGTAGGTGATCAATGCTTCTTGATCAGCTCAATATAACTCCTGCTTAAGAAGATCTAAAAAAATGAGTTTACATGTGTGAGTTATATTTTTTTCCTTTAAGAGATATTTAGGTTTAAATTGCTCATCGCAAAAAACCCCAAAGCACTGATCATCATATATATGTTAACAGTCATATATGTTCCCTTAATATGCACAAAGTATATCACAGTGGACACTTTTATCAAAAAAAACACAAGAGATACAATTTCATTGCGATATATCCAATAGTTCAAGAGATAAAAGTTTTTAAACCACTGTGCATATAATTCATACGAAAGAAGTTTTAGAACGGGTTTTTGGGTTGACAATCAAATGCCAATTAATAATCAGATTAGTTAATCTAAAAATAAATTTAGTCTGATGTTCCTCCCTTTTAATGTTTTTGAGTACAACATTAAAATTCACAGTGTTGCCATACAAAGCAACAATATATGTTTTATGTAAAAGAAGAAGACAATTGTAAATTGAAAATTAAATAAAACTTAAATTTAAAGCAAAAACTAAATTGTGAAATCCCCATAATTTATACTAATCAATAAATCACAAATGTTAATGATTATTCTCATAAAAATTGTATTATTTTTTTTTTTGCATTTCTTGCTTATACTAGCAAACAAAATTTACTAATTGAGTACTCAAAAACAACTTTGGAGGATTAATTTTAATTTAATTCCTAACCCTTCACCTAAAGATTGGCCCTTAGAAATCTTCTCAGTGAGGGTTAATTTAAAGGCGCATAACCTACATACGGGACTACGATTATACTATATGTAGACCACATTGTAAGGATAATGAAACACTGGAACACTTCCGATGTTATACCGGATATAAAAACTCTTGAAATATAAATTATATTAAAACCACTCTCTTCTGTAATCTAACCAATTCTCGTTTTAAACTCTACATTCCATCATGGGGTTAATTCAAGTCTCAAGCATCAACCAACAAACCGGCAATATAAACACAGTTGAGATATCAAATGTTTTTGTTATTGTAATCGCTGTTGCCGGCAATTTTGCTTACGGCACACACACTGACTGCGACACTTTATTGATGATCAAGCATTTTAAAGAATCATTCATTTAATAAAACAGAATACACATTTCATTTTAAACAAAACATCTAAATACACATTTTTAATTTAGTTTATAAACTAACTTTGGACAGGCAACAAGAAAAAGATCTTAACTTAAAAAAAAAAAAATACAAAAACTAAAAAAAATATATATATTTGCGCGTATTTTTGAAAAAAAATCGTATTTAATGTTAAAATCAAAAAACAACTAGTTTTTAAAGCCAACAGACAGTTTGTCTAGTGAATTACATAAAGTGTAAATGAGCAAAAATATTAATGTAATTTATTTAAAGCAAACAAATTAAAATAAACAGCAAATTTAAGCAACAGTTGATAATATTTGCTCTTTTTTTAATAAACATAAAATAAAGTTTGAAACAGTTGCCGGCGGCGGAAAAACAATATTTTCAACGTTCGCTACGGAGCTGTCATCGTTGACAATGATGCGACAACGGCTGTTAACGTTTCTATTTGTATTTATTATAATTGTTAATTGCTTCAGTGCTGTCAAGTGTAATAAATATGAAAATGAATTCTATTCCTCTGTAGCAGGTTTAGAAAGTTTACTCAAGACTGAACAAATACTGGTGGCAGATCTAAAGGATTATATCGCAACAGCCAAACAACACATTGCCCTATTGGAAAAGTAAGTGAAACAAAAGATGAAAAACATAGAGACTTTTAAACAAATTGTTTATTCAGTTGGAATAAATCCGCTTGATTTTAAATAAAAATCTAAAAGCGAAATTTTATTATCTAAAAGGAAAACCTAATGTTTAAATATAGCTACAGCATTAATTACTCTAATAAATAAATCATGAACACAAAAAAAAGCTGTCATAAAAAATAAAACAAGTATGAGAAAATAAAGTTTAGTCAATAAACAAAGAATCGATAAAATTCAAACAGGTTAAATTAATTCAAATAATTAAGTGATGCCATAAAATCAATACAGGCTGATCGTGAACGCAATTAAGGGGAAATGATTTTTTATATAAAATTTAAAATTTTATTTTAATATTTTATAGCAAATATTAGGCAAATAATATCCAGATGATCATTTACAATATTCTAGTCTACAATTTAATCTGTAGTCTAATCTAAATTAGAATAGCCTAGTCTACTCTAGAGTCTAGTCTATAGTCTAGTCTATAGTCTACTCTATAGTCTACTCTATAGTCTAGTCTATAGTCTTGTCTATAGTCTAGTTTATAGTCTAGTCTATAGTCTAGTCTATAGTCTAGTCTATAGTCTAGTCTATAGTTTAGTCTATAGTTTAGTCTATAGTCTTGGTATAGTCTAGTCTATAGTTTAATCTATAGTCTAGTCTATAGTCTAGTCTATAGTCTAGTCTATAGTCTAGTCTATAGTCTAGTCTATAGTCTAGTCTATAGTCTAGTCTATAGTCTAGTCTATAGTCTAGTCTATAGTCTAGTCTATAGTCTAGTCTATAGTCTAGTCTATAGTCTAGTCTATAGTCTAGTCTATAGTCTAGTCTATAGTCTAGTCTATAGTCTAGACTATAGTCTAGTCTATAGTCTAGACTATGGTCTAGTCTATAATCTAGTCCATTGACTCGTCTGTAGTGTAGTCTATAGTCTAGTGTATAGTATAGTCTAAAGTCTAGTCTATAGTCTAGTATATAGTCTAGTCTATAATCTAGTCCATAGTCTAGTCTATAGTCTAGTCTATAGTCTAGTCAATAGTGTAGTCTATAGTCTAGTCTATAGTCTAGTTTATAGTCTGGTCTATAGTCTGCCTAGTCTACAGTCTAGTCTATTATCCAGTCATAGTCTGGTGTAAAGTATAGTCTGTGGTATAGTCTATTATATAGTCTATACTATAGTTTCATATAGTGTCTAGGCAAAAGACTAGACAATAGTATAGTCTACAGTCTGTCTTAACAAAGAAACATCCATACATCGTATGTCGATAATTTTGGGCTAATCTGCTTTACATGTAAACTTTTTGAAAATAATATATGTATGTAGATCTTATTTAAAGATAACACCATGAAGTATATACTCTAGTCCAAGTCCAAGTAATTGTATGTACATATATTAACAGATTATTTGATATGGGGATGGGTAATACCCGACGGGAATAATATATGTTGAGATTATGTCTTTCTTTTATCTTATTCTTAAAAACCTTTTAGATGAAATGGCACGAGTTTGCTATTGTTTAGCAGTCTGTCACTTAAACCAGCGGTAGTTCAAATTTTATGTTCCCATAAATGTTTAAAGCGGATTCTCATGACATAAATTATCGTTTTAAGTGACAAATACATGATATTTGTTAAACAAACAAAATATTAAATTTCTTAAAAAAAAAACAAATGCATAAATATCGCGAAATTGAAGCTATAGAAAACTAGTAAAACCAGCAATTATTTTTTTTACTTTACCGGCAACTGAGTACTACTGATTGAGTTAATTAATTTAATAGCAATATTTTTAAAACTAAAGAGGTTTTTATATATCAATAAAAATATAGCCGATATAAAAAATAATATTAACTGTTTGCCCAAGCAAATGTCAAATAAACAAACAATGGTGTGAACAAATATAGCAGTTTATCAAACAATACGTCAATGCGTTAACAGTTTTTTTTTTGTGAAAGTCTCTTTTGTATCGTAATTAATTAATATGCAAACAAAATTTAAATATATCTACTAAAGCTAATGGATTTCTAAACAATACAGAAACTGTTCTCATGCATTAATTTTATTTATTTATATTTCCTTAAAGTGTCAAATTTATGTGCTTTTTTTCTACTTTTTTTTCATCTCATTTTGCTTTGGTAAGCTGTTTTTACCAAATATGTTACGTGAAATTTTGCTAAATGTCTGTAGAAACATAAATATGTATATAAATCGGGTTTTAAGAGATTGAGAACATTTTATTTTATGCATATTTAACTTAAATTAAATTTAAATGTTGCTTATCTATATCTACTTCTCTACGGAAGGTTTCTATTCGAAAATGATATAGAGTTTTAGACAGTTTCCGACAAACTTTTATTTAATGATCATTTATACACTTTAACCAGTTAAACATGTTAAGAATTTAAGATGAAAATCTAATTAGTAAGTTTTAAGCATAAATGTCAGTAAATATTGCAAAATTTTGGTATAATTTAGAAAGCTTATTTCATAATGAAATGAACTAGTTTTGTCGCAAAAGATTGCCTAACGAATAGATAAGGAAATATGTATTTGTTAGTTGTGACTGACAGTAAGATCACCCTTCTTGTTCAATTATTGACATTTAGTAGAGCTATTTATACACATTTTCTATATATGAACTATTTGAAATGGTTCATATCCAATGATTAACCCAACCCAAGTGTCCTAGTTTGAAGTCAACCTAGCATCTATATAATGATCCTAGGTCAAATTCACTGCTTTTTTTGGAATGCTATTGACAATCATGTTCAGAAAAAGAGTCTCGAATACGATAAGGACTGCAAAAGTTTTGAGAGTGAGGTGTAAGAGGAGACTATATTTCTACTCCTCTGCTATTCACTTATAAGCACTGAGAACATCGAACATTATTTTGGAATCTTAAGAACAGACCAAATCGTTTCGGCAGGTTTAACACTATCAGGCAGACTCACGTTGTCCTCTCAAAATGGACCTAAGTTTAAATGATATCTTAGAATAAGTCATTATTAGGAGTCTATCCAATTACATTGCATAACAATTTGAAATTTTGTTACTTCTGTAACAAACTTTACAGAATCTGAAAGAGATTTTAGGTTCTATAACTAAGTGATCGTAACTAAATAAATCATATTACTCTGCAATTCACAATTCTTTTTTGTTACAAGCATCAGCATGAACTCATAATACCATATTAACTATGATAGTATAGGGTAAATAAGTATTTTTTACTATTTTTGTGTCCTTGAATAATCGATTAGAAACTGATTTTGGAAATAAATGGCAAATATAGTCCTTGATTCTTTCTCTATAGTTTTATTAGCAATATTTATTTTTAGCCATAAACACGTTTTTAATAAAACTAAATTTCTATATTTTTTGGAGTTTTGAGAAACTTGGATTTTTATAAAATAAAACAAGTAAGATGGGCGAGACCGATCATATAATACCCTACACCTGTAAAATGTGTTTAGTTTCGATAATAAAACATTTAAGTTGAATTGTACTTTGCCTCAGATATACGTACTTAAGCTATTTATTGTTGAATACAATTGTTTGTCAAATTTTAAAGGGAGCTTTTTATAGGGGCTAGGGTGCAATGAGGCCCTATATTTAAAAATTTCATCAGGGTCATCAAGGCCAGTATAGAACTTGGTTTTGCAGCTATTTGTCGAGATACGAGTATATTAAACATAATTATGAACTTTAAATCCCTATTCGACGGGTTCAGTTGTATGGGGGTTAGGTGAAATAATGGGCCCATGTTAATCGTCCATTATTCGTCTCCGGTACCAAATTTCATTGAATTATCTTTAAAATAGCGACCTTTAGTTTGATTACAAGATTTACAAGCCCTATGAGGGGCTTCAGTTGTATGGGGGCTAAATGAAATAATGGATCGATCTTAACTATTTGAAATAGGCTTCGTCACTGGGACAATAGAAGAACATGTGACAAATTTCATAATCTTCAAAATTTCGACCTGTAGTTTGACTACAAGGTTTACATGGACGGATGGACGAACATAGCTAAATCGACTCAGAAATTATTCTAAGCCGATTGGTATACTTAAGTTTGGGTATAGGACCAATACTATTGTGAGTTACAAACATCAGCACAAATCCAATACACCTTCCCCACTAAAGTGGTGTAGGGTATAAAAGGCATTTTCAGAAGAAGGCTAAGATTAAACAGATTAGAAAAAAAGTATTTCTCTATTGAGCCTGTTATGCGCTTCTATCCTTGTTAGTTAATATCTACAAAAAAATCTTTCGCAAAGATATTTAGCAACTGTATACAAAGTCCAATTCAATGATTGCATTTTCAATTACAATAACATTTTAAGTATTTATATTTAAAGCATTACCTATTACAATCAATTTTAATTGTAATTGAATCAAATTGCAAATTAATTGAAGTTATACAAATTACAATTTTTTGTAATTGAAGTTTTTTTGCTTATTATAATTACATGTAATTATAATTAATTATACCTTGATTACAAGAAATTTTTATTTGGTTATTGCCCAATTACTCATTACAAGTAATTGTAATTAATTATGTAATGAATTACTTTCTGTAATCACTACCTCATATGCCTGCCTATGAGTGCTGTCTTAAATCGTATATATAAATGTTTCGATTTCGTTAACATCTAGCAATGTTCTTTACTGCCTCCCATCGGGACATGTTACCTAGAAGATCTTTCCTCATCTTACCCTATAGCAATTAGAGGAAAATGAGGTACTACCACTACCTTTAGTCTACCACTCTAGTCCTTGACCATACGTTGAAATTATTTGATCTGTTGTCGAACCGTAGAATCATATAATCTGCTACCATTGGCTCACGTATCCCCCGGGCAGTATTTCGAACTTTATCTTGTCACGGTTATAGAATAGTCAATTCGTAGTTGTCTTTGTCTTCGCATATTGATTACATCACTAGATGATGTTGCCGAATCAATAGAACCATCTGCAATGGCTATAAAATAATTATATTGCATTTTGGAAGCTACGCAACCAGGGCAGATTTGCTTAGTCAAATACTACCTTAAAAGAATGTCAGTGAGCCACCACTATTATTTTACTTAGTATAACCTAATTTTAAATGAATGAACATTAATACGGAACTTATTTTTTTTATTTTATTTTACAGAGAAATATTTAAAATAGAAATTGAACATGAACTGGCTGCAGCCGATACAGACAATTATCTCACCAATCCAGTAAATGCATACAAATTAATTAATCGTCTATTTAATGGATGGAATAAATATGAAGATCAAATTACCGAAACCCATAGCAGTAAGTGTAATTAAGAACATTTATTTATCAATACATAATGTAGATATTTTTTTGCACATATGAGCGATTATCAAATTTGTTTAATTCCTTTGAAATTAAACTAAATTGTTAATAACTTTGGTAGAAGTAAAATGTCACACAGGATTATATACACAAGACTTCCATCCTAAAAATTGCAAAATTGTAAAACTCTAAACGTAATCGGTTTTGAAAGTTTACAAAATTCAAAAAAAAACCTGTATCACTAACTAGTTTATTTCACTTTCTTTTTATTTTTTGGTCCACAGCTTTAAACTTTTGGACACTATTCGTTAAAGCGCTAACTAAAGACACTTAGGAGATAAATTCTTTACAAGCTCATCCGTGTGATATCACTTTACGTATTACAACGTGGATGTTGAATTTCGTCACCAGGTTTTTTCCAATTTTTAATTTTTTACAGTATTTTTGACCGGGCGCTAATGCCCCCTAAACATGAACGTAAATTTTTTTAAATGTTAGTTTTTAGCGCGGCACATTCGCTCTAATATATGAAATAATTTGAATTATTGCGTAAATTGAGTGTTTTTGCAAAAATGTTATGAACTTTTTAATAATTTTGCAAAATTTAATTTTTTTCTGCTATACTATGTCTGTTTATATTAACACAAAATATTTTGAATGTGCCATCAAAAAAAATTTTTCGATTTTTTTAACTCTAATATTAAAAAAATTTGATAATTGCTCATATACATATAAAGTAATTTAAGAACTGTATTTTAGTAAAGTGTTGAAGTCTAAATGGAATCTAACAATGAATTATTTTTTGTCAAATATCATGTCAATGAACTGACGCTACAAATGCTCATTCAAGTACTTAGTTCATAGTTGTATTGTGAGTGACCCAACTTTACATACATATGTAGATAAAATGAATGTTTATATCTTCCACACACACCGTTAAGCCATCTATAAAGTCCAACAAACAGACATTCAAACGCACGTTTAATTTATATATATACAGATATAGATCAAGATATACTGTTACTAGATGGCCGGAAGGTCCATAAAATTTTTCTAACAAAGTAATATAATATTCTAATAAAAATCTATTTTTAGTTTTTTTGCAACAAATACAGCAACGAAGAAGTTCCCTAGACTATCCGTCTGAAGATGATTTCGAAGAATCTGCTTTGGCTTTGGTAAGACTACAAAAGACATATAATTTGGAAGTGGGTCAGGTAGCATCTGGAGTATTAAATGGTATAAAATATGGGTAAGTAATGAATCACTTTCTAGAAAAGCATTGTTTAGCTATGTATTTAATTTTCAGCTCCGATATGACTTGGTCCGATTGCCTAATGTTAGGCGAACAACTTATCAAATCAAAGGCCTACAATCTAACTAGACCCTGGATGCAGGAATCAATTAAACGTTTAAATTTTGATTCGTTTAATAATAATAAAATTTCTTTGGAATTTATGGAAATGTTGGCGGAAAATTTACTTAAGACGGGTGATATGAATTCAGCTTTAAAGGTGGTGCAAATTATATTGAATGAAGATCCGTTGCGTAGAGGTATTGTGGCGAAAATGTTTGAAAATACCCAGACATTACCAGAGACAGGTGACATTGAGGCAGAATATCATGTAAGCAATTATCAATTTTGTAATTCTTTTATGATTTTGTAATTTATTTGTAAATGGATAGTTTTCAAAAAATTCTCTAACTTCTAGGCCTCCCAGGAATTCAAAACCTATGAAAAAGTATGCCGTGAAGAAATACAACAATCCCCAGCAGAAAAGCGTAATCTTCGCTGTCGTTATCATAGTGGAAATTGTGCATTTTGCCTATTGGCCCCCATTAAAGTGGAAGAATTAAATTTGGACCCCTTAGTCATGGTATTCCATGATATGATAACCGATAAAAAAATCGAAACAATTAAAGATTTAGCAATGCCAAATATGAAACGTTCCACCGTACGTGCCGGTGAAGATGCGTCATCTAAAAAACGTAATTATCGCATTTCGAAAAATGCCTGGCTGCCGTATAACAATCATCCTTACATGGAACAAATGTTACGTGATATACATGATGTAACCAATTTAGACATGACATACAGTGAGGAATTACAAGTGGCTAATTATGGTTTGGGTGGTCACTATGAACCACATTTTGATTTCTTTATGGTGAGTTGTAAAGAAGATACGATGATGTAGTGAAAAAAATAAAAACCATTTAATGGTCTTAATATGACATGCAACCTCAACGTATACATATGTACATTGTACATACTTATAATAACAAAGAATAATAATGTAATGTATATTTTTTCTGTCTGTTTGCAATTTGTTTGATTCAGGATAATATACCAGAGGACCAAGGCAATCGTATATCAACTTCAATTTTCTATGTAAGTATACAAGGATACACTCACTTACACTCTGAACACATTCTTATTGTATACTTATATGTAGTAGGTGTGTATAAATGTGCATACATACATACATGCTAATATCGTCAAAACATACAACATTGTGCGGTAAGTACTGCACGCAAAATCCAATTCTTCTACTTTTTTCCACAAGATTGATGTGAAACTTTATGCAAAAATTGACAAAATAACCATGTCAGTCTATTGTGTTTACGACTACTTTAACTGTTCCACAACCATCTACACAATTTATAGGCCAAACATTATGGAAATGGAAATGTGAATTTTCAAATACACAGTGGGCATAATAAAGTGATATTTCTCTAAATTTAGAATTGAATTACATTTTATCCTAGAAATCTCCTAGAAAATTCTAAAAGTTTCCTATTTATATGAATTGTTGTGTTTTATTCATAAAGGAAGTACCCCGCATTCTAATTCTAATTACACTTTATTACTCCTGTATCTACATAGATGTCAAAATTTTTCAAACAAAATTTTAGGATTCTAACTGTAATAGTTTCCTAGGTACACTAATTTTTGCATTTAATTCATACGGCATAAATCAAAATTATTTTTATAAAATTTGAGGTTCATAGCTCCTAAAGGTCCTAATATATAAAAGTTGTTGTCTTTAAATAATATGGGAGGTGCAATGCCTCCTATTGTTAGTACGGCCATTATTTTACAAATTGTTCATATGGATTTTAATATTGCAAAATTTGAGAGTTCTAGCTCAGATGGTTTTCCAGAAAAAGGATTTTTTATTTAATTCATGTGCTTTGTATTTATAACCCGGCTCTTTTAGGTAGGTAGATAGATAGATAGATAGATAGATAGATAGATAGATAGATAGATAGATAGATAGATAGATAGATAGATAGATAGATAGATAGATAGATAGATAGATAGATAGATAGATAGATAGATAGATAGATAGATAGATAGATAGATAGATAGATAGATAGATAGATAGATAGATAGATAGATAGATAGATAGATAGATAGATAGATAGATAGATAGATAGATAGATAGATAGATAGATAGATAGATAGATAAAATGTACTCATACATGTGTCACTGTCCTTCTAGAATTTAAAAATATTATTGAAAATAATATACAAAATTCAAACCAACGAATTTAAAGAAAAGCAAGATGTTTTGAAAGAATAACGTATAGTATGGCCTTTTTTGTAGAAACGTTTAGGAAATGCGTCAAAAGAACTTCATGTTTTAAGAAAAAGGTCTAGCGAAGGAAAATGGTGAAGTCCTCTTGGACAAGTCTAAGTTTAAAGACCATGAGGGCGAAGGAAAACTTTCTGACCACTTTATGCGATTGAGCTGATGTTAGTAACTCCCTATAGTAGGTATCCACCTTAAAATATACCAATCGACTCTAATTAACCTTAAGCTAGAATGACATAGCTATGTGTGTTAATGTAAAGTTTGTGTACCACTTAAAGCTGACAACTTTCAAGCAAATTTGATGTAATTTGGCATATATGTACTTTTCTCTTCACCCCAGATTGAAGCCTATTCCATGAGGAACCTATATGTATAATTCTAAGTTTAATTTCAATTGCGACGGGCAAACATGATTAAATCGTTTTAGAATCTAATAAGATTCTTCGGCATCTGAAATAATATAAACATGTCGAATGAAAAAATTATGCAATCGAAAAACATATATTTTAAAAGTTAGGTCACTGAAACTTAGTTCAATCAAATATACATAAATATACCACCTTAATATTAAATACACACATTCACGAACATTCTTCTATGCAAATATGTACTTTGTGTTGGTTTCATATTGTTTTCATAAATCATTTTCTCAATTTTTCCATTTAACCCTGAACAATTTCAACTACTTACACCTCATTCTCCTTCTGTTTATTTAGTTATCAGATGTGGAACAAGGTGGCGCAACGGCATTTCCATTTTTGAAAATTGCTGTTAAACCTGCCAAAGGCAATGTTTTATTTTGGTATAATTTGCATCGTTCGTTAGATGGTGATTATCGTACGAAACATGCTGGTTGTCCGGTCTTAAAAGGATCCAAATGGAGTAAGTTTTCTTTATTGTTTTAAATTGACTTCTTTATATTGCATAATAAAATATTTAATCCTTAAGGCATTATTATAATTTTATACGTTACTCATTTGTTTTCTTTTGCATTTTCCTCCCCCACATTATAGTTGCCAATGTTTGGACACATGAACGCAGACAAGAACTGATTAGACCATGTGGCTTGGTTAGAGATCATGAAAGTTCTATACAATATGCAACTGTTAAATAGAATGCAGAACGTCAAATCATTGTGTGATATACTATTCGTAATAACTAACTAACGTATACAATATAACAAAATATTCTTGTACATATTTAAGTAAAGTAAATTTAAAGAGGAGGTTAAATGATAAGTTGTTAAAATATTACAAATCTAATAAGAAACTTTATTATTTTTAAAAAAACATTCCAAATCGTGCTTTTAAATTTGTTTAAGTGTTTTTAGCTAGTCACTCCACTGACTTATCAATTAACCCTCCCACGCTGTATGCCTTGCCTTATAGTAAACTATAATGTATTATTATTAAGTGTTTTCTATATTTTTTAACAAAAAGTAAAAGAGTTAAACTTTTTAGACAATAAAATCCTTTAAATTATTTATATAATATTGTGTCTTCTTTAATATAGTTATAAATTAGTTCATTAATCACTTATTTATACACTAACTGCCAAAATGAAATCATGGTATTAAATCTTGAGTTTTTTATTTACTTAATATAATGGCACGAATAGATTTAAAGTAAGTGTCTCCAAGTGTAAAGAAAATTTTTACTATATTTGAAGTTACAGTGGGTCTTTATATAAAAAACACTAAATAATTAAATTACATATTTTCTAAAAAAAACTTTATATGCCATTGCATTTGACAGTAGACCAGACTAAAGACTACAAGTAGACCAAACTGTACCCCAGACTATGCTAGACTAAAGACTACACAATAGACTAGACAACAGACTAGACTATAGACTAGACTAGACTATAGACTAGACTATAGACTAGACTATAGACTAGACTATAGCCTAGACTATAGACTAGACTATAGACTAGACTATAGACTAGAATAAAACGAGAAAATCCAATCGTTTTTTAACAAATTTTACAAAGTCATACGATTTTCAATTTTCCTTCCATATTTTCAGTAAGTTTTATTATATTATGTATTTGAAAATTTTGACATGACGTTTTACAAATTACAACTCAATTGTTTAGAATAATTTTTAAGAAAAAACGAAGAAAGTTTTTTAAATTTCATTAATCATTGACTTTGGAACGAATTTACAATAAAAAGATGTTCAATAAATTTGACATTTACGAAAACACAATTTCATAAATTTTATACTTAATTTTTTTACAAAAAAACGCTTTTTAGGTTGGCAACATCAACACAATTACAACTGAAGTTTGTTGTTATTCATAACAGCAAAAAAAAGTTGAGTGGTTTTAAAGTTAAGTTGTTGCAATTTCAAATTAACTGAGTTTAGTTGTTAACCATAATAGTGGCAATAATCTAAAAGCCTTGACGAATTAGCGAATTTTGTATAAAGGAATTCAAATGTTGAAAAACAAATTCTAAAATAGGAAATCATCAAAAAAAATGTTAGTTAATAAATAGAATCATTTTGTTTCTGTTTTTATTTGAAACTTGTTTCTATTTTGATGTTTTACTTTGTTTGAATAAAAATAAAACAAAATATTCCAATCGTTTTGAATTTTTCAACAAATTTTAAAAAGGTATACGGTTTCCAATTTTCCATCCATATTTTCGGTAAGTTTTATTCAGAGACGATAAATTAAGAACGAAAAACAAAAAAAATACGTTTCTTTCTAAAAAATAACAAGTAAGAGTGCTATATTCGGCTATGCCGAATCTTATATACCCTTCACCATAGTGTATTTTAAACATAATTGATCTTACAGTCTAGTTAATAAAAACATTAAAAAATTTGAGTCGATTTAACCTAGACACTTATATGCGCTTTGCACTAGCAATATGTTGTTGTTCTTTACAGTATACAAGCAAGAGTAAAACAACAACACTTTCGTATTTATTGCTGGTAAACATTGACGGGACGTAGATTTTGTTTTTGTTTATCGTAAAAAAAATTTTTTTAAAAAGCACTTGGAAAAAATTTGTGTTAGTGTAAAATTTCAAACTTACATTATTCGCATAAAAATTATTGTACAATAACTCACAATCTTCTCTTATATAATTGATAACGTTTTAAATACTTGTTTCTATTCATTAAAAAATATATTTGCAAAACAAAAGGGAAAATTATTTTATTTTAACAAAAAAATGCCAATCATGTTTTTTGCCGTGTATGTATGTGAAATGTTTTTTTCTTTTTCCTTGTATGAATGTGTTGGTTTTTGCAACAAAAAATCTTAAATAAAAATACGTTTTTCTCTAAATGTATTAGTATTTACTCTTCCGTAAGAAACTTTTGGGCACTCCTGGACTAGACTATAGACTAGACTAGAGTAGACTATAGACTAGACTATAGGCTAGACTATATACTAGACTATAGACTACACTATGTCCTAGACTATAGACTCGACTATAGACTAGACTATAGACTAGACTATAGACTAGACTATAGACTAGACTGTAGACTAGACTATAGACTAGACTATAGACTAGACTGTAGACTAGACTATAGACTAGACTATAGACTAGACTGTAGACTAGACTATAGACTAGACTATAGACAAGACTATAGACTAGACTACAGACTAGACTATAGACTAAACTATAGACTAGACTATAGATTAGACTATACTATAGACTAGACTATAGTCTAGACTATACTATATAGACTAGAATATAGACTAGACTATAGACTAGACTACAGACTAGACTATAGACTAGAATATAGACTAGACTATAGACTAGACTATAGGCCAGATTATAGACTAGACTATATACTAGCCTATAGACTAGACTTTAGACTAGTCTATAGACTAGATAAAAGATAGATTATAGACTAGGCTATATACTATAAAGTAGACTATAGACTAGACTATAGACTAGACCATAGACTAGACTATAGACTAGACTAAATACTATACTATGGACTAGACTAAAAACTAGACTATTGACTAGTCTATAAACTAAACTATAGAAGGGTTCACAAAATCCACGTATATTCGAAAATTTTCATATATAAATGACTATTTAGCATCTTCAAAAACATCTTTGTGTATACTTTTAAACTTTAAATTTTAAACAGACCATAAACGACTTTTGTAATACTAAAACTTCTTTCAATCTCAATTTTAATATTTATAAACATATATGGCAAACCCTATACTCATTAGCAGATTTTTGTTACTTTAATCGAGTAATCAACACTAAATACAAAAATAATTAATACAAATACATCTAAGAGCTGGGAAAAAATTGATTTGATGTATAGCATCTGGCTATCAAGTAGATCATTTGATTCTTATATTTCATTTGACAAAGAACTTGATATTTTTTAATTTTTAAATTAGTCAATTAATCTTTATTTAGTTAAAATTTTATATTTATTGTATGACACATTATTCAATTGTTAATTATAAATCAAACCAGTTGTTGTTGCATCGCTTATTATTTAGCAAAAATTGAATAGAAAAAAGTGTCAATTGTTTAAATAAAAATTATACATATTAGTTATAGACATGATTAAAGATTAAAAAACATCAAACGCCAATAAATAAAATACCATCAAAAACAAAAGGTTTTGAAAAAAAACAAAATAATGAAAATTTGTGGTCATCAAAATATCATAAAATCAAATAGCAAAACACGTAACGCATTAAGCATCATTAATTTTGAAAATTGTAGCCAAAGTGACTTGTACTTCTCTTTCAAAAAAAAAAAAAAATATATGTATATATTTTTTTCTAAAGACGCTGTCTGCAGTTGATTGTTGTATAATTTAACAGTTGTAGAAATAAAAAAAGACTTAAATACATTACGTAAATATTCACAATTACATTTGACTGTAATTCAATTTAGTTGTAAAGTTTTACTTTTAAGATTTTATATTATGACAGATGAGCTTTATTGATCTTGTCTTAAATAAACGTTTGGCAAGTTCTTAACAAATTTACATTAGGGTAATAACCAGCATTATGCCCTAATACTATATGGTAGGCTGTACTGTTTTATTAAGGAAAACATTTTACGCGGTCTATTTTGTTGCAAAAAAATTGTTCAAAATCACAACTTTATGTGTATAAGTGTAATCCAATTTAAAATTTTTTAAACTGTTATAAATGTAATCCCCCTAATGTACACATATGCTTTTTTATTTACTTTGTTGTTATTGTTTAATAAAATTTAAATTTTATGTTTTATATAAAATTGTTTGCACTTGACAACATAAAGTATATATGTAGGTATGAATGAATAAATTGCATGATTAAGAATCTGGAATTAGGTTTAGGCATTAAAATAATATGAATTTTAATTTAGCAGTAAATGCTTCTAAATTACATTGTTTTGTTTGAAGAACAATATGGGATTAAAAATTAAACAAATGAAATATAAAACAAGAAATATTTCTATTAAATAAGCCAAAAGATTAAAAGAAAAACACAATTATGTCGTCATAACTACATAAATTTAAAAGAATTTGTGGGCATCGATTAATAATTGAATCTGCACCTCAAATAAAACTAGCTTAATAGATCCTCACCAGCCTCAGTCGCTTACAATATATCCAAAGAAACCTTTATATACTTCTTAAAAGATGATGTATCTATCTATGTATCTTTGGACTTTGGCTATCTATCTATCTATCTATCTATCTATCTATCTATCTATCTATCTATCTATCTATCTATCTATCTATATATCTCTATATATCTCTATATATCTATCTATCTATCTATCTATCTATCTATCTATCTATCTATCTATCTATCTATCTATCTATATATCTATCTATATATCTATCTATCTATCTATCTATCTATCTATCTATCTATCTATCTATCTATCTATCTATCTATCTATCTATCTATCTATCTATCTATCTATCTATCTATCTATCTATCTATCTATCTTTCTATCTATCTATCTATCTATCTATCTATCTATCTATCTATCTATCTATCTATCTATCTATCTATCTATCTATCTATCTATCTATCTATCTTTCTATCTATCTATCTATCTATCTATCTATCTATCTATCTATCTATTTATCTATCTATCTATCTATCTATCTATCTATCTATCTATCTATCTATCTATCTATCTATCTATCTATCTATCTATTTTTTGTTTTTGATACGCTGTAGGTGTGGAATTTTCATAAATGTTTCAAACCGTGTTAAAAAAGACATGCACGATTCGCGTATGCGCCTACGTAATAAACCACACCCCCATACTTCGGACCCTTGTCCTCGTGGAACTGCCATTCGTTATTACTTCGCGGGGGTCTCAGCCTCAAGCTTCTTTCTTTGTATTACATGCTATAGGACAGTTTTAGAACAATCTTCTTTCCGCTTTGCAGCTGCGTTCGGCTAACAATAGCGATTGGCTCACAGCGTCTATAAATCTTTTCACTGCCTCCCAGTTGCTCTCCGATCGGAGCATAATTCCAACTACATTTTCTGTTCACAGGTTTTCGCCAACATATATCTCTAGGCGAAATCTATATAAGTAGCTCCTATAGCCGCCATGGCCTGACATTGATTTTGGGGATTAATTTATATATCCATCTTCCATTTTGTGCGATGTCCCACCTTTGTTGCCAGGTTTGTATAGATTTAGCCTTTTCAGTTCTTCTCACAGTTTTTCTGTCTAGCCTCGGGCTATTACTTAGAGCATAGTATGTGACCGTAATCTCATTTGCTGTTATATCTAGTGATATAATATCAGCTATAACGCCAGCAGCTTAAAGGGCCTGAAAGTACCTCAACAGTAATCTTCGTACCATGTATAAACCCTGATTAAAACTACATCTACAACTTCGTGCAACCCTAATACACTTTTATATGGTGTACAATTTACAATTGAAACAAAAACAAGTTAAAAAAAATATTTAACTACAAAATCAAAAAGTATTTTTTTGCGTACTTGTAGCGTAACGAATAAACAGCGGGAAGACTCCAAAATGCATATATGTGTGTCAGTATGTATATGTGACGTTCCAGGTTCGCTCATGTGTGGGTTTACGGTTTAAAACTTATACACTAACAAATTGTATGTTGCTTTGTTTTGTGGTATTATACAAAAATATTAAATAATAAAGTTTATTTCTTTAAGCCGGTATACTGGTACAAATAGGAAGAAGAAGAAGAGGAAAATAATTGCAAACAAAAAAAACAACAATTCATTTCAAGAAGAAACTTAGTTTACATAGACACTTAGCAACGATAAGACGTTTCAGCCGAAAGAAGGCAAAGCGCGATTCTATTTTTTTCCAAAAGGATATGTTAAGTAATTTATTTATAACTGCAATTTTTTGCACGTACACCCTACTGTTGGGCAATAAAGCGTGCTGGGCGTTAACGGTAGAAAATGATTATTTTTCCTCGGTGGCGGGTTTGGAAAATTTATTTAAAACCGAAGTGCAACTGCTAGCGGAAATGCAAAATTACATTTATAATTTGCAACAACATATTGATGTGTTGCAAAGGTAAAAGCAATTAATTGTGGCTAAAAACAATAAAATTACAAAATAATATATACAATTTACAAATTAATTGATTTCCCCCCCAAAAATTTAGTTAATTAATTTCTGCAGACATTTACATTACAAGCTTACGGAAATTCGCATATTTATATGAACATTATACGTACAGATGTAACCTGTGTGTGGGTGTGTGTGTGTCATTTGTGTAGGCAATATGAAAATTGTATTTGTTTATAGGCAAAGTGTATGTGTGTTGGTTTGTTTGTGAGTTTCTTAATTTGTAGACATTTCAATCATTCAAGTGTGTTTAACAAGATTACACAGGCCGACAAAGTTTTATAAGTCATTTAAAAGCTTATTCTGTTAGCTTTTTAATATCTTGTTCTTCCAGATGTCTGAGATCAGATTCGTATATAGTGACCCAAACTTTTATAGAAGTATAACTTTTTTCAAATTTTGTTGGCCTGTGTTATTGAAGTTTTCAACAGAGACAAATATTTTTGTATGAATAATTTGTTTATCTATGGGTGCAATTATTGCCTACATGTATTCTGAAATTCTCTTAAATTTCAAATTGCAACACTAAAACAAATTAGCACCTATTCAAATGAATAGAATTTCTAAGAATCTAAATGAAAATAAAATTGTTTAAATTTATATTTATAACTTGTTGTTGTTAAAGTTTGTTTAAAAATAAAGATTAAATTACATTTGCTCTTAATTAAAAATAAACAAATTTAAATTCCTTTTTAAAAAAAAAATTCCCAATTAAAACTTGTTATATTGTTTTAACTAAGTACTTGTTTTGTTCGTAATAGCTAATATACAGGAATTATTAAAAATTAATAAAACAACAATAATTTAAAGAGCATATTGTTTATTTTTTATTATTCCTGATTTAAATTTAATTACGCTGCATTATATTTAACGGTCTAAATTGCAAGTCTAATAAAAATGCTTAATCATGAAACTCATCTAACGGTTTATAAAATAATTTGTGTGAAATTATTAATGGTCTAGACTATAAATAATAAAAAGATACACTTAAAGAAATTGTTGATAAAATTATAAAGCATTCAATAATTTTGCAAATAAAAATGTAAATTTAACAAAATTTTTTTGTGTAAAAATGATTTTTACGAGAAATTTTTGGGACATTTTTATTATGATTGATTTGTATAAAGAAGAAACATGTAGGAGTTCTATATTCGAATGTGCCGAATTTTTCATACCCTTCACAATGATGTGTTAAAAACAGTTACAACGAATTTTATTACAAAATATTATAAACAAAAGTTGTAAAATGAAAAAGTACCAGAAAGTCCCCATTTATAGATTTGGGTGCATAAAACTAAAAAGTATCAGTTATAGAAAAAAGTATCAAACACTATTTCCTATAGATTTGCATTAACTATGGGCTCTTTATGATTACATTTATCTTTCTTGCTTTAATATTATAAAAAAAATTAAAAATTTAAGAAAAAAAGTACTAAAAATGCCCCTAGGGGTTCTTGCTTAATCCGACCTCTACATACTTAATTACATATTTCTAAGATCAATATTATAGTAAATTCAAAAAGTACTTTTTGATAAAGAAAAAAGTACTCCTTTTATAAGTTTTCACTTAATCTGTGCTCTACAGTCTTAACTTCATGTTTCTAGGTTCAATAATTTAGAAAGTAAAAAAAAGGACCTTTTCAAAAACAAAAAAAGTACGAAAACAATTATAAATGTATAGTCGGGCATAGCCGACCTAAGATGCACTACACCAGTCATTATGTTAAAAATGGGGATTATTTAAAAAAATATATATAGCATTTGATTTGTTTATTTTATTTTATTATTTTTATTTTATTATTTATTCCGGAATATATTTAAATTTTTTGAATTTAAAAGTGTTATTAGTGTTTGCTAGTGAATTTTGACCTTCAAGTCATTATACCCTACATCACTTTAGTAGGGAGTTTATATTGGGTTTGTGCTGATGTTTGTAACATACCAAAATATTCCTCCTATACCCACTTTAAAGCATACCAATCGGCTTAGAATCGTTTTCTGAGTCGATTCCGTCCATCCGTCTGGCTAAAGATACAATTCGAAGAAAGAAAAAGTACTAAAAATGTCCTTTTATGGGTTCTCGCTTAATATTGGTAGATGTTTTCCCGTGGCCCACAGAATAATTGACTCAAGCCATATTTTTTTACGACATACGATTTGATGGTGGGTATATACGATTTGACATTGCCGAAAATTACGCTATTTCTTGTATGTATTCTACAGATTTTCATTTACTTACGACTCTGAATATTTTCTTTTATGTTTATAGATTCAATTTTATAAGATATTTAAAAATTCATTTTTGTAGGGTATCACAAAGTTCTTTTTTAATAGGCTCTCATTGACAATGTGCTCTACACACAACATAACTTTATGTTATGTTCTTGCTCTGATTTGTATTTATAAACAAACAAGTACTGATGAATTTCATCTCCAACGTAATTGTTAAAAATTTGGGTCTCGAAGACCCAAAAACAAAAAAAACTGAATCGACTCCGCTATCTATAGGGTCGAGAAATTATTATATTATACATTCAATAACTTACAAACTTATACTTTCATCCAAGTTGATCAGTTTAACGTTAACCGGATGCTTCGCGACTGCATCAATCGGAAACATATTGCATATTGTTGTACACCTCAGATTTGGATTTTGTTTGCCTAGACTAATGGGAGTATGTTTATCCTAACGCTAAAGCTAACAATGAAGGCAATGTTGTAACATTCTAGGGGCAAGGACTCAAGTTACTTATTACAAGGACAGAGCAAGTCCAATTTTACTACGGACTATGGTTCCAACTTATGCGCCGATGGACATTGATATACACACAAAGTGTTTGTGTGTGTGTTAATAATACCGGATATAATATCTTAAAAAAAACATTACGTTTATGATCTTTTAAGGTTTTTAATTTGAAAAAGTGTTAAAAAATTTTTTTGTTATTATCAAAATTAAAACAAAAACAAGTAAGAAGTTATAGTCGGGCGAGGCCGACCATATAGTACCATACACCTGTATACGAATAAAATGTGATTTAGTTTTCATAAAGCATTTAAGTTGAATTGTACCTTGCCTCAGATTTACTAAAGCCATTTACTGTTTAATAAAACTGTGGATATTTAAGTAAAATTTTGATGGGAGCTTTTTAGAGGGGCTATGGTCAAATGAGGTCCTATTATTATAAAGTTTATCAGGGTTATTAAGACTAGTACAGAACTTGGTTTTGCAGCTTTTTTCGAGATACGAGTATATTAAACATAATTCTGAACTTAAAAGCCCAATTTGGCAGGTTCAGTTCTATGGGGCCCAGGTGAAATAATGGACCGATGTTAACTATTTTCAATAGGCTTCGTCTACGGTATAATCATGTGCCAAATTTCATTGAATTATCTCCAAAATTGCGACCTGGAGTTTGATTACAATGCATACAAGCCCTTTTTGGGGGTACAGTTGTATGGGGGCTAGGTGAAATAATGGACTGATCTTAGCCATTTTCATTTTCATGATCTTCTATTGTCCCTGGGACAATAGAAGATCATGTACCAAATTTCATTCAATTATCTTCAAAATTGCGACCTGGAGTTTGATTGCAAGGTTTACATGGACGGACGGACAGATGGACGTACATAGCTAAATCGACTCAGAAAATTATTCTAAGCCGATTGGTAATAATATTGTGCGTGATATTATTGTGCGTTACAAACATCAGCACAAACCCAATATAGCCTCCCCACTAAAGTGGTGTAGGGTATAAAAATGAACAGAACGATTAAATCTAAATTTGCTAAAACTTAACATTTATTAGATATCATTTTGTCGTAAATGAAACCAGTAATTTAAAAGTAGTTAAATAAACAAATTAAAACTGTATCATAAATAAAATTAAAAAAACAAACAAAAATGTTAAGATGAAAGTTTTATTACTTTTATTAAATATATTTTGTACATATTGGATCGTATTTCATTGCTCTGATATTTAGCGCTAGTAGTTAGACTAGTTTCCAGGGGAAACACAAGTTTTGTTGGGTTGTTTATTGAGAACTTTGAATATTTCATTCAAATGGCAGTGTTTAACTGTATTTAGTGGAAATTTACGGTTCGTTTAGAATTTTTTCATATCAAGACAATATCCGATATATCCAAACTGCCTTTAACTTATTTTCTTTTTTCATTAATTTTTTATTATTATCGGTTAGTAAAGTTAACTGAAAATGTCTAATGTGAGAAAAGGTCTTCCTGCTGAATCGAATAACATCATATTTAAAAACAAATACACACACTCTATACGAAAATTTATTATATATTTATTTACTTTATAATTTAGTTACAGTTTAAAGTGTCCAAATGTTCTTTATAAAACTTTATATAACAATTTCCATGTTTTGCACTTCCTTTTGTATTCAGTGAAATAAATTTCATACATCAAGAACATGATGATGCTTCAAAAGATCTAGAGGGTTATCTTAACAATCCCATTAATGCGTATCGTTTGATAAAACGTCTCTATACCGATTGGCCAACATTTGAGGAGACTGTTACGGTTGATGCCACACGTACGAGTAAGTTAATAAAACTTTACTAGTTTTTGGCAAAGACTTAAGTAACCAAAAAATATTTTTGCTTTACTTCCACTTAGATTATTTGGAGAATATGGAAGAATTAAAACAAAATCTTAGTTTTCCCACACAAAATGATATGGTCGGTTCAACATTGGCCTTGGTGCGTTTACAGGAAACATATCAATTAGATGTCTCACAAGTGGCTAGTGGTATATTAAATGGTGTAAAATATGGGTGTGTATGTTGAAGATGTTTGTTTGTTTGCTTGTTTGTTTGATGTTGATTTATTAATGTTAATCTGTTAATTGTGTGTATAATAATTTAACAAGAAACACAAAAACTACAATGTAAACTATTTTAGTTCGTCTATGTCATGGCAAGATTGCTATTTAGTTGGTGAATATTTGTATGCCATGCAAGATTATAATCATACAATACCTTGGCTAAAACAGTCTACCAAAATGTTGATGTCTGGTGATTTTAATGATGCCGAATTGACTTTGGAGTTTATAGAAACAATTGCCGAATATCATAAGACAATAGGTAAGTACATACTTACTTAGTTTAGATCATTATAAACATTGACAGTGTCATGTATGCTTATATAAAACAAGTAAGAATTATAGTTGGCCGACCATATAATACCCTACACCTGTTACAAAAACAAATGTGATTTAGTTTGTAAAGCATTTAAGTTGAATTTTACCTTGCCTCAGATATACTTAAGCCATTTATTGTTGAGAAAAATTGTAGACATTTAAATCAAATTTGAAGGGGGCTTTTTATTTAGACTAGGGTCTTATGAGGCCCTATACTTAAAAAGTTCTTGAGGTTCATCAAGTCTAGTATGGAACACGGGTTTGCAGCTTTTTGTCGAGATACGAGTATGTTAAACATAATTATGAACTTGGCGGGTTCAGTTGTATGGGAGCAAAGCAAAATAATGGACCGATTTTAAACATTTTCAATAGGCTTTGTCTACGGTACCATAGACCGATCTTAAGTATTTTCAATATGCATCATTAAATTAACCTCAAAGTTGCGACTTGAAGTTCTATTACAATGTTTACTTGGACGGACGGTCAGACATAGTTAAATCGACTCAGAAAACGATTCTGAGCCGATTGGTATATTTTAAGAAAAAAAAGTGATGTAGGGTATAATAATGTAAGGCATATTTCATATTGCATTTGTTGTAGTTATAAACCAAAATCTCAAATCGTAAGATCCGGTTTTATAGGGACTTTCAAGCATTTTCCATAAGCTTTGTCAGAAAGTGAATCTTAGTCAAGCGAAGTACTTTAAGGAGAGCGTAGTCCAATATTGTTATATACTACAAACTTAAGTACAAACTCATACCCTTCGCAATGTGGTATCGTACTATTCCCGATCATATGATACCCTACACCAATTATGATGATTTATTCCTTAATTTACTTAAATTTGCGAAAATTATGGATGTATTAACGAAATTACTGGAATCGTTTGTAACCTAAGGTCTAATATGAACCTTTCTTTCATTACGATACCAATGGTTATAATTCCAATAATAGACGTTGAAGTCATTTTAGAAAAGTGGTAGCTGTATGAGGGGTTCTTGTAGCTCAAATCGGACGGTCCGTTTGTATGGGGGCTAAGTAAACTAATCGACCGATTTATATTTTCAATTGGTTCCATTCTCGAGCCGTTCGAAAATCTCGATTGTTCCAAATTATGCCAGACATCCGTCACACGGACAGACAGATAAGCGACTATAACTCAATCGGTATATATACCGATCGGTATAGTTTGAACAACCAATATTTTTATAACCACCATCATCACCATCATTTTGTCCTTGCGTTTGCAACACAACGAAATATTCATCATAGACCCACAAAAGTATATATATTCTGATTCCTTACTAAATTCTAAGACGATATATCAATGTCTGTCCGTTTGTCTGTCTGTCGGTTGAAAGCACGATAGAGTTCGAACAGAAAAAGCTAGTGTTGAAATTTTCCACAAATATTTAAAGGTAAGGGTAATATAGGTCTTAAAAATGAGAGTATAGCAAAGAAATTTAATTTTAAACAAATTATCTTAAATGTATTTCAACCATTTAAAGTTGATTTCTTTTAGGTGACTTCCAATCAGCTTTAGAGCTTATGGACTATATACTCAGTCAAGATGAAACACGGCAAAGTGCTAGAGAAACTAAAATATATTTGGAAAATGTAATAAATGAGGGTAAACAAGAAGGTTTAATGTATCAAAATTCCAAACAACAAAACCATTACCATGTAAGATTACTCCAAAAAAAAAATCAAATAAATCCAACAGATTACAATTTCCCTTTTCTCTCAATAGAATACCAATGAATATAAACTTTATGAAAAAGTCTGTCGTGGGGAATTTGAATTGGTCTCGCAACAACAACAAAGTCATCTATATTGCAGACTTCATACAAATAATCATCCTTATCGTTTGCTGCAACCCTATAAACTAGAAGAATTATCATTAGATCCTTATATAGTTTTCATTTACGATGTCATAAGTGATCATCAAATAGAGGTGATAAAAGAAATGGCTCAACCTCATATGGAAAGATCTACAGTGTTTTCAAAAGATGGCAGTCACTCGGAAGTTACTTATTATCGTACCAGTAAAACGGCCTGGTTTAAATATAATAATCATCAATATACCACACAATGGTTACAGCATGTTAATCATTTGACGGGCCTGAATACTGACAATGCGGAAGATTTACAAATAGCAAATTATGGTTTGGGCGGTCATTATGAGCCACATTTTGATTTCTTTACGGTAATATAACAAAAAAATATATATATTCAAAAAACTTAACACTTATTATTTGTTATTGCAGGAAGATTATACTGGAAGCGATTTAGAGAGCAATCGTATATCAACAGTCATCTTCTATGTAAGTTTAACTAAAGTTTAACTGAATTCTGAAATTTATTTTAAATCCATTTCAGCTAACCGATGTAGAAGAAGGCGGTGGTACTGCCTTTCCCTTTTTGAATATTTTAGTGAAACCACGCAAAGGTGCCATGTTATTTTGGTATAATTTACATGCCTCTGGTGATGGTGACTATCGCACTAAACATGCTGCCTGTCCAGTGTTAAAGGGTTCCAAATGGAGTAAGTTTAATATTGTTCTTTTGGTTGAAAAATGTTAATGGAAAATTGTTTATTTACAGTTGCTAATGTTTGGTTAAGAGAACTGGATCAGTTTAATCGTAGACCCTGTGATCTAACAACAAACCATGAAGTATCTTTAATGTATAAAGATTATGATTAATGAAGACTATAGTCTATAAACTAATATATCTATAGATAGTATTAAAATAAAATTTATTACAGTTTTGAGAACTCAAAAATCTGGAAAGCACAATTAATTTGGATAATTAAGTATAATAAATATGAATTAACCTTTTTTGAACATATCATTTAAAAAAGTAAATCCTCAGTTTAAACAGTTCGGCAATGTCGAATCTTATATACCCACCATCAAACTGTGTGTCATAGTAGTATGGAAAGTATAGTAAATTATGGATCGATCCTTATAAAATTTGTTAGAGCGGTTTTGACTCGAAAGAAACTTAATTGTGCAAATTTCATCGCTTGACTCGTAATTTTTTTGAGGGGACCTTATATGAAGGATACGGACCGATTCTCATAAAATAGGCTAGAGAGAATATTGCCCTTTTTCGATAACAAACAAACCTTACTTATAGGAAGACAGGCGGACGGACAGACAGGCCTAAATCCTCTTAGAGTTTAAAAAGGACCCAGTATGAGTTTAAACATACAAAATGTGTTGTTCAATAATACGAATTTTTCGGTACTGCGAAAGGGCCTGACACTATATAATTCGTACTAGTGGACGTCTACTGTATTCGGGAACTGTTTTCAATGGGCGTTCTCCGAAAAGGCGTCTGCGATATAAAAATATTTTAAAATTATGTTGAAGTATTAGATCCAGCCTGTAGTTGTAAACAATCTCAGTATATCATTAAGCTTAGATCCAGGTATCTCACTAAATTTAAATATAATGATGGAAAACCATATGAGAAGAAGGAAACCCGTTTCTTTTTTCCTTTTCCCTGTCTTTGCAACTGCTCCGATATTGCCCATTTTCGATAACAAACCTTACTTATAGGAAGACATGCGGGCGGACAAGCTAAATCGTCTTAGAATTTAATAAGGAACCAGAATATATACACTTTGGTGGGTTTACGACCGATATGTGTTAAAAAACTAAAATTTTTGGTACACTGAGGATTCCGAAATATTGAAAAATTTCACTGCACAAGTCGGGTGGCAGATTTTTCCCCTATTCGGGAGTTCAGTTATATGCTAAAAAATGGACTAATTTCAACCGTTTTCAATGGGCGTCCTTCGAAAAGGCGCATGCGATATAAAATTAGATCGATCCTGTAGTTGTAAGAAATCTCAGGATACTATAAAGCTTAGATCCAGATATCTCAGTAAAGTAAGATAAAATGATGGAAAACTGTATGAGAATAATGAAACACGTTTTTTCCTTTTCCCTGTCTTTGCAACTGTAACAGTGTTCTATGAAGAGACCGCCTAGCACCCAGTGTCCTGTTATTGCTGCTTTCATTCTTGATATATCCCGTATACTGAGGTTTATAAGAAGTCTTGTGAGTTTGACATTGAAGAAGGACTACAATAACTAGGCCCCTTTAAATGTGTCTATTTTACTCTAATTATTTCTAGTCTTCTGAAAATATTACGTAAGGACACTACTCTTAATAAAACATAAAAAGGTTGCTATTGGAACAGCGTTGGAGATATCAAGAGCAGATCTTATTCTTGGAATCTTAGCTGCCTATTCATTTCCATAATAGTCCCTATGCGCAGGAACACATTTTGTCAGAACTTTTTTAATGTGAATATTATTATTTAAAACTAAAAGTAGGCGGGATAGCAGCAGAAGGCGTGACACCTCCCATATAAATTAAATATAGCAATTCGTTTGTCTTGGAAACTATTACAGTTAGAATCTTTAAATTTAGCAAGATGAACTTCAACATTCGTGTAAACATTTTGAGTAATAAATTGGAAAGCTACCTAAAGGAGGAATCGGCACCTCCTCATTAAACACAAAAAAATTGTTTTATCTGTGAAACTAATAGAACTAGATTTTTTTAAATGCTGTACAAAGAATTTCAATCGGAAAAAAGTTATATATCTTGGAAACTGTTATAGTTAGAACCTTCAAAATCGTTAAGTGGGCTTTTTATTTATATTGCTTTAAGGGTAGCAAAGCACACTGGGTATAGCTAGTACTATATAACTAATAATATGAAGGTATTGTACAAGATAAACAAATTCTTAAGGTATACGTTATAAAGAGATAAATCAACAATTTGTGTATAATAAAAGATCCATACAATATAAATTTTATCAAGGTGAGTAAAAATATTGTTTAAAAACAATTCATTACGTCAAAGACACCATCATAACAAAATGTTAAAATAATATTAAATATTAAGATTTCTTAATAAAAATCACAATTAAAAATCTTGTTAAAATGTTTAAGTAAATACATTTTAATTACATTACTTATACTATAAACACTTCAAATGCAAATCAAACTAAAGATGATATTGATTATTTTTTCTCATTTGCTGGTTGAGAAAATTATATATTATAAAACGGAAGTGCAGTTATTAAAGGATATGTAAATATACATTAATAATTTACAACGACTTACACATACATATATAAATTTCATAGGTATACAAATTTAAATATAATTGAATAAAAATAAATACATTTTATGCTACATAATAATCCAAGGACACAAGCGAATGTGTGTATAAATAATATATTATATTGAAATTTACTTTATTCGTTAAAATAAATTGTAGTTTAATTAATTTGCATAAAAATATTTTTTAATTAATTAGTTTAAAATTACATATTGCAACATAAATACAGTATATTGTCGTTGTGTGTTTTATTCTTGTGTTCAAAAAAGTAAACAAAAATTGCATTATAAAATATGTAAAATTCTAATAGGTTTATATGTGTTCGTTAGCATGTAACAAGCCTCAAAATGTGGTATTGATGTTGTTTTTTTTATTATTTTACATGTGTTAGAAAAAAGATAAGGATATTTGTATGTGTAGTCATGTGCATAAAATCAATCAATACTAATTAAATATTATTATTTAAGAGATTTTAAATTAAAAAAATGGAAATTGCCACATTTTAGGGCATAACACTTAACTGTCAATGTTATGTACATATATGCTCTCTATACTAGCTTATAGTCTAGTCTATAGTAAATTCCATAATCTAGTCTATAGTTTTGTCTGCAGTCCTGTCTATAATATGGTTTATAGTCTAGTATATATTCTAGTCTATATTATAGTCTTTATTATGTTTTATAATCTAGTCTAAAGCCTAGTTTATTGTTTAGCTTCAGTCTAGTCTACAGTCTAGTCTATATTCTAGTCTATAGTCTAGTCTATAGTCTAGTCTATAGTCTAGTCTATAATCTAGTCTATAGTCTAGTCTATAGTCTAGTCTATAGTCTAGTCTATGGTCTAGTCTATAGTCTAGTCTATAGTCTAGTCTATGGTCTAGTCTATAGTCTAGTCTATAGTCTAGTCTATAGTCTAGTCTATAGTCTAGTCTATAGTCTAGTCTATAGTCTAGTCTATAGTCTAGTCTATAGTTTAGTCTATAGTCTAATCCATATTCAAGTCTACAGTCTAGTCTATAGTACATTTTGTATCTAGTCTATAGTTCAATTGATGATCTAATTTGTAGCCTATTTTATAGTCTAGTCTATAATACGGCTCATAGACTAGTCTATTGTCTAGTTTTAGTTAAAAAGTAATTTTGTGGTATAGGACTAAATGCCATGTAAACCTTCTTAAAACATCTAGGTTTGTAATCCGTGTTATGCTTTAATAGGGTGTCAATATATTTTGCTGTTCACAATAATATAGTTGTGTAGTATGTATATAGTAAATTTTGCAAATCAAAGACTCTCTTATAAACTACAATTAAATCAAATAATGTACATTTCTATTTAATTCTGTATATATTCTCCTGAAGTAAATTAATACCCATACAACAAGAGCATGATAATGGCTCAAGAGATTTTCTGAAGGGCTTTCTAAACAATCCCACAAATGCGTTTCGTTTGATAAAACGTCTCTATTCAAATTTTCCAACATAGCAAAAGTCTATTGTAAAGGATGCAACACGTGCAAGTGGGTAAACTTTTTGCTTCATTTGCATGAATTCACATACAACTGAAGTTTTTTCTTTTGTTTTCTCAGCTACTTCTGCATTTCAGTTCATTTATAGACAGAGAAGGACTTAAAGTACATTTTGAGTTTTCCCAAACAAAATGATATGATTGACACTACGTTGGAATTGTTATGTTTATAAAAGACTTACAAGTTGTAGGTGGCAGAAATTGCAAGTGGTCTACATATGTATTAAATGAAACTAAGTATGGGTAAGTTTAATGGTGTTGATGTGATTTTAGAAGACAAAACTTTAAGTAAACGAATGTTAAGTGTGTTTTAGTTCCATCATGTCCTGGCAGGATTATTGTATGATGGATGAATGGATATTTATTTGACACGAAGGATTGTAATCATAAACGTAACATTAAGAAGACTTTGGTAAGGTTAATATGTATAGAAAGTTTATACATATGTATGTTGAAATGACCTTGAAGTTTTTAGAAACTATATTAGATTTTTATAGGGATATAAATGAGATGATTAAACAAAACAGTTTATATTCTTCATATTCCAAAAGAATGTAAGAAGTGCCCAGAATTATACAATTTTCAGCAGACATAATAACATTACAAGACGAAAATCAAGTCACCGGACTATGTACAGAGCAAACACAGTGTCTTAGTTCAGGAAGGCATTCAAGAAACGACCTTGCATTTTAAAAAGACGGCAGTATTGCTGTTCCCATTAATAAAATTAGTTGATCAACTGATGGTGTGTTTTAGTAAATAAATTACAAAATATTTACATTTGCCTTTAGCTTTTTGATGTAAATGTGAGTGATGTTTTAAAGCACTTCCTTTTCACGGTGTTTTTATAAAGCCACCCAAAGGATCCTTGTTAGTTTTCTACAACTTTTATGCCTAAGGTGATCATGATTATCGCACTAAACATGCAGCTAGTTCCATTTTAAGAGATTCAAAGTAAAGTGAGTAAGTATTTTTTTTTATTACGTTCTAACAAGTAACATTATTAAAGTTTATTAACAAATTTTTCCCTAGTTGTCAATGGTGTGATAGAAGAAAGTGAACAATTTGTAAAAAGACTTTGGAACACACAATGAATCAATAACATTTTGATTACTTTTTTAACAGTATTTTTAATTCATAAATAAGAAGTAGGAATGTTGTATTAAGGCATGCCTGTATATACCTACCGGAAATAAACGCTAAAACTTTGATATTATCGAAAAAATTTCCCAGTTTTAGTTCTATGTTGCTAAATTTATCCTTATACCGATATTAATATGAACAACTGGGTAATATTTGAAAGAGGATCTTTAACGAGGACTTATATTTTTTTAAATTCAAAAAAAGGGTTGGATCACTTATGGACCTCTCCTCATCGATTTATATCAGTTGTTGGGTCAATCATAAGCTGATATTCATAAAATTTGGTAGAGGGATTTTGGTTCTTACAAAACTAGTTTATGTTAAATCGCATTTTTGTAATTTTCTGTAGGGTTTAGGGTCAGTTATTGATCGACTCTCATAACATTTGGAAAAGAGTTTTGCGTTTTTACAAAATTTGTGTATGTTAAATTTCAACGCCGTACTAATATTTTTAATCCAGTAATGAACGGTAAAGTCATTTTCTGAAGTGTAAAATGAGAAATAAATTAATTTAATGTATTTAAAATAAAAATCCATCTTTATACTTATAAAACATTATTATTATTCAGCAATACGATTGCTCAACATTTATTTTTTCTCGTGCAGAATATAAAAAATATACCATTTTTTTGACCATAATATCTATGATCTCCAATTATACACTGAAAATAATCCATGCTCAACTTTACGAAAAAAAATTTCGTAACTTCTATTTTCGTAATATTTACAAAAATTTCGTGTATAATACGAAATATTATTTAATAAAACCCTTTTCTATTTTTACGAAAGTACGAAAAACGTTCGTAATATTTTTTCTTAAATTTTAGCGAAATTAAACATAATGATATTAATTATATTATAATTAAATAAAACTACAACATTTTTATAAATTTTAAGAAAATGTATAATATTATTCTTGAATTATTTTCATTAAAAAATTGAAAATTCGTGTGGAGAATAATTTTGAACTAAAATTAGAAAATTTATTTTAAAATGAACAAAAATGTTTGAATAACTTAATATTTTGTAAATTTTACCATATTTATTCAAAATTCCCTTTTTTCAATTTATGTAAATTAATTTATTCAATAATATTTTGCATTATACTAAAATATTTCGTACAATTTCGTATATTTTACAAAAGAATTTCGTGGTGCGAAACAACGAACGATTCGTACAATGTACGACATTTTTCGTATTTATTAGGCATGGATTTTTTTCAGTGTACAATGATTTCCAAATTTACAACTTGTTGAAATCTAATAATAAGGTATTATGTTTTATGATAATCCATACTAGGCTACATAGAGCACTTTAGCAATTGCTCAAGTGTACTCATCTGACCATTTTTCTTGAGTTGAATAATGATCGGTAGGGAAACACTTTAAAACTAGCTTCTATCAACTTAGATATCCGATTCACCTTAGTGGGGATGGTGCATTGGGTTTCTTCCAATTAGGGGTTTTGTTTTATAATGTCCTTTAACAACCTGATGAATTTCACCATAGCCACCATACAAAGCCCACCTTTAAAAATATTTAGCGTCCACAATTCGCTTAAAAAGACTAGTGCCGCAATTAAAATCAGCATAAAACTAATAAAATTATGTTATTTAATACTTTATAATGTATACAATAAAAAATTAAAATTCTTAATTTTAAAATCCCGGTTTTCGGTACTTTCAAACCCAAAATATCCCATGGTTTTCAGAAATCGGGAATTCTTTTTTTGGCTCTCCTAGTACCATTATAAAAATAACTGTCGTGTGACATAGTTAAAGCAATTAATTTAGACATTTAGCTCATTATTTTTGGTCCGTATAATCAATATAAAAAAACTATTCTAACCCATTCTATTATATCACTGTGGTTTCAAATCAAGATCTAGATGAAGAAAACTATATACCTATATTACAACAACATATAAACATCGAGTTACACACTACGCGTTATTTCGATCTTTATTTAGCCGATGGTCCACACTTTGGGTCTCGCGCTATTTCTTCAAGTTATTTTTAAAAAACTTTGCGTTTTTCTATAGCTTTTAAATTAAAATTTAAATTTATTCAAATTAATAAATGTCAAAATCAGCTGACGTTCTGATGTTCGTACACCGCTTGTAACGTTTATGCAATAGAAAGACGCATAGAATGCGAGAAGCATAGAACGCGTGGTGTGGAACTCCAGCTTAACGCGTTGTTGTATATCACCTCTTTTAAGCGTAGTGTGGACAGTCTGCATAAAACAATGATAAAAACTCACCTTTAAAACATTTTCAATCTACCCCCAAGTTTCTCGAGCAGCATCAATCATATTTATATTAAATCACATTATAATTTAAAATAGCTCTTTTTACTTAAACAGGCCATATTTATTAATTTCTTTTTTATACATTTTTCTCAATATTACATTGAATTTTTTTGCTAACACATGCTTTTTTAACTTTAAAATAAAACTATAATTATTTATTTATGCATTTATGATTTTATTAATTGAACACAAAAGAGCTATTTTCTTTTTATTATTTACTTTTTTTGCTTTTGCAAATAAAAGAAACACATAAAAAAACATTAACAAATTCACATAAACAAACCTACAAAAACAATAAACCACTTGATGCTTCTTCAAATAAAAACAAATAAAAGAGAACAAATGCATTGATTGCATTTGGTCTTTTTTACACTTGGCTAATTACTTCTAAAACACACATTTAATTACAGGCAATTTTACATATTCTATTAAACAATTTAAATTCTTTATTTTATTAAAATATCAAATTTATATTAAATATTTAGCACTTTTAAACAATTAATTTGTCAATTATTTACGACAGTTAATAAAAACGCGGCATTTCCGTTTAAAGCAAAATAAAAACTAGAGAGAAAATTGTCAAAAATGTACATATGTATGTTATACTTTAATAATACAAACATACATATGTTCATTGGTTATTGTTGTTTTAGTGGGTTTAATGGAGAGGGGATAACTGTTGACACATACAAACTAACTTGTATTATTTGTATGCAAAAGTTATGCCGAGTATATTTTGCTACTCTCTTGTTTACATTGGAACTTTGTTTTTTTTTCCTGTATGCATTAACTGTATTCTTTACCAAATTGTTATTGTTTTGTTATTGATGTTTTTTAAATGGGTTTGCAATTTTTAATAGAGAGCAAGTGTGAGGAGTTTTTGTTGTTTTAACTTTTTTGGAACTCGTGAACTTGAATTATGTATGTGTGTTGTTCTTTATTCATATTTGCCCAAGTTCTTATTTTTGTTAGCTTTGACGTAAAAACATACATACATACATATGTATGTGCATAAAAAATTGTAATAACAAACAATGTGAGAATATGTATACAAAATTTTGGAATGAAAACTCATTTATTGAATGATTTTTTGTGCATTTTAGCAATAACAAAAATTTACGGCTGTATTTAGGGTTTATTATTTATAAAGGTTTATTATTTATAAACGTCAAATAGCTAAAACCTTCCTTTAATAAACCATTGACAAATATAGGAATTTTATTGTAGGCTTGAACTTTCTTTTAACAAATTTTTAACAATTTTCTGCATAGATAAATTTTTTATACCCACCATCAAAAAGATGGGGGGTATATTGATTTTGTCATTCCGTGTGTAACGCTTGGAAATATTGCTCTAAGACCCCATAAAGTATATATTCTAGGACCTCGTAAGATTCTATGACGATCTAGTTATGTCCGTCCGTCTGTCTGTTGTTGGCACGATAGCGTCCACAAAATAAGAGATATTGAGATGAAATTTTTCAAAAATATATTTTATTGATCAGAAATGTTTGGTATTGAAAATGGGCAAAATCGGTCAACGATTTCACATAGCCCCCATACAAATTCGTTGTTTATGAAGCAAATACCACAAAATTTTGCATAGGTCAGTTTGACGTCTGCAAAATAATTCTGCATTATAACGGACATAGGACCATAATTGGCGCTACCCCCCATATAATTTCCCCTTTAAAAAATGACTAAATAGCTGATTAGTGGCTTAAAAATGGGAATATAGCGATGAAATTAAACACACATAAGTTTCATGCAAGTCAATATCACTCAACCAAATTTTATGTATATCGGTCCATAATTGACCCTACCCATTACTCTCTTAAAAATACAAGTACTCTCTTAAAAATACAAGTAAAGCGATGAAATTTGACATAAGTAAGTTTCTTACTAGCCAAAACCCTTCTATGAAATTTTATGTGGATAGGTCCATAATTGACCCTACCCCCCATATAACGTCCCCTTCAGAAAATTACTTTAACGCTCATTACTCGCTTAAAAAAACAAGTATAGCGATGATATTTGACATAAGTAAGTTTCTTATTAGCCAAAACCTCTCTATAATATTTTATGTGGATCGGTCCACAATTGACCCTGCCCCCCACATATGGTTCCCTTCAGAAAATGACTTTAACGCTCATAACTCATCAAACGAATATAGCGATGAAATTTGATATAAGTAAGTGTCTTAGCAGACAAAAAATCTTTATGAAATTTTATGTGGATCGATCCATTACTGACCCTACCCCTCGTATAAAGTCCCCTCCATAAAATTACTATGGGACGTGCCACGCCCCCTAATGATAATCCGTCCATATTTTACTATTTACCTTCCATCATAGTTGGAAGGATTATATGCGTTTATGCTGATGTTTGTTACACCCAAAAATATTGGTTTTACACACACCAGATCGGCTCAGAATCACTTTCTAAAACAATTTACCTTAAAAATCCGTTCATTATTTCGTATATCCCCCCTACAGCCGTATCCCTGAGTACATCTTTAAAGCGTAAAATTATGTTAACTTTTTAAGTATTTCTATAAAAATCGGCACAAACTAAGTCTAAATTATAATGCCAGTTTTTGTATTGATCGGGCCTCATTTAACCCCTACAATGTCCCCAAGATTTATCTTAATATATGTAATCAAATTGTATGTTTATTTAAAGTCTTTTATTAAAAATATTTCACATTATACTATCATTTTGTAAATCACAAGGTCTGCGGAATTCCTGATAACCAGAATGAGTCCAAACATTGGCAACTTCAAAATAAAAACATTAAGATTTTAATAACATTCGTTAGTTTAAAATTTTAACTTACTCTTCTTGCTACCCTTTAGAACGGGACAACCGGCATGTAATGTTCTCTCATCTTCATCCAAAGATTTATGCAAATTATACCACATGATCATAGAGCCTTTAATTGGTTTAGAATAGACATCTAAATAGGGGAATACCGTATAGCCACCTTCTTCGACATCGGCAAGCTGGCAAAAATTAATTTTAAAATATTTCAATAAATTTTATACTGAAATTATAAAAGCAAAATAACTTACATAAAACATATTAGTAGATATACGATCACCAACAAAGCCTGATTTATAATCTGACTAAAAATAAAACAAAAATTGTAATTTAATTTATGTTAAAAAAAATTGTAAAACCCTACCCCCAGATAATCATGATGTGACTCATATTGACCTCCTATGCCATAATTAGCCACTTGCATAGTTTCAGCATTATCCATGTCAAAACCACTTATTGCGCCCACCAATTTATACATTAAGCTAGCAATTTTTGATTTTTTTGGATTCACCCATGTTTGTTGACTCACACGTCCTTCGACGGAAATAGTACCATTACCATTTACCACCTGAGACCTTTGCATTTTGCTACGAGTTTTGCTTAAAAGTTTTGAAATCTGTTCATCATTTATAAGATTGTGATACAAAGTTACCGGAGGATTTTCAAGTAAAGGTTCAACTTGCAGGGGAGCCAAGATAAATAAAGGATGTCGTTTAAAATCTAATTTACAACTCATGGGTGGAATTTTTTTTAGAATTTCTCCCCGACAAAGTCTGGCATAATTTGTATCTATTGTTGATACATCTTCATCTTCTTCATCGGCATCAGTTTCAGTATTTAGTAAAATATTTCTTGTTATTTTAACATTCGAATCTGGATCACTTTTTAATACATCATCTATGTACTCTATAGCTATTTCGGTTTCACCTAAACCCTGATAGGCAAATGACAAATATTCTTTAATATGTTTGTTAAATGCAGATTTTATATCTTTTGATTCTTCACTATCTGATAGTTTTAGCAGTGATAATTCTAACCATTCGATGGCAAGTTTATAACTATTATCATCTAATAAAGTGGTACCGATTTCAAAACAATCACGCCATTGAAGTGGGTTCCTAAAATATTAAATAAACATATTTATATAATACATTACATAAAAAATTATTTTGAATTTTTAATCAATATTAAACTCACCCATATTTTTCCCCTTTGGCCATGTCAACGGCACTTAATTTATAAATAGTCTGTAAACGTTTCAAACCCCTGATGGCACCTTGCAATTCACCATCATTTGGTAGTTGAATACCTTTTTCAAATTGGGTCAATGATTCCTTAATATCTATTAATAAATATATATGTATATGTGAATGTAATGGCAATAAATTTATAAACTTAATTAAAACAATGTGTATGTGTGGGTTTGTATATTTTTAAACTTACCCAATTTAATATCACTAAATTTTAGATATTCATATAACTCCTTCCAATCGTTAACCACACGTTTGATTAATGTAAAAGCATTAATGGGATTTTCTATATAGTCGGCAATATCTTCTATAGCCAATTCATGATGAAATTTAACTTCTTTTATAAATCTGAGGGGATAGGAGTAGTTTAGTATAAAAATAAATTTTTTGACAAAAATGGAAACAAATTCATGTATGTATATAATTGTATTTTATATCACTTTAGCCATGAAGGTTTGTAATTTGTATTTGTAAATGTATTTGATTATACTCAGCATAAAGAAAGGATATGAAAATACTACTACGAAGTTGCGACTGAAACTAAAGCAGGTAGATATGTAAAATGTCATCAGTCCAGGGCCAATCATTTCTACGCAATGAGTATATTTAGGTATAATCCTAAAAGTATTATCATTATGGCTAAACTATAAACCTAAATCATTTACGATTTGAAACATAAAAAGTTTACTCGGAAACCATTTGTTAAAAAACCTAATTAGCTCTAGGTTTCTGGAATATTTTTAATGTCTCAATTATTGATTCAATCGTTTTGTATGTGTTTGTTACAACTAGATTTTGACATCTTAACTGTCAACGATAACCTTCTTTTGGCCTTTCTTATACGAGCTGATCCCAGATATAATGTCTTGGTCAAGCGGAACATTAGAGCAAATACCTGTAGGAATCCGTTGTTACACGGATGGCTCCAGAAGCAGAAAAATACCACACTTTTAACAAATCATAACACAAGCTTCTAGGACAAAAGTACGAGCAATTACGGAATGCGCAAATTGGATTAGAATAAAATGGCGCCCACAGCTTTAAATGGAAGGGAGCTCGAGGCAGTTAACCTGACAAACGCAAAACCATTCGACGCAACAAAAGCTGAACTAAAAATATTGGTGAGAAACACTGAATGCAAGATTCATAGGAATTAAGTTCAGGAAAATGAGTTTCTTTTTCATGAGCACACAACAGGCCCGATTTTGGCCTAGGTGTATTTTTTCGGATTTGATATAGTATACATCCTCCTATCAACCTAAGGGAGGAAAGTTTAGTGGTATTCGATTCTACCCAGCACACTTCTCATTCATACGAAACACTCATTGAGAAAATCATCCTTTACATCCAGATTTTCAATATTAAGTGCCACTGAAGCACTGTACTTATTAAGAATTGTATACTTTAAAGTTCATCAGTCTTTTACCGAAATTCTCTTCTCGCGAATTTTGAAGTTCTCTGATTCGACCCCATGTCAAATCATTCATTGAGATACGGGCAGCACCGTTTTTCCCCCGCATTGCAATAACACCAAGATGAGGGCCTTTCGTTAAGGTAACATCACCCGGCAGAAGTTTAATCTTCTGAAATAACTTCGCCAAGTTGTAGAGGTCCCAAGATTCCGAACAAATATCTAGCCTGTCTAGTATAGTAAATAGAACAGCTTTTGCAAGATTGACAGTAAAAAAACATATCTTATATTGATTTTAATCATATTCTATATTCAACATTTCTGATTATCTCTGAAAATAACTTCTAAGTATAATTTTTAGTCTCTATCATCAGAATCAGAATATCACACAATAATAGAACCATGGCTAAGAAAGTTATGACCAGGGCAAGGGTTTCTAGGCAAATACATGTTTTTAGTCAGTAACTCAAAATAACGTTTAACTAGTTTTCTTTTCGAATCAAAGAATTTGCTACAGAATGGTATCGACTTGTTGTTGCATATTTTTGCATATTATGTTATAAATGCATATATTGCATATTTTGCTTTAAATTGCATATTTTTTGCATATTTTCCAAAATTTGTATTACATATTTTGCATATTTTTTTAATTTTCTAAAACAAACTGTTTTGTTTTCTCTGTATTTCATATTTTTACAACCTGAAACAAAATTTTTATTTTATAAACGGTTTATAAAATAGATTTTGTATAAAAATTAATTTTACATAGTTTTATTACATTTTTAAAACCACAATAGTGCGAAAGGTATTTTGAGTTCGTGCTGCTAATTGTAACGTGAAAAATATTGATCCTTAAAGTATCGGTTCAATATCAATATCTAAATCTGTCCTTATCTGTGTCCATCTCTCTCACGTCCATAATTCATTTAAAAACATTAAACATTCGGCAGAAATATAATTTATACAAAAATACAATCATTCACCAAATCTCATTATAATTACGATCAAGCTTTCCATTTTCAAAAATTAAATATATAGTACATTATTCATAACAATTTATCAAAGGTTTATATGACAATTTTTCATACAAATTCGTTCTATAAACCTTTGATAAATTGTTATGAATAAGGCAGGTACTATCTTTATATTTGTCATTCTCGAGGTCGTGGCTTCGTTAAAGTGATGTTATAGTACATAAAGGAGTTCTTAAAAATCTGTATATTTGTTGTCAATAACTTAAGATCTGAATACTATTAATATGGACCTTCACAAGGAAATATTTTTTGGTGCATAATTTTCACATTATAAGCGCATATTTTTAATTTTTTTAGTGCATGAAAATCCTTGCCCTGGTTATGACCTAAATCATAACAGAGTTATTAAAATTTATAACAAACATATATAATATTATTATCCTGTACTATATATACATATATTGTATGTACATTGGACTTTGTTGGTCCTTTATTACTAAATGTTTGCATTGAGTTTTTAGGTCATTTAATCAATGGTGTGGAAAAATGTGTTTAATTTAATTTTCAATATATATATTTTTTTTTTTTTGCTTTCAATTTTAAATGTTTCTCTGGCCTTTTAAAATGTATAACAGCCTCAACTTGTTGTTTCCTTATTTTCATTTACAATATCCTGATTTGAAATGTTATTCATATTCTAAATATTTACCTTTGAACATTGTCTATGTCCTCTTGTTGTTGTTTCAAATATTGTCTAAAGTTTTGTATGAGTGTGGCTTCCATGTTGCCCAGTACTTTTAAACTATCCACAGATGAATAGAACTCAGCATTGGCCATTAGACAGCAGCGGCAGGAGAAGAATGAGAACAACATAAAGTACAGGCAACAAAAATACGATAATGATATTAATAATCTTGGTCTTGTTTTTCTTGTTGCTTCAGTTGCCATAGTTGTTGTATTTAGCCACATATTAAAAGGTTTTGTTGTTGGTTTTATATGTTCTAACGATAATTAGAATTGGTTTAAAAAGTTTTTCCTTTTCAGTGGACAACTGATTAGTCCACAAATAATGTGCACTAAGATGGGCGGATTTCTACGTAGTAGTAGTAGTATGGAATTTATGGTTTAAATAAATGTCAGCCAGCAGGAGGCTACTTACTTTTCGTTATTACTTAACGTTAGAATGTAGTTGTAGGAATTGGGTGATTGCTTAATATCGACCACAATAGAGTGGATTGTACTTCTCGTATGATGTTATTTTGGTAACTAAAATTGAATCTATTGAATTTTCATTATAAGACCCATTTTGTCTTTTTTTTTTTTCTTTTCATAAAATTTGTTGAGATACAACCAATAGTTGTAGGTGTATGGTTTTGAGGTAATGTGTTTAGAATTTGTTAGTTGTGTGTTGTGATGAACAAATATTAAAGGAAATGACAAATGTGGTTCGTATTTTTCATCTTGTCTTTTAAATTTTTTTTTTGTACTATAAATGTATGTTGGATACCAGTAGTTATGTACAATTGAACAGGCTGTGTAAATATTTTATTAAAAGTCTGTCTATTCTTTGAGTGTTTCAATTAAGACTTTAGTTAATTGTTACTTTTTTCTCTCATTTCTTTAGAAAGTTATTGTGAGCGTAAGTAGTAAATATTGTAAAATGAAATTCGTTTTATCTAAAGATTAGTTTTTATTGTTTAATACTTGTTTAATTAAATAGTGACAATGAAATTTTTGTTGTTGTTGTTTTCGTTAAATGAGACTATGAAAAACATAATATCAATATCATAATGTCCAATATTTGCTCAAACCTGGTTTAAAATTTCAAGTATGTATGTATGTATGTATGTACATTAGAGTGTCCCGAGGAACAGCCATTTTAAGAAACTCATGTAGGAATATCTCTCAATCGATGCGTATTAATGTACTGAACACGAGGAAAAAATATTTTTATCCAAATAGTCCTTAGTTCTCTACCAGCGATTAAAAATTCTGATCTCTATATAATTTGAGAAAAATAAAATGTCTTCGTTTATTTTGATATGGTTCTAAAAAATTCTGTAATTTTTAGCTGATTAAGGGGAAAATAATTTTAAAATTTTTGAAGAGTATTTTTGGTCCACAAAATAACTTTAAGTGTGTTGGATAAGCTTTTAAGCTATTTTCGCTTTTAATCGAAATAGGGGTCAATATTTTTAGTTTATACAGAAAATGTTAAAAAAATTGTCTGGCATTAGGTTTGGTCTATTTTAGAACTTTTTAATTATTTTGACATTTATATAATTAATACACTAAAGGTTGTTTTGTGGACTACGAATAGTCTAAACAAAGTTTTAATTACTTTTCCCACGTTAAGCTTAAAATTACAGGAACTTTTGAGACCCATTTCGAAAAGATTGCAGAATTTTCTTTTAGGCATATTGTATTAAGATTTGAATCGCTGGTAGGGACTGAGGGCCTTTTCAAAAACATTGATTTTTTATTTATTTGTATTAAGTTCATTAATACCCATCGTTTGAGAGGTATTCTAGAATATAGAATATAATTGTCAAGCAGAAAGTTAGATCAAATTCCCGTAGAAATCTGTCTAAAAACTGGTAATAATTAAATGTTTCCTTGGCATAGTCGATAGCATAACAAGAGCCAAAATCACTGGGTACTTTGAGACACTAATTCCAATTTGAATATAATTGTCAAGCTGAAAGCTAGATCAAAACCCCTAGGAATCTGTCTATAAACTAGAGATGATTACATGATTCCTCAGCCTTTTCTTGGAATAATTTGACTTAACCACAGGGCAGAGTTTCGAACTTTGTTATATCCCGGAGAGTTGCATTTGGACTTTGGTTTAAGCCCAAATTCGAGGAAAGAATAAATCGGTTAAAAGACTAATGTACGTCAAAGTCTATAATTCTGAAAAGGTTTAGATACCCTGCAAGAGGCCCCGAGGACATGTTACCTTGATAAATGATAAATTAAAAGTACATATCTTATACAAGTGATACCATCGATTTTTTTATTCTTCCAGATTTACTACAATGTGTTCTCTGTTAGTAAGAATAATATGATTCGAGTTTCGGTAATCCAATCTGTACAAAAATTGCCACCGGCGTGTAAGAAGCACAAATAGGCAGAAAAAGAAAACCGTGAAATAAGACCAACACGGTTTCGTCTTCATGTTTTAAAGTGGGAGACAAAACAGTTTTTTATAAGAGGGCTTAATATTGCTACCGAAGCCAGAAGATAAATAAAACGATAGCAGTCGACAGGAATAAATCTAAGCTTAAACTTCTATAGAACCTTAACCAAGTACTCTTCAAGAGATTATGATTGCAACATATGAGTACTCTGCCAGACAAACAAATGAAATTTCTATAAAGGTTGACCAGAACACAACTATACATAACTGAACATACGTATTCGGACGTAAATAGACCATTTGAAGAGAGCCGCGAAACTTGTAACATTCTCTTTGTCATTTTCCATGCTAAGGAGCACACAACAGATCCGATAACGGTCTAGGTATATTTTCTGATCTGATGAAGTAAAAATCCTCCTTACCTTATTGTGTTTCTAATGTACTTCTCTATATTATTTCACTTTTCTGCTTCTTGACCGAGACGATGGAAGAAAGGAAGGTATTATATATCACTACCTTAATATGAGCACACACAAGTTATCTTACATATAAATACATTGTCAAGTACGTCATAAAAGAACCAATATCACCCAAATGCAGTAGTCCATTTCAGAAAAACTAAATTGTATGACTTAATCGACTTTGTGTAGTTCGGTCCATAATTGATTTTAACTTTATTGGGCGCGTTGATCGCGTTATTATTTTCTTCTGCTGACCGGACTTTTTTAATAAAATTTTGAATTTTTAAATAAACTATTACTTTAAGTAATTACAAATTTAAAATAACTTTATTATCATCTTTACTTTATATTCAGAAAGTCCAATTAACAGATTCTAACTGGACATTCAATAATTTGCAATAAGATCTATAATAAAATTAATATCTCATTTGCCTCAAAGTATGCAATATAATTTTATTTCACTTTTCTTTATATTTACATATATGCGTTAATTGTTTTATATTTTCAAAAGATGGCGGCACCAGTTATCTGGTATATATCATGATTCTGCGAATCAATCGTTTTAACAGTTTATATACCGAAAGACTAGTTAGTTTGAAAGGAGGCCTCTATCGGGCCTGTCGTGCGCTCCTTAACCAGTGCCTCAGTTGGGAATCGAACCCACCACTAACCAACCGGAGGCTACCGAAGGACTACATTTAATCAAATAATTCAAAAAACTCTTTATTGCTTTAGTCCATAAAGATTTTTTACCCTTTTCTTCTACAATATTTTTTGAGAATCATGTCCTATGGAATAGTTTAAGCTAGATCGTTTACTATTCCGTGGAATTTTCAAAAGTCCCATACTATATTGTACAAATAATATTCAATATACAAATTCATAGACTAGTCTTTTAACATATTGTTCATAAATTTATCGAAAAATTCATAGATTAGCAATTCTACTCAATAGTAAATGTACTTTATTCGATAAATTACAAGCTTATGACTAGTTTTCTCACTGTTTTATGCGTTAGTCTTTTGAATAGTCTAACAACTAGTTTAGAAACTAGACTACACGAAGTACTTCCAACATTTTTGCAATTGCTAAGAAAAAAAAAATACTTCTTAAGAATGACTGTATGATTTGATTTGGAATCAAATAAAAAGGATTCCAAAATAGCCTGTGTTAGAAAAACTTTTTTAGGTCTTTTCCAAGGAGAAAACTTTACTTCTTTTTCGCTTCCCTGGAAATTTTTTTAGCCATTTCAGTCTCAGACTCTTTACACTGGGACAGCTGCATAAGATATGCCTTACTGTTTCCAATTTCGCAGTGACCAGTTATATCACCTATTAAGGTCCTTATGATGACATCCAGCCTACTGTGCCCGGATCGGTTGGTACAGTTTTTGAATTTTTGAGAAATAATTCTATAGTAATAATATATAGGGAACTATCCCTGTTATTGAGATCGAGCTCGTACCCCCCTGTTTTGCTAATTCATCTGCGGTCTCGCGGTAATATATTTAGTTGAATAAAATTGGGACATTTAAGTCAAATTTTGATGATTTTTTAGATTACAAGGTTTACAAAGCCATATTCGGGGGTTTAGTTGTATGTGGGCTAGGTGAAATATTGGACCGATCTTAACTATATTCAATTAAATTATCATTAAATTTGCGAGCTGTAGTTTGATTACATGGACGGACGGACACATGATTCTCAAATCCGAAGAAATACACCTAGGCCTCTGTCGTGCGCTCCTTAACCAGTGCCTCAGTCAGAAAATGATTCTAAGCCGATTGGGTTTAGGATCAATATTACTATGCTACAAATATCAGCACAAACTCAATATACCCACCATACTAAAGTGATGTAGGGTATAACAATATAAAACAAATTTCTGAAAGATACTTTAAAAGGGTGCTAGGGGCCCTATATCTATAGTATTCATTTGTACTGAATTTCATCAAGATATTAGTGTTTATTCAAGTCACAAAAGACTTTTTGTAGAATTTGGTTGTATAGCTTACTAAGTTTCATTCTTGGATCAAAAAACGCAACAAAAATGTTCCCAATTTCATCCAATTAACTTGAAATTCAGATATATATGTACATTTCATTACAAACATCAGCACAAACCCAGTATACCCTTACCACCATTAAGGTGATGTATGATATAAAACTTAAAAAAAAAACACATTTAAATTTTTTTTAACATTTTTTTTTTAAATTTTTATTTATATTAATTACATACCGAAATAACATCCACATACAAATTGGTAAGCAAACAAAATCATAATCTAATTACAGGGAAATCTGATAAAAAAAACTCATGAAAATCTTATAAAAGAAATCAATTTAAATAAATTTTCCATTATTGGCAAAATAAAACAAGCAATTGTAATCAAATTCCACAAGAATTTATTTATTTAATTTAATTAAAGCAATTCTTTTTTTTATATAATTGTTGTTAAAACAGCAGTTGCACATGAGAAAATGTATCAAAAAGTAAGAATGAAAATAAGATATTTTATTACAATTAAAACGAGATTCTGTGTTTTTCTTTTCATTTGGAATTAGTACAATTAAAAAGAGAAGTGCAACAAATACATAAATTATATTAAATTTATTTTTAACTTCCCTATAAGTCTAACAATTCAAGATGTTTTGAAATAAAAATCTAAAAGTTAAATGGTATATGTATATATAAGCTGGTATAAAAAAAATATTAAATACATAGATAGATACATAAAATAAGTATGTATTGGTTTTTACTACTATAAACTAAATCGTAAAGCCTTGAATGAGAGATAGTTAGGAGGAGAGAGAGAGAGAGAGAAATAGAGAGTGTGTAGGATGTTTTGTAGCGAAAAATTGTATAATGAATAAATTGTTGTTGTTGTTGTTTTTTAGAAAATATTTAAAATTAAACAATAAGAATAATTGCACTATATGGCAAATTCACCATGATCAGGTTCCAAATCACAAGGACGTCTAAATTCTTGACGGCGTTCATGTATCCATTTATTGCTTACTGTTGAAGAGAAAGAAATAAAAAACAGAAAATATTTTAAAATATTTTCATTAATGAAAACTACATAAAATATCAAGAGTCCTTAAGTTAAAACTTGAGACCTTTGATGTGCAAACTTGAACATGTGGATTTGAAGAATGAAGCTGTAATTGTAAATAATTACACAGAATAGCAGAAGTTTTCTGTAACTTACCCCACTTTGAGCCAGTCAATACCGGACAAGCAGCATGTCTTGTTCTATAATCACCCTCACCAGATCTATGTAAATTGTACCAGAAAGCCGCTGTTCCCTTTTTGGGCCATAGAGCGGTATTAATGGCTGTGAAAACAGTGGCACCTCCCTGTTCAACATCACTCATCTTAAAGACAAAAGAAAATAAAAATATTTAATATTAAATGTGTTATAAACTTTAAAATTACAAAACTTACATAAAACAAAACAGTAGCTATACGATTGCCGGAATTTAGACCTTGGAAAGCACGCACTTCTTCACGCTAAAATATAAAACATAAAATGTTTTATGTTATGTTACTTAAATAAACTCAAAATAAATAAATTAAAAGCAATTTATCATAAAATACATGAAAATGTTTTAAACAAGTAGGAAAGTATAGTCGGGCATGGCCGACCATATAATAGCCTACAACATGAGTATATTTTTAAAATTTTTACTTTTTATAAAGAAACTTTTATGTTGAATATTATTCCATAATATTTAAGCAATTTATTGATAAAAAAAACAAAATTTTTAAATGAGGCTTTATATAGGTCAAATATGGGCCGATCCTCGGTAAATTTGGGAAAAGGATATATTTTTAAATAACAGTTAGTTTTGTTGAGTTTCATTGCGGTACAAATGGTTACAAGTCAATTTTAGACGTTTAAGACATTTTTTGAAGGGGGGTTTGTATGGGGGCTAGGTTCAAATAAGGGCCATTCCTTACGAAAATCTGCAGTGTCATTTATACTTATATAAAACTTATTTTTACCAATTTTTAGAGAGATAATAGAATATTTGACGTAATTATGGCATAAAAAGTTCAAATGGGGAGATACGGTTGTATGGGGGCTAGGTGAAATAATGGACCGATTTCAACCATTTTCCAAATCTCATCAAATTATCTTGAAAATTGCGGCCTGTACCTTGCGCACAAGGTTTACATGGACAGCCAGCCGGACAGACGGACGGACATGTCTTAATCGACTCAAAAAATGATTCTGAATCGATCGGTATACTTTAAGGGTATTGGACCAATATTTTTGTATGTTACAAACATCAGCACAAACGTATAATACCATCCCCACTATAGTGGTGTGGGGTATAAAAATTATGTTCTATAAGTTTAGATTTGTCTATTTTGGTCTCAGAGGAAATGATAAAAGTTCATGTTACAGTCAAACTTTTTGTAGTTTCAAAAAAGTGTCATTCTACGAAATTTTTACAAATATATTTACCCAGGAAAAAATGTTGTTTTAGAACGAGTGAAAACAGAACCACTTGAGAATCTTAAACAACAGCCTTGGAACTATTATTGTCGCCATTACTTCTGGAACCCTTTCCTTAGAATATTGTTGTGGTCCTTAAATACTCTTAAATAGTTTTCAAGGAACTAGTTCTTTGAAACTAGTTATACATTGCTGCTACACTAGTTCAATGGAACGCATACTAGTTCCGAAACAACTCCTTGGAATCAATCAAAGTGTTATCGAAATCGAAAACCCGTTCAAATGTAAATTTTTGCTTTTAAAAATTGATTTCGGGATTTTTATTATTTTTTCAAATAAGTTAAAGAGTTTCTTATCGTGCTTTCAACCCCAATTTTTAAATAAATTCACTGTAATGTATTGATGGTGGGGAAGCTAGTTCCTATGCGCATTTCGCCGGTTGCTTAAGCCAGCTCATCAGGAAACCTTTCCCAATATTTTGGGAAAACTAGAAATGTCTTATGAAAGAATTATTTTAAACTCAATAAGAATTCAAAACGCATCTTTCACAAAACATTAAAGTTTTGACAAAACACCAACAATAACAGTGAGTTTATTTTGCATTCAACTGAACTATACGATATTAAAGAGGTCTCTAATTGAATGGTACCGGGAGAAGGGAAAGTTAGCTGCTTGTAACATATATCCTTACAAAAAATATTATAAAAGATTTGAGGTGCGGAAGAATTATACAAAATTTTACGTACGATATGTATATGTATGTAAGTTTTGTAAATAATATTGGTACAATTGTAAAAATTCCTCAACAGTTTCTCAAAATTGCTCCTAAACTTAATAATTTCAAACAAAAACGATAAAAAAGAAATATTTGTTTACCCGCTTTAAAGCTTTCCTGGAACTAGTTCCAAGGTTGACAAATTCAAACAAAAATCATTGATTAAAAAACTAGCGAAAGAATTATGAGTGAAAGTTCGGAATGTCAAGCTCTGCTTTCTGATCAATGAAGATTTTTTATCTTTAAACTGGAAACACTTCTCCCATCTTAAACTAAACGCAACCTTAGGAAGGGGCATAAGTTAAAACAAAAGATCTTAAAGGCAGGATGTGATAAAAAAAAAAGATCTTAAAGGCAGGTTGTGATAAATTTCCATATCGTTTGTACATATATCTCTCGATTTTACCTTTAAAAAATCGAGAAGGGGATGAACAACAGAATGTAGCGATGTTCCTCTGTATGTTAAGCTTTAACCTGTGAACCCAAATTCCGCTCTCTGCGCAATATAAAAAGAACAATCCTATGAGCCTTCCTAAAACTAAACGGTAAAGGAGGTGACAGAGTCTATCTACTTAGATGACTTCTCACCGTTTAACTGGCTGGACTTAGCTGAAGGTTAAGTGCAATCACAACAAATGAAGGCGTAACGGTTAATGACACAAAGAATGTTAAGCGTGATCTTTACCGCAGAGAATGCGGCAGAAAAATGCGGTTGAGTTGCTTATTAAACATTTTCACATACGAAATCGTTCATATCGCCACTAGCGATTGAATTAAACCCTAAAGCCACTTTCTTATAATGGTTTTCGTAAATCGCAAATATTTAACCCTTAATCGCAATTGACAGATGTCCTTAAACATAAATGAATGGAATTCTGGCAAGAGGGTTATTGATCACATTGCCGAGAGATGTTAAAATCTAAATGTTGTATTTTATTAATACCACATTAAAGTAACACGTTAAAGAAATTTAGATCCAAATAAATCAGTTATAACCTAAAAACTCAAACCTTAATTTAACCTACAGCGATTAAGAAACTCTTCACCTTCGTGAGAAGGGTATATATAAGTTTGTCATTCCGTTTGTAATTTCTATAATATAATTTTCCGACCCTATAAAGTATATATATATTCTGGATCCTTATAGATAGCGGAGTCGATTAAGCCATGTCCGTCTGTCTGTCTGTCTGTTGAAATCAGTTTTTAGAGGTCCCCAGATATCGGCGAGATCCGAATCTTCAATAATTCAGTTTGACATGCTTTCGAGAAGATCGCTATTTAAAATCAGCAAAATCGGTCCATAAATAACGGAGATATGAGCAAAAATCCGAGACAACCTCTGAAAATTTCATAAAAAAACCACATTTTTTTCATGCTTTGTTAAAAAAAGCAACAACAACACTGTGAATTGGATAAAGATGTATATGTGCGTGTGGAGATGTATTTGGTTTTATTCAGTTGTATATTTTTTTTTTTGTATGTTTGGATGCTGTTCTGTTCTCACGAAGGTGAAGGGTATAACAAGAACAAGGCGATAAAGCAGTAATATGTTGGTAATACAGCTCATATTTGTTTGAGGGTGGTAATACAGTTTGACGGTAGTATTACAGTACAACGGTTAATATTTTTTTTCTGCTACAGTTTATATTTGTTTGTGTGTATGTTATTTGTGACATGTGTGCAAAGATACAAAATAAATAAAAACTATTTTTTAAAATATACTTGGTGAAGGGTATATAAGATTCGGCACAGCCGAATATAGAAATATTACTTGTTTATTTTCCACTTACCCTTGCAAAATCGAAATGCGGTTCATAATGACCACCGATGCCATAGTTAACAACTTGTAACTCTTCGGCCGTTATCATATCAAGACCGGTCATATCTTCGGTTCTCTGTACAATATTCTTAATAATAGGATGTTCTTCAGTCTTTAGCCAAGCCGATTTACTAATACGATAATTGGCCGTTTCCAATTCACCCGTAACAGCATTCTGTACAGTAGCTCTGCGGAATCTGGGTCTTGCCATTTTCTTAATAATCTCAATTTCATTATCAAATATCACCTCATGATAGACAACAATATAGGGATCCTTGGAGGCTTCTTCCAATTTTAGAGGACCAATTTTCAAAAATGGCACATTATTATCTACATAACGGCATTTAAGAACGCGTATTTGAGCAGGTGTAGGTTTCAGTTTACCCTGACACAATAATTCATAGGCTTTGCGTTCGGTCTGATCGAACATGGTGTAGGGTTCAGCTTTAGAAATGGGCTGTAATAGTTGATATATTTAAAGAATAAAAACAGGATTATAAATAAAATTAAATACATAAACCAGAGTTTGTTTGATTTCTCTTTAAACTTACCAAATCGGATTTAGGTGTTTCATCTGTACCATCATCACCTTTAACCTTCTTTTTTACCGACAATTCTTTTAATTCTTTTTCATAGTAAACTTTATTACCTGAGGCACGTTCATGATTTGGCATCAGTTGCAACAATTCATTTGTCATAGAAAGGGCACTCTCAACATTACCTTTATTTGTACAAACATGGACGAGGTGGTAAAACATAAAGAAAAGAATGAAAAAAAACAAATGGACATTAACATGAAATACGGGTTAAATTAAATAAAATGTTTTTTTTTATAAAAAAAATATAGAGCAAATCTGGTATAAATGCAAGCGTTGATGCACAATGTTAGTATATTTACAAAAGGGGGTGGTTATGTGGTTGGTGAATATTTTGGTTTAATGTATAGAGTGTTGTAGGGAGATTGTTGTTGAATGTTGCTATTGCTGCGCTTAGTGCAGGTGGAGATTGTATGAAGTAATTAATTTTATTCTCTGTTGTAAATATTTATAATGAAAGTGATAAATTTGCAAAAAGTAAAAAGACACCTACTACCACCATCATCATACTAGATTTATTCTATAACATTTTACACCATTTTCTATTGTATTACAGAAACATTAAATTATAGTTTGAAAGGGAATTTGAAAATTTTTAATTGTATTTTAGAAATTGAAATACAATTGAAAAATTTTAAAATAAAATTAAAAAAAAAAAGTTTTGAAATTTTTTTTTTTAATATTTGATGGAAATGGTGTAAATGTAGTTGCTCTTTTTTTGCGGTTTTTATTATTTGTTCTTGTGGCTGTTGCTTCATTTTGCATGCAATTTGCATGTTGCAAATATGAAACTGTCTTTTGTGTGGCACAGACTGCCTGTTTGTGTTGATAAATTTTGGACCCTGATGATCAAATGCGACATTGACATTAATGAAAGCTGTTTATTTTGTACTATATTCAGTAATGCTGTAACAAAAATGCAATAAACTTGCAGATAAATCGAATGAATTACATAGTATACAGAGTTTAAGAAAATAAACACACTTATAATCGACCCAATTAAAAAAATAATAAAATAAATAGGAGAGAAAATTTTACGGAACGGACTTTAGTTGATGGTAGTGTTTTTCAGTTATATATTTTAGAAAAGTTAACTTTCTTAGTGTTGCCAACTTTTACGTCAAAAACATAAACAATAAACATCTGTTTTTGCAGATATGTATTACCTTCTTTTGTAAAATGATTTTTTTTTTTTTTTTGAAAAAAAATGTTAATAAACATTTATAGCGGGATTTTCTGGTTGGCAATAAAATGACAATTCAGATTAGTTAATCTAAAAATAAATTGATTCTGATGTTAATCCCCTTTGATTAAACTTCACAGTGTTGCCATACAAAACAACAGAAAACGTCAATGTTTGTTATCGAAACAATGCATGTTTTCTAAAAAAGAAGAAGATAATTGTAAATCTAAAAATAAAATTAATAAAAACTTAAATTTGAAACAAAAAATATATTGTAAAGTCCATATAAACATTTTAACGTTTATTTTTATAAAAATTTTATTTCTTTTTTGGCATCAGCTGTTTACACTTTTGAATTTCTTGCTCAAGTTTAAACCACCTCCATTAGACGCTTAAACTAGCAAACAAAATTAGCGGATTTAGGGCGAGTTTTTCTGATAATGATAATCTTTATTAAACCTGGTTTAATATATGTTTCGTGTTTTTCAGTTATCAGTAAAGTAACTTATTATCTTAGTTTAAGGGCGGGTTTTACTGATAGAGATAATCAACATTCTTTGGTTAAACCTGGTTTAATATATGTTTTGTGTTTTTCAGTTATCAGTAAAGTTACTTATTATCTTAGTTTAACTGAGTGTTATTGGCCAATTAAACTCAAGTTATAAGTGATAAAACACAATTAACAAAAACAATAAAACAATGATTTCGGAAGAACAAAAACTTAATATTTTAAGTAAATTGCAATTTTCTGATTTGTTGTGTTTTATTTATTATTGTTTTAAATGTTTATTTATCATTTTTCCAAAATTTTTCATTTTACAAAAGTATTTTTTGCAAAAAACAGCTGTTCATTGTTTATGTTTTTGAGTGAAAACTTGGCAATACTAACAAAGTTAACTGAGCTTTAATCTAAAACTGAAAAACACAATCATCGGTTAAAGTCCGCCTAAATTTGTTTCGAGTTTAATCTAACAGCAAGTTAAGTCTAGTTTAACTAAGAACTAAGAAACCCGCCCTAACTGAGTGTAATTGGCCAATTAAACTCAAGTAATAAGTGAGAAAACAAAATTAACAAAAACAATGATTTCGGAAGAACAAAAACATAATATTTTAAGTAAATTGCAATTTTCTGATTTGTTTTGTTTAATTAATTATTGTTTTAAATGTTTATTTAACATTTTTCCAAAATTTTTCATTTTACAAAAGTGTTGTTTGCAAAAAACAGCTGTTCATTGTTTATGTTTTTGAGTGAAAACTTGGCAACACTAACAAAGTTAACTGAGCTTAAATCTAAAACTGAAAAACACAATTATCGGTTAAAGTCCGCCTAAATTTGTTCCGAGTTTAATCTAAAAGCAAGCTAAGCCTAGTTTAACTGATGAATAAGAAACCCGCCCTTAGTATTCAAAAACAGCTTTCTAAAATTAATTTTAATTTAATCCCTAATCCTTCACCTAAAGATTGGCCCTTTAAAAACATTTCGAAATAGTAATATTGATAAATCAAATCACTAAAATTGTGTTTTTCTTCTTTTGAATTGATTATTTTATTGTTAATTGTGTGTACTCACTAATAACTTAATTGACCAATAACCCAAAGTTAAAGTAACATAATAAGTTACAAACACAAAATATAGATTAAGCTAGATTTTAAAGAAAAAATGTAGATTATCTTTAACGAAAACCCCATCCTTAGTGTAATATTTTAATACCTAAACATATGTATTTTGATTATAAATTAGTATTTATGGGAAACAAATACATTGTAGAGTTCGCAAAGTTTTAAGAATCTATTCACAAGGGTACTTGAAAGCAGTCAAACGCCATGTCTCAAATAAACAAAGAATTTCATGAATATCGTTATTCGATAGATTCGCTCAAAGAATAACTACTGAAAGTGGAATAAAGAACTTGTAAGGATCCAGAGGCCTGATAATAGGAAATTTCCCCTCTCAAAACAAATTTTTGTATCCCAAGAAATGAAATACAAATTGGAAAACAATGGAAAGATAGTTAGTTCGTTTGAAAGGAGGATATATACACATCAAATCCGAAGAAATACACCTAGGCCTCTATCGGGCCTGTTGTGTGCTCCTTAACCAATGTTATCTTAGAACCAGTTCCAAAGGTGACAATTTCGAACAAAAATTATTGGTCTCAACGCCTAAGTAGAACGAATTCAGGCTATAATCATGGGTTTTAAAACTAGTTGTGGAACTAATACAATTTTGTGCCCCAGGGGCAGTTGTGGGGTTTAGTTTAAGTTTTTGGTTCACTATTATTGACATTCTATCACCAACTACTTAAAATATATTTTTTCTATAACGATTAATCACGTCCGCCTTCTATTATATGTAAAGTTAATCTTTTTAACTTTCAGGGATGATAGATAATCGATAAACGAAAACAAAATTTGTTAATGGGATAAAATCGATTACTCGGTTTTCAAGTTATTCGGTATTGGCAGATGTGCCCTATAGCAAATGATCCCCCTTGTACCGTACTTGTATCAAACAATACAAAGTAGACATGGAAAGAGATAGTCAACACCGATGAGAATATACATAATATCTATACTAAAGATCTAAGTGAACGAGAAAAGTTCTCGGTGACATTTTCCGTTAAGAATATGAGATCAAAATCTTCTTTAGTCTAAATGAAGATTGTACTTCATGTTGATATAGCAACGATTAATAGGGCAACGAATGCTTAATGATACACCATTGTGACTTTATATAGATTCATAAATACTGACTATCTTCTAGATCTTCACATCATATGTTATTACTTTCTGTAAATTACATAGCTTGTAGCCAAAGTTTTAAATTAACATTAGAACTTTCAGATTTATAACAATAACTACTCATTATAAATGTTAAAGTTATAGTAAAACTTATGTTAATAGAAAAATACTATTTTTATATAACTTTATTACTTTTTCATCCTATTCAATTAAAACTAGAAAACGTTAGCAAAATATTATATTAAATATGTTTGCACTTATATAAACTTTTGGTTTCATGCTAATTATAATCGCATTTGCAAAATGTCTTTGATGTATAACGAAAGAAAAAAAACGCAAAATAAACTAAAATTATTAATGGTCGTTAAAGTCAATGTTTAAAAACTAAAGACTTGACTTGATGTTTAAAGAAAAAAAATTATAAAATAAACTAGCCCTTTATAAATGTTATTAAAATCGTTTTAGAAAAATAACAAGCAAATGAATCTGAAAAATATTCTTTTAGGCCACAAAGCATGTAGGTACAAAGAAAGTACTTTTGCAAAAATGTTAAAGAAAAACGTTTAAATTAAAAAAAAAATAATGTTTAAATATTTACCACAGTTTTTTGTTTTAAAAATATAAACTATAATATTACAAGCAAACTTAGGCCGGGTTTCTTACTACTAAGTTAAACTAGTTTTAACTTGCTGTTAGATTAAACTCAGAACAAAGTTAGGCGGACTTTAACCGATGATTGTGTTTTTCAGTTATGGATCAAGGATCAGTTAACTTAGTATTGTCAACTTTTCAGTCAAAGGGATAAACAATGAACAGCTGTTTTTTTTTCTTCCGAATTCATCACTTATAACAAAGGTTAAATTGGCCAATTACATTTATTAGAAAAACCCGCCTTTAGTCAATCTAAAATAATAAGTAACGTTACCGATTACTCAAAAACAAAAAACTAAGTTTAAACAAAAAATGTAGATTATCTTCATCTGAAAAACCGCCCTTAGGGGCCTATTCGGAAATGCATCACAAAAAATATAATGTGCTAAACACATGCGTCGGCAAAATGTCTAATATTGAGACCTTAAAGTCTAACAATCACCTCAGAATCACTTTCTGAGTAGATTTATCTATAACCGTCTGTCAAAATAAGTCAATTTGCCAGATAATTTGATGAAATTTTGCGCGTACACTACCTTTGACTCCAGCCTATTGAAAATGGTTAAGTTTGTGCTATGTTCATCTCTCTTAAATCCTCTTTCCTTGAAATATCTTAAACTGAAGTTAGTAAAAAAACGATGTCACTTTATTTCAAAGCAGAGAGACTGGACTTTCAAATGATATAAAAGATTTCAAAATAATATAGTCAAAAAAATATTAGTCAAATTCACAATCAATATCGTATCGTTGTATAGCATACAAATTTCTCAAAAAAAAATTTTTGAACAAAAACAAATAAATAATAATAAATTACGAGATACTACGACACAACATTGTACGGTTGTATCGTAGTACCTTGTAATTGAATTGAACAATAGTTTTCCTGCTTCAAGATGCGATATCTCAAGAAATTGATGTGGATTGAGAAGTTAAAATTGATTTCTGTCAATCCTTTATAAAAGTTTATTGCAATATTTGATCTATGTTATCTTTTTTAATCAACATCACCAAACAGATTTCAATACTCAATACGATCAATATTTCTATCAGATCAAACCTAACTTTATCGTTAAACTAACTAGTTAAAAAAACAATGATTTAAACGATATAACTTCTATCTCTGTATAAGAAAGTATATATGTTAATAAAAACGTATATTTTTATCTCAGTATTTTGTTTGCTATAAATATTTTGGTATCTTGTTTTACAAATTGTTAACATTTTATTACTATTATTTTTTCCAACTTTTCCTTATAAAAAAATAACATCTACAATATAAAAGAACAAACAAAATTTCCAAATGACTGGTTTTGTATAGAAAATGCAAATAAACGACCATGATACGATTGTATATGTCCAGAATACTTAAATATACAAAAATAGACCGAAACTTAAACAAAATGTATAAAAGTTTTCAGTAAATAAAATCTGTTATAATGTGTATTTGTAAATCTATGTTTTTGCAAGAAAAGAGTATTATTTTTTTTAACTCTATGCTAGATGTTTTACAGACTCCCACTCCTTTCCCTCCAGTTCTTAATGTTACAATGTGTACTCTTTTCCAGCAGTTTATTTATGTTATCATTTTGGAATAAAAATAATTTTGTTAAGACTAAACAAATTCTTGGTGCGAAACAATTGTCCAATTTACAATCAGTGTTGTACGGTTGTATTGTAGTATGTCGTAAATTTTTTGTTTTTGTTTGAAAAAATTTTATTTGAACAATTTTTATGACATACAACTCTATAACGTACGACATCGATTGTGAATTGGACAAATGAAATTTTTTATACAATGTACAACTTTTTTTACCGTATATTTTAGGCATTGATTATCCTATTCGTATAACTAGGTCTGATTATAACTAAAAGGGCTGCAAGGTTACAATTTAATATATACGAATGTTCTTATATATATGTATATCTACTCCTGCATAAAGTAGGTTGTACATAAACAAATATGCTTTTTAGCAATGACCTATTTTTAGTAGGTACTTGAAATGAAATATAGAGATACAGATACATTGAATATTCCTTTTATTTTTGCATTTGCAGCACTCAAGGAGAGATTTAAAACAAGAGATAAAATAAAATATATAAAAAAAAATAATAAAAATCGTAGGATACAAAACAATTCTGATAATAATAGGGTGAGGGACAGGTAGATAGATAGAAAGATAGATGGATAGATAGATAGATAGATAGATAGATAGATAGATAGATAGATAGATAGATAGATAGATAGATAGATAGATAGATAGATAGATAGATAGATAGATAGATAGATAGATAGATAGATAGATAGATAGATAGATAGATAGATAGATAGATAGATAGATAGATAGATAGATAGATAGATAGATAGATTTGCAAAATATCTTTGATGTATAATGAAAGAAAAAAACGCAAAATAAACTAAAATTGTTAATGGCCGTTAAAGTCAATGTTTAAAAACTAAAGACTTGACTTTATGTTTAAAGAAAAAAAATTATAAAATAAACTAGCCCTTTATAAATGTTATTAAAATCGTTTTAGAAAAATAACAAGCAAATGAATCTGAAAAATATTCTTTTAGGCCACAAAGCATGTAGGTACAAAGAAAGTACTTTTGCAAAAATGTTAAAGAAAAACGTTTAAATTAAAGAAAAAATAATGTTTAAATATTTACCACAGATAGATAGATAGATAGATAGATAGATAGATAGATAGATAGATAGATAGATAGATAGATAGATAGATAGATAGATAGATAGATAGATAGATAGATAGATAGATAGATAGATAGATAGATAGATAGATAGATAGATAGATAGATAGATAGATAGATAGATAGATAGATAGATAGATAGATAGATAGATAGATAGATAGATAGATAGATAGATAGATAGATAGATAGATAGATAGATAGATAGATCTATCTATCTTTCATTCCAATGTCATTGCATTCACGAACAAGTACATTGTTTAACTTTATTTCCTAATCAAACCTGTTTTATCATTAATTCAAACTACATACATATGCATATGAATCTTTGTTTGTTATAACCAGGGCAAATATGCGATTTAATATGCACTAAAAAATGGTTAAAAAAATTTGAAAAATATGCACCAAAAATATTTCTTTGTGAAGGCACATATTAATAGATATTCAGATCAGTTTTAGACATCAGATATACAGTTTTTTTAAGGACTGTTTTATGTGCTATAATACCAATTTAATGACAAATATAAATGGCATATATAAAGACTAAAAAACGACTTTAAATCGTATATACATATATAATTTCGGAAACTAGAAAGCTTAATAGCAATTCTTATTAAATTTGGTAAATGAATGTATTTTCTTATAAATTATATTTTATCCGAATTTTATCATTTGGTAATGTTTTTAAGTGAACTATGGACGTGAGAGAGATGTAAGTACATATTTTCATCAAGTTATCTTTTTATATGGACGCACAGATGAACAGACTTAGAAATTGATACTGAACCGATACTTTAAGGACCAACAGACTCAGAATACCTACAGCACTATTGCGGTTTTAAAAATTAAATAAAACTACGTAAAATTGTATTTCATAGATACTAGCATTTTGTTCGTAAATCGAAATTTTTTGAAATTTATTTAAAAAAAATCAATTTATGCATTTATAACAAAATATGCAACAACAAATCGCTGCCATTCTGTAGCAAATTCTTTGATTCGAAAAGAAAACTACTTAAAAGTTATTTTGACTTTATGACTACAAACTTGCATTTTCATAGAAATCTTTACCCTGGTTATAACATTTGAGTTTATCGTTAGCATTTAATTAAATGAAATAAATAATTGCCTTTATACTGTTTTTCTCAATTCGTTATCATTTAGTCCCTGCAAGCAAACTTGTGTCCTTTTTACACTATAGTTTGTTTTAACAATTTTTAGAAATATGGTTTTATTATAAAAGTCTCAAGCATAAATAAGTGTTTTTTTCCTAGTGTTTGGAAACACTTTTCCGGATGTTCTTTCTCAATTTATATGTAGGGCGGGTTTCTTACTACTCAGTTAAACTAGGCTTAACTTGCTTTTTAATTAAACTCGGAACAAATTTAGGCGGACTTTAACCGATGATTGTGTTTTTGAGTTATGGATCTAGAATCAGTTGAATTTGTTCGTATTGTCAACTTTTCAGTCAAAATCATAAACAATAAACAGTTGTTTTTTCTTTTCAAATATCACTTTTGTAAAATGTAAAATTTTAGAAAAAATATAATAACCATTTTAAATAATAATACCAATTAAAAATCAGAAAATTACTATTTACTTAATATATTAAGCTTTTTTTCTTCCGAATTCATTATTTTATTGTTTTAGTTGATTGTGTGTTCTCACTTATAACTTTAATTGACCAATTATACTCAGATAAACTACGAATAATATCTACGAATAATTTTTCGATATGATGCAAACAGAAACAAACCAATTGACCGCGTGTTCTTCGTCCCGAATATAAAGTTTGATAGGTTTTAAACCCTAGCTCCTAAACACATTTCTTTTCGAACAAAAAAGTAACAAAATAAGTAATAAGTTTAATCAAATAGTATATTTTGTTTGTCCCACAGTAAAATGATGTAGAAATAATAAACATGACATATTAAGTAGCAACATGTAAGAATCGTTGAAAAAATATGTATTGGCAAAGTATTAATATCAATCTTCAAATGTATAACATTATATATAGTACATACATCCTTTTAGCAGATTTTACCAACAGCATCGACACTGACAGGAAACATCAACAGCATCATCATCAACAACAACATAAAACTTTTATCACTATGACAACAGAATTGTTAAAGAATTTATACTTTAAACAGGGAATTTTAATTTTACTTTTTAATAGAAAGAAAAAAAAACGTTTTTCTAATAAAGAATCAATATATTTAATTTAAGCGAATCGTTTAGTTTTTAAACTTTATTAAATAAAATATTATGTTGTTGTGGTAAAAACTATATTTAACAAATTCTAGCATGTGTGTGAATGTGTATGTTTATGATAACATGATTAATTGTTCATGAAATTGAATTATAATTAAAACTAATAAAATTTTTAATTAAATATTTATTTAATATAAACTAAACTGAACTTACCTTGTTTATATGTTGAAAATGCTAAATATTCTAAAATGTCAGCTTTTGTAAAGGCTAATGTACGATTTCTGGGTTCATCTAACATTCTAGTCATGGCTTCATTCATCCATAAAACAGTATGATAATAATCATGATTGACATATGACTGACGTCCCAATTCGAAACAATCATCTGATGACATTTCAGTACTATAATTTAGCAAGGGAAAAAGGGAAAAATGTATTAATAAAAGTACATATTTAATTTTATTTATATTCGTTTATGTATATTAGAGTGCTCCAAAAAAACTAAGTTTCAAAATTTATTGAAATATGTCCAAATTGGCATGTTTTTAAAACATCGGGGTCATTTTGTCCCCAAGGCCGCCTAAGGGTTAATTTATTTTTTCACTATTATTGTAAATATCGGTTGTTAATAACTAAATTTTTTAAGTTTTATGATAATCTACCTAAAAATAGAAACAATTTCGACTAGTTTCCATCAAAAATTGCATATTTAACAAATTTTGACCTTTGACCTTTAAAGTTTATGGGTTAATGGCGTCCATATTGCATGAAACTCTTGATTTTTATTTAGAAATATGTGGAGTAATAAATTTACAAAAGGTTCCATTTAAAATACACAACAATATAATAAAAAGGCTAATTTTGCAAAATATTACATAAAAATGGATTTTTCTCGAAATCCGCTGAATTCAAATTGCAGGTACAGGCAAACTATAAGAGGTATTGACCTAATTTTTTTACTGTTTTATTCCCTAATCTGTTGTCCATAAATCCCTATGAGTTCTCCCAAAAATATCGACATTTATTTAACAAAGTATCAAAAAAATGACAAAACTTTTGTGAAAACTGAAAAAATGCATATTTTCTCCTTGTAAATGCATCTTCAAATTTCAGAGCCATTGCGGCACCAGTTAACGTAATACTATTGACCTAATTTTTTGCACGACTTATTTTTATAACCCATAGAACGATTCTAGTGGGGGGACTGTCTGTAGGATTCAATTTTTTCCTTCATACAAGCTTGGAGCACTCTAATGTATATGCATTCTTTCCTTACCTATATTGTATGCCATTTAGTTCTCCTCTAGCCAAACTTGCCGTATCTAAATTGTAAGTATCTTGTAGGCGCATTAAAGCCACCGCCGCTCCATTTAAATCCTCATCAGAGGGAAATTTCAAAATGTTGCGGTAATTAGTTATATTGCTAAGAAAATCTTAAAAAATAAAATACAAATTTCAAAATTAAGTTCAAATTTTCCATATTAATTTTTGTTTCAACATTACCTCCTCCCACATCGTGAGCCATAAGATTTTCCACTTGTTTCCAATCTGTGGTTAAACGTTTTGTAAGTAAATAGGCATTGATGGGATTTGAAACATAATTTGAAATATCGACAGCTGCTTCAGCGTGTTCTCTTTGGTATTCAAGCATTTTACTGTAAAAAAAGATATTCGAAAAAAGATAATAAATATTTTTGCTCATAAAAATAATTAAATATATTAATATTAAACTTTCAATTGTTAAACGTATTAAGAAATCAAACTTTAAAAAAAATCAAAATAAATTTCAATTAATAACATTTTTTTTTTTCAATATTTTGAAAAACTTTCAAGTAATTTTTAATTAATTGAATATTTTCGAATAAATGTTCGATTTTTGCAATATATTTTTTTTATTTATTTAAAAATGAAGGAGATTATTGTACTCAGCAATTTTTGTCTTTCTCGTTAAGGGACAGATTTCAGTCTATTACATATTAATATTCAGCCTTCTCGATTGAGTTCAATCTTAAGCATTCATTCTGGGCCTCCTAGACCACATTTAACAAGTAATTTGTTGTACTTCGTAACCCCTTTTCCCTGATAGTCAGAACGATCTAACTGTCAGTAACAGTATAGTATATTATCCACTTTACTTTAGGTAATCACTATTAAATACCTAACCGAGAATATACTTACTTGTTTTCAATAGTATGCACCGATATATACACTTCAGGGTACACAAAGAAGATCCAAAACACAGGCTTAAGCTAGGTTCTACAGAGACGGCTGAATGTTAACTCTTGTAATACAAAATCATAGGCAGTTCAACAAACATGATTAGATATATCAAATTGAAAACCCAGAAACAGGGATTTACTACTAATCAAAACACTAGATACCTAGCTGAAGTCAATGCAATAACGGAATGTGTTGTAGTAGTAGTTATTTCCCACTCTTCTTCTTCCTCGCTCCGTTATATCTAAACCCAGAGACTCATCTAACGACTTAGTCCAAAGGGATTCAGGTTGCAACTGAGTTGGATTTACCCTACAGTTGAAAAGTTGTAGAACATTATGGGCCTGTGCCACACGCAGGACTGAGATCTTGAGAGGTATATTCTCGACCAGTATGTGTTTAAACGGCTACATCATCTCGATCTAAGTTGTGCCAATACCACTCTAGGTTTTGTTCCTCGTTTGCACCGGGTGGGGTACAAACGGTGGGTATTGATGGGGTTGTCCACTGCTTTTACGTGGGCAGTATTTAAAGCTGCCCTGTATGAGTTTTCATTATCTATGTTTTAAGATGTTCTTGGATGTCGCTCTCATAATACCTCTCTCAAAAACCCAGATCTATACATGGAAAGGACTGTGTAAACAAGATTGGAGTAAATATGGAGCTAACCGACAGCCATAAGATAAATAAGACGATATTAAGTGACAAGTACAAATCTAAGACCTGACGGTATTGTAGGAGCGATAATCTTTACATGATATGGGTTATTGACAACACGGGAGCAATCAGCGGCAACAGAGCTCAAGGTAGTTAACATCACTAATGCCAGGTCCGAATAAAAAGGACCAGAGACCAATTGGTGGCTAGAGCAACAAAGGTCATGTTTAGCAACCCGAAATACAGATTGTTTCGAAACCTAATAAGGACTAATTCCGAAGTTAGTATGCTCATATATATTTTAAGTAAATAAAAAGATTTTGCTAGATTTTAATACAAAGACTTTTGAATTAGGACTATATCAGGTGAAAAGATTGTATATAAGACCGGGGGGAAGAGAGCTTTGAACGAATACTTTTCTAGAGATAATATTTACATCATACAATCTATAGGCGAATAATCGGCTACAACACAACTCGAGAAAGCTGTCTTCATGAATGCCTGGTATAATTAGAAATAAGATTAGAGGCCAATTGGTTGGCAGAAGGTCCTGGAGGTTGACCCAAAATAGAAGTGAGGTCGAAAAGCCTGTTCAGACTTAGCAAGTCCGAGTTAAGTATGCTGTTATGTATTTTAAGTAAACACAAAAATTTTGAGGGATCTGAACCCAAAGACTTTTGGATTTTCGAATAAACTTTCTATTTATATAACATTTTTTAGAAACAAATTTTCTATTTCATTAAAATAATGCTTACAGATTAAAGAAGAGTAGAGGCCAAAAAGTCAGTAGAACCACAAAAATCCAAGGGGGTGACCCGAAAAAGAAGTAATGCCAAAAGCCTCTTGACAATAAGCATGTCCAAATTTAGTATGCTGGTAAATATTCTAATTGAACACAAAGTTTTTGAGGGATTTGAACACAAAAAATTTTAAATACAAACTTGCAATTATTTAAAATTTTCGAATAAACTTTTTTAGAAAAAATTTTGTATTTTATTACAATAATGTTAACGGGTTATTTGTTAATCCAGTTTTTATTTATAGCAAAAAAATTAATAAATTTCTGGAATTTAAAAACTTTTTAAATATCCCCATTATTTTCGGTATAAATCCATCAAATCTATAATTATTAAGACAAATTTTTGAAAAAAATACTTTTTAATTAAAGATATACAACTTTTTATTTATTTAAATATATATATATATATATAATACAACATGCTTAAATCACTAAATTATATTTTAACTTAAAAGTATAATTAAACTAAATTAAAAAAATATATATTTATATTAATTATTTATAATTAAACTTTTTTAATACAACCATATTAACTGCACCATACATATACATACACATATAAAACAATAATTTAATTTATAATTTAAATTATTAAATACTTAACAACTAATAAGTTTCTTTTTTATATACAGTCTTTGAAAACGAAATTAATCGGAGGGTTACTTAAAATAGAATTATTATAAGATTTGTTTTTTGGTATTTTAGCCGTCATGACATGTTATTAAATTATTACTAAATAAATAATAATAAGAAAATATAAAAAAATTAAACAAAACAAAAAAAAACGAAACAAAAAAAATAAAATAATTGAAATAAATTACATATTAAAATAATGTTTAAAACTTAAATTACACAACATCAACACGATTATCTGGTGGAGGACGATAACACCATAGGGTACCAATTACTCCCAGACCAATGAAAAACATGGTGAATGTGGATAGACCTAAAATAATACCAGTGGTGACATCATGTAGCGGTAAACCAGGATAGGGATCCAACACTAGTATTACTAAAAGACCACAACACTTAAGCAAACAGAACATGGTTACTAAGATATAACCCGAAGTATAGCTACGATTGGGTAACCATTCGCAATGTCGCGAACGAAAACCTAAGAAACCCAAACCTACACCACTGATGGCAGCCACTAAACTGAATTGCAGATAAAAGGATTTGCCCATCTATAATGGAAAGAAGAAATTAGTTAGTTTTGATGTTAAAAATCCATTATATTCAAAGCGTCGGCCAACAAAGGACTTTCTAGGGAAGTACTTCAGTTATAAGTTTAGATGATTCTGAAGATACTATGTCATTACTTTCTTTAATTGTTTAACTTGAATCAATTTTAGTAAAAAGTTAACTAAAAAGTATCTTTTAAGAAAAATGTTCACTAAATTGTATGCATGTTATGCATGACTGTACTTTTACAAATTGTTTTAGTAAATGTACTCGGAAATAGTATTTTTTTAAACAATTTACTAATAATGGATTTTGTTGTTTTTCAATAAGGATTTTCGAAATAAGTTGTACTTTTTTAAAAAAAAAGTACTGATTTAAAGAACGCTTAGTAATTATGAAATCAAATCAATATGAGAATAACATCAAATCAATTTGAAAAAAAAGTATTTTTGCAAAATGTTTTTGACATAAAACTTAATAAATGGCATCAAAAAGTACTTTTATATAATAGACCTCAAATCTGGTTGATCTAGCACGGATAACACCGTGCTAAATTAAAATAGTGTTTTAACTAGCTCGTTATTTATCCCCTAAGAACCAATAGCGTGGCTAGTTGATGATAATAATTTCCTTCAAATATCTTCTTTGTTGCCGTTTGCTTTTATTTGAAATATAAATTCCTTTAATTTTAAAGTACTTACATGAGCAATCATATAAACAATTAACGCCGAATTCATGGAACTTCCCAAGACCAACATTAACGATACAATGGCCAATGTTATAGTAGCATTGGCAATTTTCTGAGGATAAGAATTATTATTGCGTGGCTTCTGCTGTATATTACTGCAATCTTCTTCCTCCTCCTCTTCGAGTTGAGGATGTATGCGAGAACCCGCTAGTCTGGGCTGTATAACAGCCATAGTACGATCATTTGTTAACGGTTTTACCGTCTCGTAGTGCAGTCTTTGTGGAGAAAGTTGTGAGTTCTTACGCGGCATAAGGGGTGGTGGTGGAGGAGGAGCTGATTGGGTGCCATTTTGTAGCTGATAATTCTGTTGAGCGTAATGCATTCTTAAATCTCTTTGAGAAGCATACATTTGTCGGGGTGTATTGTGCTGAGAACGGGTTGTAGGTTTAACGGGGGTTTTGCGCGGAGGGGTGGAGAGTAGTTCGTGTAGCATTTTTGTAGCTTGGGGATTTTTAAGCGGGGTATTAGGATAAGAGCATAAATTAGCCATAGATGTACCCTTTTGGGGCGTAGAGGTACGCATGGGTGTACGGGAATGTTCATAGCCACGAGGTAAAAAGTTTTCACTGCGATTTAGATCGGTGTTACTTAAACAAGTCTCCTCCTCTTCTTCCTCTCGTTGTTGTTCATAATCCTCTTCATCCTCGGCTGGTATCATGGCATAACGATGCGCCTTGCCATTGTGCATTTGTATAATTTCATGATTATCATCTACCAATTCCTCATCCTCAGCGGTGGGCACCATTTGGTATTTTTGATTAGAGTTTTTATCTACCACTAGAAAAGTTTTGCTGCCAAAATCACTGGAAAAGGCATGTTTAATTTTGGGTGGTTGCTGCTGTAAGTTTTGCACAGAAGATTGACGATTTTGAAGAGATATTTTGCGTTTAGGTTGTAACTGTGGTTGATCTAGTATGGGTGGCAAACTGGCATAAGGAGCTGCCGAGGGATCTTCATGAAAAGAATGCGGCTCTTCCGGCTCCAATTGTACTTGTGATGAATAACGATCTAAATCATCTTGAGATTTAGCATAACGTCTGCTAGCCACCAGGGGAGAGGGAGAAGCGCGATTGTTAATATTCGACAATGGTGGACCGGGCACAATGGCATAACGATTATTTTGATTTTGAGGCAACTCTTCTACAGGCACTAAAGCATAACGGCCAGAACCCGATCTAGTTTCAAATGACTCATTCAAACGACTAGAATTTTGAGGCTTAATAGGACGCGTTGGATGTTGCTGCAAAAACTGCAATTGTTGTTTTTCTTGCAATTGATGGTGTTGTATACGTTGTTGCTGATGTACAGCTGGTGAAGTTTCGACCATAGACTTTTTAATGGCCACCGAACGCGTGGACATGCTTCGTTGCATACGCAATGGACCTTCGCGCGGATCATAACGCGTTGTATTTGAATTAAAATTCATTTGTAAGCTACGATTATAAATTGATTCTACATTTTCTTTGTTGGCCGAAGGCACGGGATAAAATTCACTGTTCTGGCAAAAAGCCGGATTTGTATAATTATGTTTAGACATTTTGTTTGTTATTCTTTTTTTATGGGGATTTTAATTTAATAATTCCACTTTAGCACTTTTAAAAAACATGAATATTTTCTTTTTTTATTTTTTTTGGATTGTCTTTAACAAACTTTTTAAATATTTGGTATTTAATTTTTCGAACCGAAACGTGTTCACTCTCCGAATTATTTTTCAAGACTGATGTACTAACTGCAGTTGTTGCAAGTAATTCACTTCGAAACTCAGCCAACAAAATTTAACTCAAACAGAACAAAGTCACGGACGGACTGACAAGTAAATAAAAACAAAATATACGTTAAATATTCAACCATGTATATCGATCGTCATCAGCCTTAGAGCTCAGCTCAAATAAAATTTTCTTCCCCCTTAGAGTTTATTTTGTAATTTTTTTTCTTTATATGTCAAGATACCACCAGTAGTATAACATGCAACTTTCAATTCTTTACAATCCATACACGCACACACAACAAAACACACACACATAATATAAATACACGTGTAATAAGGTTGGCGCGTTCCGCTTAAGGAAACATCTGCTCCTTATGGATAGACTAGAAAAAAAAAACACCAAAATATTCTACTTACTCGTTTAACAAACAACTCATTTCATTTTATTTCCAAACATTGTTAAGTCGTTGACTCGTGTTATACTCGGTAATGCCATGGAATGAGGGTTGAAATTTTTTGAATTATTATTATTATTTTATACGTTTTGTAGAAAAACGCAAACGCAGCCGGCTTTTATTAACTTAATTTTTTTTAGAAAATAATTCCATATACCGATAAATACTAACATTGTTGTACATATATAAAAACCCCTGCATATAGTTGTTTAAACAAATGAAAAATAATAATATTTCTCCTTTTAACTCGTACCATTAGGATATTATAAAACGACCGTTACTTTTTCATTCAAACATAAACCACCAACCACCCCTTTTTAGATATGAAAAGGTAAAGATTTTGTTTAGGCATAAACCTAACTGACCCCCCACATATTTTCTTTGATTTTTGACACCTTGTTAGTTTGGATTTTTATAATTTATAAAAATCTCTTAAATATTTATATTATGTTTTAAATGTATTTGTTTAAAAAATATGTATGTATATGTATTTTTATTGACACTATAAACCTATTATTATTATTCATTAACTTTCCCTGGAATATCCTATTTCAATTCTCAATTTGATTTATTTTAGTTTTTTTTTTCTTAGTTTTGCTTTGAATTCAATCAATTTGAATATGTGGGTGTGTAATTTGATTATACTTAGAACAATTTTTGATAATAAATCTTTTAAAAAAGGTGTGTTTTGGAAGATAAATCAAACAGCTTCCTAAAAAGTTCACATAATGCATCCATCCATATGCTAAATATTTATAGGAGAAGCTTCTCATTCCCATAAAATTTGTCAACTAAAAGTTTGAAATTTTAGACACAACATAAACAATTTTTATTTTAAATTAAAATCCTTAGAATTTCAAACTTATCCCCCTATAAATTGGTTTGACCCTATCCCAATTTATAGGGGGATAAGATCCTGTTGAAAATGAGGAGAAAAATGTTAGTTTTTACAAAACCGTTATGAACGCTAGAACTAGAATCAAATATCTAATAGTTTCCCTGATTACGAAATTATGTAATTAATTCATAAGGAAAGTGCCAAATCCCCTTATTGTCCGCCCATTTTTTTCTAAATGTTTTCATGAATGTCAAAGTTCATCGTGAAAAGTTTAAAGATTTTCTGCCTTATTCATAAGAATTTATCAAAGGTTTATCAAAAAAAAATTGTAAGAAAAATTGTCTTATAAACATGTTATAAATCGTTATGAATAAGGCGCTATATCTTTAATAGTTTCTCAGATAAAAAAATTTTTCTATATAATTCATATGAGGGATCTGAAAGTCCGCCCTTTTGTACCTAAAAGGTTTAAAGGTTGAAATTATTGTATTTTATTACATTCTAGTTCTATTACTCTCTCAGATAAACGAATTTTTGTACTTAATTCATATGGGAGGTGACGCTATCCACATTGGTAGCCCGCTAAACTAATTACTAAAAATGTTCAAATGAATATGAAAGATCTTCGTACAAAATTTAAAGATTTTAACTCTAATAGTTTTCAAGATGCCACGCCTACTACTGATAGTTTTCCCACTTTTTGTCCTAAATAATTATATTGACACTAAAGTGGTTTCGACAATATTTAAGGAGGACTCTAACTGTTATATTTTCTCAGATATACTGATTGAAATAGTTTCTTAGTTGTTTAATACATATCATTCCGACCATTTTGTCTTCAAATAGAATTTTTGAACTCTAGCTGTTGTTTCTGAGAAATGCAACTTTAAATACATATTTTGTATGTGGGCGTGGCTCCTCGTCCACTTAAAATTTTAAAATAAAAAGTAGCTTATAGTTTCTTTCAGACATACAGAAATACGGTAGTTTGTTATAATGTCAAGTGACATTATGACACATTTTATTAAGTCAGTGTACATGGACTTAAAAATTTAGCGAAACTGAAATTTAACACTCCAGCGGCCGGGCTAAGGCCAGGAGACTCCTTTTAAGGAATGCAAAATGCAACATACACCAAATTATAGAGCAATTCGTTCGGAATGATATTCGCCAACAGAAAGATACTTTCAAAAATTTAAAGAAAATCTGTTTAGCCGTTTGGTCGTCTATAAACTTCAATCATATAGAATATATTGATGGAGGTGACTTTTATGGGAAATTATGTGAAATCATAAACCGATATTTCCTATTTTTCTATATTAAACTCTTATAATTGCACTCCTTGGAGTTTGCATTAGATAGACGAACGCACATGAATCGAATAAGGACTTTGGTGGTCCCCAGTCCGATATTTCAATGATTTACAAAAGAAATGGTATAATAATGTAATAAGTAACGGTTTTTGCTGTCAAAATAAAAGGAAAGAAAGATTGTCACTTATTTTCTTAGCCCCCGTGAGACTAAGATTCAATTTCTTACACAGTATTTTTTATTTGAAGCATAAACTAGATTATTTGTGCGACAAACTGATTTCGATTAGATGTAAAGAATCTAGGTTCAAGTGTACTACTTTTCAGGTATCACAAAGTTAACAATATAATGGACTTGGAATGTAGCATATGTAAAAATATAGACAACCTGCTTACCGAACCAACACCTTGGTCCATAATAAAATTATTTAATTGATTCGTTTGACCATAGATGAACATATTACGCTAATCATTGTATATCCGAAAGACTTAAGTCACTGACTGACTTGTCCATTTCCGAATAGGTCAAACAGCAGAACCTTAAACCATGAACTTTTGACAGTAGACGGATTCTTGGAATTTCGAATTACTCTTTCAAAATACGTACGTTTAGAGGTTGAAAATGTGTAAGGGTTAAGTAAACGTTGGCTATGATTAAACTTTGGTTAATTAGATTTATAATTCAATGGACTCTTTTTTATTATGAATACAAAGTTTTAAAACTTTAACAATTATATAAAAATATTTTAATTGGTTAGTGGAATTTATCTACGTCCATACATATATGTGAGCATAAACATATAAAACTAATGTTTTATTTTTAAAGGTGTTCAAGGATACGAAATTCCTTTATTTATCTTTAATATTATGGACAAACAATAAGAACAAGTTCTTATCATTTAGCATAATAATTTTTTTTTTTGTTTATAAAAACCAGAACTACGTAAAATATTTTCCATTAGCAGTAGATATTTTTGTACATAAGCACATACTACAATAAAAAACATACGTATGTACATTGTTTCCAAATATATAAGCTGGTATACAAAAAAAAATAATGAATTTAATTTCCCCTGTCAGAAAAATTAAAGGAAACAGGATATATGTACGTATATGGATACAATAACACACCGATACATACTCACACATGATTAAACAACTTGATATCGAAACAACAACAAAAACTACAACTTAAAAACAAAAAAAAACTTAATAACAACTACCACATAACACTCGTTGCAATCACAATGAAAAACGGATGTGGTAGGAACCAAAATACGAGTATCAAACAAAAATATCAAAAAAATTAAAAACGTTTAAATTAAAATCTTTAAAATTATGATCATCATAAGAATAAAACGACAATGAAAAATCGAAATGATATTAAAGGATCATTTGTGTCTTCTAGTTGTTGTAGAGAGCATGCATATGTATATCAAGGCGATAAGAAGAGTAAGTAAATGAGTGTGTGTTTGTATTGTGGTGGCTGCTGTTGTTATTGTTTTTGTTGTTTCCAATAAAGACAGGATCCAAACAGCTGTCAGCTGTTTCAAAACTATTGTCTTTTTGTCGGTTGCTACACATTCATATTCAATGCTGGTTTTTGTTGGTCCTTTACTTTTCCATCAACATCTTTTACTTATTCGTCTTATTATGATGAGTGTGTGTAACAGTCTTCATTTGTTTCCTCTTTTTTTGTTCGTTGGAGTTTTTTTTTTTATTTTAGCATGATTATTAAGTTTAATATGATGATGGTGTTTCTTTTTTTTTTTGTGGCTCGTGCCATATAACTATAAAAATTTGTATTTAACATTATTAAACTGGCATCAAAAAGACCTACTCTTTGACAGCGCTTTAAAATAATGAAATCATTTGTAGTTAATATTACTCTATATACAACTTTGGAAAATTATTTATAAATCTTGAAGAAGAAATCTTGAAAATGTTTGAAAATTTCGTAAAAAAAGTAGAAAAAAAGGTTGTTCGACGGAGTGTCGCAGATACACTCTTATAACAGCGACGTGTCATAATGTCCATGGACGTTATGACATACCAAAAAGTTTCAAGAAATTTTAGGAAAATTTTGTATAATAAACAGAAAATTTGGAATATTTTCTACCAAAAAAGGCGAAATCTTGAAAATGTTTGAAAATTTTGTATAAAAAGTAGAAAAAAGGTTGTTCGAAGGAGTGTCGCAGATACACTCTTATAACGGCGGCGTGTCATATTGTACATGGACGTTATGACATACCAAAAAGTGCCATAGAGTCCATGGACATTATGTCGTAATATCTATGAGCAGTGTGATATTAAATCCATAAATTTAAAAGTGTTCATTCAGAAAAAAATGCTTAATTTAACACTCGTTACTCGAAATACCCCAGAATGCTTGCGTCCGGACGAAGGCCTTCTATTCAGGACACAAGGAATGCAAAAGCCGACATAAACCAATTTTAGGAGAAATTCTCTACGGGATATGAGTTTTTCTTTCTAAAATTCTAAATAAATTAAATAAATTTGTATTTTTATATTGTCACAATGTTAATGGACATTTTGACACTTTTAAGAATTGTCATAATGTCCATGAACACTTATTGGTGTGTCATAACCCTGTCCATGAACATTATGACACACCAACTCCTGTTACATTCAAGATAATAATGGTCCAGAGAATCATACGAGAACTTGTTTTCATTATGACAATTTTTAGAATTATTATTGATGACGCATACAATCTGTTGAAAACTATGATCAACAGAGAAAATTCCCGAGTCAATACCTGTTATGTTTTTTTAACTACACAGAGAGAAGAACCGGTAGAAAAGTACCGAAATTGATACATCCGTTGTCAGTAGTTAGCTTACCACGTTTGTTTACATTTAGACAACGGATGTGTATAAAATTTAGATGTCGACAACGATTTGTTGCAATTTTGACAACAGTGTTGTCATACGTTTGCAAATTCTTTGTCAACGTTCATCAGTATTGACTCAGATCGAATCGTCCCGAAGGGCAGCGTCTATAGTGCAGTGTTCAGTGAAGACTTTCTGCAGATCAAGATGATATCATGACCCGATGCAATATAATTAGGTCATGATATCTGTTAGTTAGTAGTTAGCTTACCACGTTTGTTTACATTTAGACAACGGATGTGTATAAAATTTAGATTTCGACAACGATTTGTTGCAATTTTGGCAACAGTGTTGTCATACGTTTGCAAATTCTTTGTCAACGTTCATCAGTATTGACTCAGATCGAATCGTCCCGAAGGGCAGCGTCTATAGTGCAGTGTTCAGTGAAGACTTTCTGCAGATCAAGATGATATCATGACCCGATGCAATATAATATCGGTGTGAATTACTTTCTGAGTCTGGGGTGCAAAAGGTAAGTATGTCTAACATTATCTCCTGACTTAAGGTTTCAGCTTAATCAAAAGAATTTACTATATTCAACATCTACAATAACCTGAGTTGTATCTCAATACTCTTTAGTACATATAAGTGTTTGTAAGCCAATATCTCACTTTTAAGAGCTCACTATTTGAAAGCTCTGCATATGAGCACTCACACAGAAAAGATACACACACCTACGTGAAAACTTATTTCAGTTAATAGTCTTAATTGTTGTGTCAGTTTTATTACAATTATTTGCCATGTTTTTGTTCCTCTTCTTCTGTTACTTCTTATAGTTGTTGCTGTTACTTTTGTTTTGTATTCAAAATAACTTCCCTAAAGCGGACAATAGCACTACTTCTGGTTGGCATATGTTATTCCTCAACCAGTGGTTATGTCTCAAAGTACATACAATCAGACGACAAACAACTCAAACACAACTAACTCATCCGACAGCTATACATATAAAGAAGACAATGAAGCTAAACAAATAAAAAAAAACTCAAGTAGAAGAAATAAAGCTGAAAATACCTAAAATTTGTAGTCATTCTTCTGGTCCTTTTTTTGATGACATGTGCATTAAATAAAATTATATTATTTATAATTGTTGTCGACTTTAGTTTTATGTTTATTTTGCAAAAACTCACAACATTGAAAATAATATTAATTTGTGTTCACAATTAAGGAATTTAATTTGATTGTAAAACCATATATATATCCAGTAATGTTTTGTGGTAAAAACTGTATGTGGTCTTTTACAGTTACAAATTTGGTTGTGTGTCCAAATGTAAATTCTGGATGCTCTGTGATTGATATGTACGTTGGCTTAAACTAATTGAGATAATTTGCAAATTTTTGTTTTTATTTGGAATTGCAAATATGTTAGTGTGTTGGTGTAATATTAAATAACATCAGCTTATTGTTTATAAATTCTAAAACATTTTAAATTCTTTATTGAAGGTGACATTCGGAGGTGATATTTTTCTTATTAGTAGAAAACTCAATAATTATTGAATCCTTTTTTCGTAAACAAACACCCTGCATAACTGAAAGAAAGTATTTCTACCTTTAATTGTTATCCTTGTGCGTATACTGGTAAAATGTGTTTGTATTTTAGTTGTCACCCCAACAGCTGTTTTGGATCGAAATAAAAAACAGCATATGTATACGTTTATAAGTACATAACCGATATCCGATCAAATATAGCACGTGTTGCATATGGCTATTAAACTAACAAAGGTATAGTTTTTTCTTTCCTAATTACTATTACCTGGTACAGGTATTAAATTTGAAGAAAAAAAGTAACATTATCTAATAATGAATGATGGCATTTTGTTGCATTTTGTAATAACGAATTTAGTTACTTGTGTATTGTGTTGAGGTTAAGTACTTTAAGAGTATGTGCTTTACTTTTATCAATTAAAGCAACTCCCAGAAAAATAAAAGATTTTGTCACCCTACTCAAAATAAGCCTTATTTTATGTTTCCTGGAACTTTTTTTAGGAAACTCGATTCGATGTTAAAGTATATTTTAAATGTAATGTTAGTTGAAATATACGAAACTACTTCCGAGATGCAAAAACATTACTTCTATTTACAACCACGCTGGTCCTCTGTTGAATTATCACCATGAGAAGTATTCCTTAGACCGAAACCATCAAATAAATCGTGGACTTGTTCTTAGTCACAAAGAACATACTGAGGTAAATATGGTATCCAGCTATGATTAGTTAGCTGGATAAATAAGAAAAATTTAATGGCGTCACTTCTTTCAGATACCTTTTATCAATCATCATTTTTCGTTCATTCGACACACTTATAGAGAACAAAAATAACACCAAAGCATCACGGGTAGATAAGGTCCGCATACCCCTATATCCATTCAGTATCATACTTATACACTTGACGCCAACTCATTCAAACGCTTAGTCGCACAGTCTCTCACCTGTGGGCTGACTGTTGCCTCGGCAACAGCATGGAACTTATTGCGAATTATCATTCCGAATTACCATTCCAAAAATTTAGGTTTAAAAAAGGGGCACCAATTGCATTCCAAACTGACCTTTCCTATATCCGTGACAAGAAAAAGCTTGAAACTCTGACCTGTGGAATATAGGTACTCGTGGTATCATATTATGTAGTTTTTTGGTGTCAAATCATTTCAAGGAAAGGCCGAGAATACATCTTCACCAGTTTATAGTTGCCATAACACCAATATAAGCTCTTTTATCAAGAAAACATGCTCTATCATCGGCTCATCGAAACTCTTATAGCACTTTGCTAAAACGATCGAGCTATCTTACATTAGCATTTATATCGGAAAAATGGTGTCAGTCGATTTACCATTTGGGCCGTAGAAAAGTGGTGTCTCTGAATATATCTAAGCCGTTGGAATATGGCATGACTCACTTCCATAAAAACTAATTTTATTCTCCCAATTATAGGCCATGCCCATTTGGAGATTACAGCAATAAGGGATAACATTAACGAATTGCTTAACTACGACTTAGTTACAATCTCTGAACGGATTCGAGTTAATAGACTCGGTTTAATCGATTCGCTTTCAACGGCCGCATTGCCCTATGTTGCTTCTTGACTCACAAACGTGTGAGTGGTATAAATATTAAGAAATCAAAAATTCTTGATATTCTGGGCATAAGAATTATAGTAACACCGTCTGCTGAATTGAACATATCTTTTGAGTGTAAAAAAAGCTTTCAACAGGATCGATCAGTGTAGACATCAGAGATACAAGCCGATGCAAAATGATCGACTGCGGCGGCGCAACCATTTTAGGTCGGCGGCTTATTATAGAAAATATCGGCGGCGGCTAAATTGTCGGCTCAATTTAAACTTTTCTTTTGTTATATAGAAACCTGTCTCTATATAAATTTTTTTAACAGAAAAATTAACATTAACCACAATATTGCAACACTTTTCAATTTGCAATAATAATTTAAAATAGTGGCAACTCCGTTCAAATTGATGAATTTATTTTCCGAAATACATGTGTGATTCCAATCTTTATCAGCGGCTAGGTTTAAGGCAGCTTAGCTTTTGAGCCGAAAGGCGAAGGCGGCGGTGCAGCTTGAAAAATATTACCGGCGGCCAGCCGCCACCGATTTCAGCCGTTCCGGCTTCAAGAAGGTGCTGAAGAAAAAGAATCGTGTCACTAACGACTACACGAACAGCAATTTAACAAAATCACGAACAGCAATTTCACAAAATCGCCCGTATTAAAGGGGTCACTTTTCGATGTTCTAAGTGACTTCGAGTCTGATTGCTACAATCCAAGGAAAGTGATCATTTATTTTAAGTTCCATTCCGATAGTAAATTGTAAAAATTTACTGCACTTGTAAAAATTTACTGCAGAGACAGACAGACTTTAACTTTCTCCCTCTCTGATGAGATTTCTTACACCCTTACACACTCTGATATTAATACAAAGTATTTGAATGTAAAACCCCCTTTACACGTATTAAGGTTCAGAGCATTTAAGAAATACTGCGATCAATTTTGAACTTATAAACAAGAGTTCAACAACAAAGTTAATTTAAAAGAGATTTACGGAAAGAGAGGTGTTAAATATATATCATATCACTTCCACAATTTACGTGATTCAAGTATATAAATTAAAACTTTCAACACAATTAAAACCTTCATTTAAAAGTATGCAGTTGTTATATAATGAAATACTAGTAGGGTAGAAGGGGGACCATACGCCACTTTTTTTGAGACGGCCTCAAATTAAAACCACAATACATATTCTTAATTTTTTGATTCGGATACTTAGATATGTTGGCTTTAGTTTAATTCCTTTCAATCTTTCCTAAGTCATCCTCATGAACATATTTTTTTAAATTTTCCGCACTGACCAAAAACAGCGATACCGCCCCATCCATGGGTAAATGCGCCAAGGTGATGGTGCAGATTTGTCATTAGTAAAATAAAAGAAAAAATTATAAAAATAAAAACTTATTTTGCTGTTTTATACCTTAATTCATTAAACAAAGTATAATAAACCAGATATTTATTGTTTATTTCACAAAACTTAACAAAAAAATTAAAACAAATTATTACTGTTTTTTTTTTTTCTATATTTTAACCAAATTTTGTTCTACATCACAAGCATTACATATATTTGGCGCGTGTGCCCCACGGGTAGTTCTGGGGTTTAGTTTCAATTTTTTTCGGTCTTCAAATTATATTATCGAAAATATTATTATGTCTTATTGTTCACTATTATTGACCTTCTAATACGGACCAATATATTTTTTCTATCACAAAAACAAAAAAAGTTAGTACAAAAAGTTAACACAGTGAAATATTTTCACAGCCCTCTGAAAAACAATTAATCATGTCTGGCTCCAATCATATGTAATGTTAATGTTTCAAATTTTCAGGGATGATAGATAATCGATAAACGAAAACAAAATTTGATAATGCGATAAAATCGATTACTAACGGTTAACGTTATTCGCATTGACAGATGTGCCCCTTTGGCGAATGATCCCCCTTCTACCCTATACGTATTAAAACAATTCAATTTTAATATAAATTCAAAGATAAAATAAAAAAAAAATAATTTTAATTGACACAATCAAATTTTATATTAAATATTATGTTAAGTGTTTTTTAACACAACATATGATAGATCCATATATCACGGTAGCAGATATTTGCATAATTTATTTATTGTTGAATTTTAAATTGAAATAATATGCAATATGCCACAACTGATGTGTGATAAATGATTTCATTAGTAAGTCTTAATTAGTTCTATTAATTATGTATTTAGTATTTTTTGTGAAAACAAGTTTAGTTTTAATTTGATGGGGGAAAATAATCATTAGTTACTTACGTTTTTAAATAATCCAACTTTTGTTGTTCTACCTTAATAAAACCCTCTAAATTACTAATTAATACAGATTCAGTCTCTAATAGCTCTTCCATATCCGCCAAGGCGGTATAGACTTCTGTGTTTATGGATTTGATGGTGCATAATAGGAAAACTAATGCGAGTAATGGCAGGGAAAATGTCTTCTTTCGTCGCAGTTGCAGCATATTTGTTTTTTTTTTTAGATGGCAGATAGTTAAATCTGAAATAAGAAAAAATAAAAAAACGTTATTATAATTTGATTTAAAACAGTTTCCTGTCTAATTCAATTCAAAAAAAAATCCTCTTCAAATAATATAATTATTTCCAATTTTTAATTAAATGCTTCGTAAATTATTTGATATCGTAAATTAATCTATTATTTATTCTCAAGCGGTACTTGAATGTAAACAATTAAAACCATAAATTGTGTTAAATGATTATTAACAGCTTATTGGCAGCAGTAAACAATTCAAAAAGAAATTAATTTAAAACAAATCCTTAAAACAAATAAAATTAATTAAAAGTGTAAGTCAAAGTGCCAACATTAAAATAAATTATAATATTTTATTAAGATTAAACTGGTTGTAAGCGAAAAGCCAAAAATAAAAGATAAAAACATATAAGATTACAATCGGTCATTGTCGACTATATGTACTCTACATCTGCTATAAGAAAATGTTCAAACTAATTCTGTAGGAATTTACAATTAACAATTTCGTTATTTATTTGTTTCAATTCACAATCGCTGTTGTACGGTTGTATTGTAGTATGTCGTAAATTTTTTTATTAGTGATTTTTTTTTCAAAAAATTTTATTTGAAAAATTTTTATGATATACAACGCTACAACGATACGACATCGATTGTAAATTGGACAATTATAAACCATCAGACTGTTTTTTGGAAAATGACCTTTATCCAGGCTTAAAATAAGAGATTTTCAGAAAACATAAATTTCTTAAAATGGTTGTTGCGAAATCAATATTTTGGGGAGTTACAAATATCCACAAAAGCAATCTCCCCACTAAACCTATGTAACGTACGATGATCATCGATGGTTTCAGTTTATTTAGATAATCAACCTTTGTAATCCGGTTCAAAATTTTATTGCCGCTACAATTAAGAAAAATATTAGAAATTTATAACATTATAATTTTATTGAACCTGTTTTATTTCTTTTTCTTAATTTTTTTCAAATAGGTGCAAATTCTAAATCAGATAAAATTTTTATGTTTTTAAGAAATTTGAAGATGCTTAATATATATCATATAACAGCTATAAAAAGATTTCTTAAAACTAAAAAAATCCAAAGTAAACAAATAAATTAAAAGCCATTAACTCAAACTAGAACTTTTTATGTTTTTTTTTTATAAAATTAATGGACTACTAAAGTATTGAATGAAATCTAATCTTGGCTTGATGTTTGTACGATACAGTACATATTGTTTATAGCGAACTAGAAATATTTGCAATTTATATTTAAATGCTACATTAAGATTTACGTTTTATAAGAAAACATAGAACTGAACCCAGAATTTCATCGTAATACTAGTGAAATATTGATTTTCAAGTCATTTTCTGAAGGGAAGTTTTTAAATCATTCTGAAACGATTGGTATACTTTAAGGAGTAGGACCAATATTTTTGGTTGCTACAAAAATCAGCACAAACGCCTCTTCAGTTTCTTAGGTTAAAAATATCATATTTAAGAATTCTATGAGAACTGAACCCGCAACCGAAGAACTCGTTCCATCTCATGTTAAGATTGAGATGACTCATCACACCTCTGCACAGCCTCTATGAGACTATCATAGATCGCGCAGTCGGCATTTCATGTTGTTACCGATCAATGTACAAGCCCTTTACTCAATTACTTAGCTATCTATTCTCTGGCCAGTTAGACTTAACCCTTGCGCAAAGGGATATTCACACTTCCCTGGTGGTCCTATTAAAATTAATAGATAACTGGGCTTTGAGTAAGAAGAAATTCAGGTATTCCAATATCGATACTGATCTGGCCCGCTTTGACAATGGATAGGACTAGGACTATTTTCTCTCTTAGTAAAAACTCGATAAGGCTTATTGATGTAATTACTAGTCACTGTATTATCTGCAACACCCACGTTATAGCTACTGTAGAAGCTTCTATGTGACTGCTTAACTTTGCAAGAGCACAGAATACTATATTTTGGTAGAGCTTCTTTCCATGACCTGGAAAAATTCGTACATCTGAAAAACTATAGGAGCTAAAATTCTCAAATCTACAAATCTATGGCGTAATTCTTCAAAATTTCATCTCTATGGGTAATTATTCCTCAATCTATGCAATTACAATGTATATAAGGGAATGTTTGTAATATCGGATAGTCAGTTGGCCGGGTTTTGTATTTGACTGCTTGACATTTCTAAATGAACTGTGTAAACACAATGTTGGGTAGCTGACCATAAAGAACACTCTGGCAATGAAAGAGCAGATTGTCTGGCAAACATTCTTTGGTATCCCCAAAGGATTCATTAGGAAAAAATGGGATTCATATATATTCAAATTTAGAACTCAGACATTTAGGTGCTTTACGTAAGTACATGGCGCAGGTCTACCTCTCGAAGGTACTTTAACAACCCCTGGGTGAGTAAAAGTAACAACCCACCACTGCTCCTTTGTGCAATTTTTGTACATGGATGAGCCGGTCCATGTACAAGCACTTTGTTCAAGTACTTGAGCTATCTAACTTCCGAGATGTAAAACATCACTTCCGATTACAACCGCGCAGATGCGAAAGCCGAAACTTTGTTCTTACTCACAGGGACACACTGTGGTAGTTCCGGCATGAACAGATTTTACTCTGGATTCCTTTCATCCATCATCATTCAACGCAGCACACTTCTCATTTTTCTGACGCACTCATAAGAGAAAAATATAAGACACACTTTAAGTATACGAGTAGGGTGAGGTATACTACGTATATCTACGACACCATCCCATTTCCAACGCTTAGTCACACAGTCACTCCTCTGTGGGGTATCTGTTGTCTTCGGCAACAGCACCGTACTTATCCCGAAATATTGAGTTTACCTTACATCAGTCCTTTAAACGCCACTTACTCTTCCCACAAATTTGAGTTTAAAAAACAGCAACTACGTGGATCCCAATGGAACCTCAACCAACTGACCAGCCAGGACACAGTCCTGTGGGCTACTGGGTACCCGTAGTACCAGATTGTGTGGTTCTCTGTTTAGACCCCAAGGACAAGCCGAGGAGTGTAGTGAATCCCCAGTTTTTAGTCATGGTAGACTAAAGATACTAGCATCTCTATACCTCCCGATTGCAATACCCCAACATGGGATCTATCATCAAGGAAATATGCCACGCGTAGGGATCAGGACTCAGACAGCCAATATATCCTAAAAGTTACTGTTACTGAAGAAAAGTAGCCTATCATTACTAACGAGACTTTATGGCGGAAAATGTGGACTTAAATATCACCAGCACATTCTTGGTAACAATAAGACGATTCTATGCAGATTCTGCGAAATGCATGATAAAACCTTTGAACATGTACTTTGCGAATGTCAGCAACTAGGCGCTTTTCTTTCGCCTCATGAAATATTCAATATCTCACCGCTTAGAACTACTTAACCACCAATGGTTACATCTGCAAAAAGAGATCTTAACAAGTACTATCCTCCAAAAAACATAAAGTTAATTATTTCGAAAGTTAAAATTTAAGTGAAAAATCATATATAAGGTTAGGGTGAAATATGGTTAAATTTTCATAAGTTCTATATTTGATCAGTATTGGTAGGCTTATTTATGAGGGTTCAAGTACATTTAGGTTAAAAAAAAATACCAAAAACTAATGGATAGTATTAATCGCACTAAAGCTGAGTAGGAAGTACAAACAGACCCAATCGGAAATGCATTAAGTTACGGCTATAACAGATGAAAAAAATACATTAATAACAATTTAACTGGTTTCAGCTGTTATTAAAAATATATTATTTTTTTTAATAAACTCAACAAAACTTTGTTCAATTTATTGCAAATTACTGCACAACAGACAGCCTGTCGTCAATTCAGTGTTTTCTACCCTTTTTTTTAATAATCAGCTAAATATATTTGTCCCACATTTTATTTTTTGTTTATTTTAAAATTACATCGCATATATAAAAGAAAAATTTCAAGTTCACTGAACTGTTTACGCATTGGCAACAAAAAGATTTAAATCCATTGTTGAAAATCAAAATGATGACAGTTACAGAAACAAACAAAAAACACTCAATTGTATTATTAATTTATGCAAAAGTAAAAAAAGACTGCAAAAACAATAATAAATGAAAACTTTTATTGTTGCAATAAAATCTACAAATTAAGCAATAATGTACAACTTTTTTTCACCAAACCTACGCATTAATTTCACAGTCATTATTTTGCAATTTTTTTTAGCTAAACCGAAAATTTAAATAAAAAATTAAAACAAACAGAAAATTGTGCAACAATGTAAACTTTATTATTATATATATATTTTTGTGTTATTTGTAGGCCATTGTATGTTGTATTGTTTTTATTCAAAAAAATACCGTATAACACCGTATAATATAAAACAGCTTAATTTCAATTTGAATATAGGTTCTGTTCTGTGTATTCTTTTTTTCTCCACAGACCCTCTTTGTTACAGAGTCTGGAAAATTTACATATGAAAACAAGTTGAAATAAAACCGATTTATGCTATTTTTTGGGTGTATAAAGGGGGTATTAAAGGTATAATTTGCATAACACTAAGAATAACAACAGTTATGTTTTAAATCATATTTAATTGATAAAGGTTTTTGAACTAAATTTAAACGGTTTATAAAATTAAAACGGTTATAAATTTATGTATTTAAATTTGCCAAAAAATTTACGAAAAATAGGAGTGTGTTTTATGGTTAACACATGTTTTATTTATAATTTAATTATTGTATTTAGTTTAGGTTTTTTTCTTAATTTAATAAATCGAAACGTTTTGTTTTGTTAGAAATTTGAATGGAAATATAAAATAGTTTTTAGAGTTTTTTTTAAATATAATAGTGAATGTTAAAATGATAAACAATTTGATACCAATTTTAATAAATACGTTGTAAACTATAGCAAATTAGACTTGGAGAACTGAAGTTTTAGGTTTCTAAGTAGTACTCTTACCAATATGAGTATTTTTCTATTGCATAGACTATTAGCTAGTCTATCATTTACTCTATTGACTAAGCTATTCACTAGCCTATAGACTACTCTATTATCCAGTATATAAACTAATCTACTAACTAGTCTGTGCACTAGTTAGGGACTAGTCTATTCACTAGTTAGGGACTAGTCTATTCACTAGTCTATGGACAAACCTATTGACTAGGCAGTGAACTATCCTATTAACTAGTCTATGAACTAATCTATAGACTAGTCTATGAACTAGTCTATTGATCTCTGACTAGTCTATGGAGTAAATTATCGACTATTTTCTAGTTCATAAAGAAGTCTATTCTAGTATATGGACTAATGTATGAACTAGTTAAGGACTTAACTAGTCTATAGACAAGCCTTTCAAATTATGGATAAACTAGTCTATTGACTAGTCTATAAACTAGCCTATTGGCTTATATACGAACTAGTCTATTGCCTAGTCTATGGAAAAATCTATTTACTAGTATATTGAGTAGTCTATGGACTAGTTTATTGACTAGTCCACTAGTTACTAGTTCATAAACAAATCTATTGAATATTTTATGTACCGGTCTATTGACCAGTCTACGGATTAGCCTATTGACTAGTACTACTATAGACAACTGTCGTCTAACTTGTCTATAAACTATTATATTTACTAGTCAATGGAATAGTCTATTGACTAGTCTTCGGACCAGCCTATTGAAAAGTATATTAAATAGTCTATGAACTTGTTTACTGCCTTCTAACTAGTCTATTAATTATTCTATTTACTAGTTAATGTACAAGCCAATTGACTAGTCTATGAACTAGTCTTTTGACTAATCTATTAAAAAGATAAGTACAAGTCTATAGACCAGACTTTCAAATTGTTTATAAACTAGTCTATTGACTAGTCTATGAACTAGCCTATGGCTTTTATATGAATTAGTCTATTGACTAGTATATGGAATAATCTATTGACTAGTATATAGACTAGTCTATGGACTAGTTTATATGCTAGTCTATGGAGTAAACTATCGACTATTCTATTTACTAGTTCATAAACAAGTCTATTGACTACTCTAGTCTATGGATTAGCCTATTGACTAATTTATGAACTAGTCAATTGTCCTCTAACTAGTCTATTGACTATTAAATTTACTAGTCTTAGCTTAACAGATTATCTATCTTTTGACTTTTCTGTCAAATAGTCCTTTTGGTTATTGGATGTCTATAGACTAGTAGCTATCTATAGACTAGTTGCTGTCTATAGACATAGCTTCTAAAAAGTTCCTCCTCTAATACTTCCCAATATAAATGTCAAATTTTATAAATTTACTTTATGTATATATTTTTAAAGTTATTCTCCATTAGTTTATTGATCCATTTAATATTTTATTACTTCCAGTTATCTACAATACGATTTCAATTTAATTTCCATAAGTTACGAGCTGTTATATAATCACTAAAAGCTAAAACTAAAACATTATTTAACAACATAGATATTTCTAAAAAAACCATAAAATTAAAAGCAAATAACCAGTCTATGCTTTCTCTATTGTTTTCAAAAGATTATTATCTTATTGTTAAATTAGAACACGGTTTAAAACAAATTATTAAATAAAAAACACAGTTTTGTTAAATCATTTAAAAAAAATCATATCACCGACAAATTAAATCCTAAGAAACCGGTACATTAACCTTTAAGAACAAATAACATTTAAGAAAAAAAGATATGCGAATTAATGAAATTTTCATTTAAATTTAAATCATATTGAAATGTTAACAATATAACAAAGATTTTTAAAATGACAGATTAATTTGTTTGATTCAAGAAAATTACTATTTCTAAAATATTTATGGCAGCTAGTGAATAGCCTTAATAGTAGAATAAATCTGCTTTTAAAATGCAAATTTCTTAATGTCAATAAAAAATCTATTAAGACATTTCAATTGCAGCGATTCTTTTTTTGTTTTCAAAAAATTTTGGATAAATCTGTCTAGATTTACAAAAACAAAATGTATCAAATATTAATGAAAACCTGTTGAAAGTTATTGGTATATAAAAAATTGATTTCAAATTATACATTTTTTTATATAATTTAATTTGCAATTAATTTTAACTAAGTAATTAATTTGTTTTATAAAATAAAATTACATAATATTTTAAACTGTAAGACTTTTTGATGATCGTTTCAAGACCAACCAGGAAAATATAGACCGACTGTTCTTAAACAGTAAATATGAAATATATAAATTTGAACCGGTTTTAAAATATAAGCTATACTTATAGTATACTTTTCCATTTGATATAACGAGTTTTTTTCGGTCCACATTTGGATCGATTTGTATACATAACATACACAAAAGGAACTGAGAAATATTTTCTCAGTCGCTCTTTCATCGAAGGCCTTTTGAGACGCCTTTTTGAGTTTAGTATAAAAATACACCTATCATCACGATATACTCATCAACTTTGAAATGATTTTCTACATTGTATTTGAACCGATTTGAGATGAGCTGAACAATTATAATTCAACATTCCTGTTCATATGATCTTTTGAATATTTGGAACAATTTTTGAAAGATCCCACAATGTGATCTTGATTTTGGACCGTAGACTATATATTCCCAATACTTTACCAACATATTAAAATGAACAACGCAGGAGAAGTCTTATATGAAACTAGTGTTAGGGGTCTATTCTCATAAATCAACTGTTATACAGGATGAATGATATAATTAAACTATTCTGAGCAAATTAAATTCATTAAATACATTAAGACCTATTTAATAAACTAATCCATTTAATAGACAGGAGATTAGTCTATAAGGTAGTTAATAAACTGAAAATATACTACTTAGTGGACAAATCAAAATATTACTAGCCAGGCGGGGATTCAGCTCCGTCGTTTGGATGGGGCGGAAATTTTGTTTTTTATTTATATTCCTCTTTTCTTTTTCCTCATTGTTATATATTGAATGAAAATTTTCAGGTTTGGGGGGAAGGATTTCCCTTTTTTCCCCTGTGAAGCCACGCCTGCTACTATAGCACTTGGAAGTGCTTTGCTCAAAAATATCTAAGTAAAGACTAATTACCTTTGTGGTGAACTACTTATTATTTAGATTTTGACAACGAATTGTTGCAATTTTGAGAACGGATGTTTCTGAAACTTTATAAACACCTTGGTGTCAATTTGATAACAGGCGTGTATAATTTAAAAACCTATTTTTTTCCCTTTGTGTTATTATTTCGTGTATATGTAAACAACTAATTGATCTCAGTCTTTGGTAAACGTGAAAAACCTTTTGGGCACAAAACTAAATCGCTAGACTTCTTATGAATATGACTTCACCACTCACTTTATTTTGACGTAAATCGATCATTTTTTATGACAAATGGAAAAAATTTTTAGCATGTAATGACATCCAATTCTAAAAAATTACATATCTTCATTTAAAACCAAGATACACGGTTGTCAGATCTTACAACGTTGTCAGAAAAATGTTCAGAAAATGTCTAAATATCGTCTGAACTTACAATTTTTCTTTTGCAGCATTGTCAGAAAAAGCATTTCCGAAAATATTGCAAGACAAAATTTGTAAGTTGACAACATTATTAGAAATTTTCTGAACATTTTGCTGCCAACGTTGTAAGATCTAACAATCGTGTATACATAGCATTAGAAATAACCATTTACTGTAGCTGTAAACTGAAAATAACGATCTAAATTGAGAAAAATGTAAAAAAAAATCATGGGACACCGGTATCCTGAATGCGTGCAAGAGTTATTGATTTAAAATTTAACGAAGAAACCATTCTAGAGGAAATTGGAGTGAAAATAAAAAATTAAATTTGTGCATTCTCTCTTTCACACTTTTCATTATAATTGTTTAAAGTAGCAGCTTAATAAACTTTTGAATTGAAGCTTTTGAAGTTTTAATACTTAGAAATATAATAATTTTAAATAAATATATTGCAATCTAATAAAGACGAATACAAAAACCACCCGCTGTTTAAAATTCCCCGTAGTTTTTAATTATACACTCTTGTATATAATATTTCAAAGAAACTACTTATACACACAAATTCTATTAAATTTTATACAAGTATTATCTATTTTTAAAAATAATTTATTATCTAATAGTAGTCAAGTGTCTGTCAAGAGCAAATACTTATATGCAAACTTTAAAAAAGTCATGTATTGATTACCATTTAGCAAAAAAAAAAAATCGTGAGCAGCATCTCATCTTTAAATCATTTATGCAGTTAAATTCAAAAATATATAGAGAAAAATAAAACAAAGTAATAAAAATCTACATTTTATGCAATTGTTAAGTTTTTACAGTCTGTATTTTTTTGTTCAGCAGAAGTTTCATGATCTTTACAGTTTTTATACCCTACACCACTATAGTGGGGAGGGTATTATACGTTTGTGCTGATGTTTGTAACATACAAAAATATTGGTCCAATACCCACCTTAAAGTATACCGATCGATTCAGAATCATTTTTTGAGTCGATTAAGACATGTCCGTCCGTCCATCCGTCCGTCCGTCTGTCCGGCTGGCTGGCTGGCTGTCCATGTAAACCTTGTGCGCAAGGTACAGGCCGCAATTTTCAAGATAATTTGATGAAATTTGGACCAAACATGTTTTTTGGCACAAGGACGAAGCCTATTGAAAATGGTTGAAATCGGTCCATTATTTCACCTAGCCCCCATACAACCGTACCTCCCGATTTGAACTTTTTATGCTATAATTACGTCAAATATTAAATAACCATTTGTATCGCAATGAAACTCAACAAAACTAACTGTTATTTAGAAATATATCCTTTTCCCAAATTTACCGAGGATCGGCCCATATTTGACCTATATAAAGCCTCATTTAGAAATTTTAGTTTTTTATCAATAAATGGCTTAAATACTTTGGAATTATGGTAATATTCAACATAAAAGTTTCTTTACAAAAAATAAAAATTTTATAAAAGTAAAAATTGTAAAAATATACTCATGGTGTAGGGTATCATATGGTCGGCCATGCCCGACTATACTTTCCTACTTGTTTTTTAATAGTTTTAAAAATTACACATACATCATAACAATATTACAGCAGTGACTATTTAATGTTGCTATTAACAATTCAACTTCTGTTAAAATTATAAAAAATGTGTTTATAAAATAAATATTACTATTAAATAATAAATATTACGATTAATCGATTATCACTTCATGCCAACTCATTACCATCTGCATTACTAGGTAATGGTTAATTCTTTTAATTTTTAAAACTCAGCTTAAATAGCTATTAAAAGAACCTTAACAAGAGATTAACAGAGGTTTATAATTGACTTAATCTTCCTAATTATAATGCCCAGAAATCTGGACTTGTTCCTAAATTAAAATTAAATATTAGTTTAAGAAAAAGATTTATCACTTTAATCGCATAATCGTTAACACTAATTTTCAAAAAAAAACATCAAAACCAAAATAACCATAATTATTACAGATACGTTTGACTTGAGCAAATAAATGTTTGACTGAGCGACTGACTGACTGACTAAGTGTTGGATTTCTTTGTTTATGTGATTCTTTATGAACAAATATAAATAAATGTTTTGAAAACAAAAAAATATTTAACATGATAAACGTTTTAATAATAAATTTTTAAAATATTGCTGTGTAAGCAGTGAAATTCTACTAAAATATTAAAGACTATTACTTGCAACATAGTGACATAAATTGCAGAAAATTTACATAAGTATTATTACTTATTAACCACGTAATAACAAAATATTGACACATCATGAGGTACCTATATGTTAAAGTACAAATTTAAGTTTTTTCTTGCTATTTCAGTACATTTAAACTACTTACAAATGCATGTATTCATGTGTTCTTTTAAAATGTCATTGAAAATAATAATTCTAAAATAGTTAATTTTAATGGGGTCATGAACTAAAAGCACGGTAATCTATAGTTATTAGAGCTTTTAGCAAAAAATATAAAAACAAAATTTCGACCATCTCAACTTGATGGAACAATTCTACAAGGAGTTAAACCAAATCTACGACAACAAACTTGTATCAAACTTGGATAAATCTGAACACACTCAGATCTTAGTCTATGCTTAGCAGAACTAGGGAATAACTGACAACAAAAGAACAAATGTATGTACTTGTTATTAAGAAATGGGAAGATCCCATTGGGACCTATGTTATCCCCGATTTTACTATAAAACTGATTGAGATTTTTTTTTAGAAACCACGTTTAGGAAACCGTCTTTATGAACACCGGACCCTCATAAAGCATTATATAAGGATTATCGATTCAACATACATTCAAAATACATCCATAAACATCTCCGAAGACAGCCTTGTATCGCTCAAAGCTTTGTCGACAAATCCACAATAAATAGATTGTTCTTGGAAGAACCTGTTTTAAAAAAGGGTACTCATACACTATAGGTTGAAATATCTAATACGATCGACGAGTAGGCGGCAGATAAAACAAAGTGGTTAAAATTCAACGCTTGCAGAATATTTAAAATACTTTGGTCCCTGGCTTTCACGAAATGTAATCTTGAATCTCTAAATCCTTAATGCAAATGTGTTAAGGCTTTTTATGGGATAACTAACTGGCCCTTTCATGAGACTCATTTCAGTTCGTATGGATTTGAATTTGTTGTAGAAGTGATTATACGTCGATGATGAATGAATCAATTCGCTTCTTTTGTCACGTTCTATAAAAGCGCTGGCAAACTTTTTTCAAATTTGAACTGTTTTAGGGATGCTTCACTAACAGATTCATGTAATAATCATTTCAGAAATTATTTAAATGAGAAAGAAGAATCGTTACAACACTTTCATAGTTACATAATTGTTCAATTCACAATAAAGTTGTATATTGTATCTACTAAAGTGTAGTAACAGTGATTGTGAACAGATTTTTGTAGCAAGTCATAAGTTTATGTTTACAATAAAAAACAATCAAAACAAACAATGTCAAAAGTAAAAAAAAAACAAATAATATTAAACTAATTAAACGAGCAAAATAAACCAAATTAATTTCTTTTTATTTAAAATTCTATTATTGTCATTATTACACATTTTAAACTAATAAATAAAAAGTTTTTAATAAAATTTTATTTTTGTTTTTGTCGATTGAATTTTTCATTTATATGCTGAAATAAACAATTGACAACACTGAATTTTCTTACGACATTCGAAAAACATATGAACAATTGTCGTAAGAGTTGTATAGAACTTTTGCATAGAAAATACCAACAACATTGTTATGACTATTGTAACAGCTGCTGACATACAACGCATACAACGCTACAACATCGATTGTGAATTGAACAAATATTTCTAAAAGATCTAAGCTTAAGATATCTTAGTGCAATTCTCTTTTGATATCTGGACTGCCTTTATCATTATATTGCACTTACAAATATACTAATATATGTTATAAGAAGCGAATGGTTCTCTTTTATGGATCAAAGAGGCATGATTACTTGCCTTTCAATCTAAACGATGCCAAATGGTCACCTCTTTTCTTATTAGAAATATGCGTTAGTGTTCTAGTCTGGTAGACCGAAGGTGGTGGGTTCGATTCCCACCTGTGGCACTGGCTAAGAAGCGCACAACAGGCCCGATAGAGTTCAAGGTTTATTTCTTCAGATGTATTCAAATGTAACTAAAAAATATCCGCTTTGAAATGATTAAATTTTTTATTTTGAAATATTAAAATTTTGTATTCTGAATTAATAATATTTGAGTAAAATAGGTAAAATTCGAGAGGGTTTAAGGGAAAGTGTATTAGTAAATTTTTATCATTTAAATTATTGTCGAGATGACAATACGTCATTAGGTTTTCGAAATATCATGACCAAGAGTTTATAAGATTTCTGAATTTGTCCATATTTGAGATATAATAATAGAGTGCAGACGCTTTATTTTTATATCCTTTAAAAGTTCAATTTGTTGGCTTTAAAATAAGGGTTAAACTTCTATAGAATCTTCTTCCTTCCTCGACACAATGGCATGCTAAAGTTTTGCTTTGAATAAAGAATATACAACTGAAAGTAGTTAAATTAATCCTTCGGATGACGTAACATCTTTTTTCCAATAAATTTCTTCAAGTTGTTTAAAAATTCTTTAAAACACGATATCTCGAAAACGCTGTTGAACGCTTAAATTTGGCCCCTAAGTGGGATTTAGCTTAGTCTTTTAGAGAAGCACATAAGCACTAGTCACTGGATTAAATATTTGTAGGCTTGTGTAATTACAAAATAAATGTTAAAATTTAAATTCAATCTCTTATTCATTAAACTAATTGCATATGCGATTTGTTTGTTTTTATTCCACATTCTTTACTTTCTTTGGCATAATTATAAAATTTGCAAATTAATGATTTAATAATAATATTTTGTATTTGTTAGATAATAAATAATAAAAAATATATATATTTTGTTGGGGAATAAGGAAGTACATAAGTATAAAACGATATGGGTAATTAAATACACATAATTACAAAAGTTAATTGAAATATTCAAACATACTTAAGTATAAGTACTCCTCTGTTGTTAATTACAGATTTACAAACAACTATAGTTTAACTACAAATAATGTAAGTTTAATTTGTCTGCAATTGAAATACCAAATTGTGAGATTTTTTGTTTTTGTAGAAAACAATGTGAGTTCTTTGATGTGATTGCTATATTTAACCTTTATTTAAAACCCCGTTGTTAGAGCATTATTTAAGTTAAAACGTTATTTATTAAGGGGATTCATGTTAAAAAGAAATTTTACAATTTGAATATATAAACTTTTAAAACATATTAATTTTTTTTTTGGTAATTTAAACCTTTAATCTATTAATTTCAAAAAAAAAATTAATTCGTCTTTGTCACTTTTCATGAATACCCCTACTATTGATATTTGATGTTATTTTAATGGAAAACGTTTTATCTTTTTTTTGTTAGTTTTGCAGGCATTTACAATTTTTATTTTTCGTTACAATGTTTATTGTTTTTCTTCAGCTGAACACTACTATTCTCTGTAAATGACAAAAAAGTTAAAAATGTTGACGGAAAATTTAAGACGAAAATGTTAACGATGATGATGTTGCTGCTGGTCGTGTTGCCCAAACCAACAGTTTAACATATCATCAGCGTATTGTTTTTTTTTTATTCCAATTTGTGATGATGGTTTGAAATTTAAAAGATTTTTTCAAATGCTTCTCTGCCAATCAACTATGAAAAGTTAAAGTTAAACTTTAACAGACTTTTTTCTAAGAAACTTATGCAAAAAACAAAAAAAAATTTCATTTTAAATTTATGATATTTGCCAGAAAATTTATGAATGTTTATAAACGTACTCATACAACTGACCTCGTAATAAATAAAATTTATTGAAATAGTAAACAGTTTCTTTTAAAACTAAATAAATAATACTTTTTTTTAATAAGCGTGTCTGTTTTAAAGGTACCAACACCACTGACCCAGTTAAGCTACGAGTTGTAAATACTTCCTATTTCGTGTTAATACTTTTGCTTCTTTATTTTCTAAAATATATTTAATGTTGCAATTTTCTACAATTTATAAATAATAATAAAAACTACCAAATCATCAAAATTAAATGTTAAGAAATTACTAAACAATATTTAAGTTAAGTGTTCTCAATTTTTTAATTTTGAGCATTTGTTGTTTTGGCAAAATACATATTTTGTTTAAATTTCTTTAGATTTATCGAATAATTAGATTAATAATTTATAATAAATCATAATTTGAAATGTTTTGTTGATCTTAAAATTTGATCTGTTACTAAAATCTAACCTTATTCACATTTCTTTTTCAAAAATATCTGAAAGCTTTGGTTTTATACGTCGCTTTATATGTCCCAATATCGTAGATGTGATTTATCAAAACTGATCACTAAGAAGCTTTTCTACATAAGAATGATTTCTACAAATAAATTTTTCTTAAAGAAACTGTTTCTCAGAAAACTTTTCTAGGAATCTCTGATCTCTTGAAAAGTTTTCTTGAAGCAATTTCTATATAAAACCGATTGTTTTAATAGGAAACCGCTTGCACGTTAAGTCTTTTATACTTAGATATAGGGTATAGATATCTCGAAAATTGTTATTATAGAAAACTGATCTCTTAAAGTGTTTTCTATACAAAACCGACATTTCCATTAGTTGTTTATAGGAAACTGATCTTACGTAAAGTCTTATATAGGTATAGATCAATAGAAAACTGATCCTTCGAAAAGTTTTCTATAGTTTCTTATTCCGTATAGGGTATAATTATCTCGAAAATTGTTTTTATAGAAAAATGAAGTGTTTTCTATACAAAACCGATCTTTCCATTAGTTTTTTATAGGAAGCTGATCTTACGTAAAGACTTATATGGGTATAGTTTTCTATAGTTTCTTATTCCGATCTCTCAAAGAGTTGCTATAAAAAGCAAATCCGATCTTTATAAATAATTTCCTACTCCAATCTCTCGAAGATTTTCACTAATAAAAAATTTATCTCTTGAGGAGTTTTCTATACGGAAACGATAGTTGTTTATAGGAAACTGAAAGTATAAAAAGTCTTCTATTACTTAGAAACAGATTTCTCTTGGAAATTGTTGTTATAAAAAGCTTATCTCACGAAAAGCTTATTATAGCTTTCAAAACTGATCTCTCAAAGCGTTTCTTTAAAGACTGATCTTTTGAAAAGTTTCTTATTTAAAATGAATGATGAATCAGAAATACTAACTAATCTTCAAAGAGTTTTTTATAAGAAACATATTTCTAAATAAGATTTATATCAGTAATAGAAATACAGATAAAAGATCTCTGGAAAAGTTCATATATAACCCAATAGTTTCCTATAGAAAAATTATCCCTCAATAAGTTTAATATAAAACACTGATCTCTCAAAATATTTCCTATAAAAAAAATTGATCTGACAACTCGTTTCTCAAAAAAAAATCGATCGAAAAGTTTCATCAAAAGTCTTCTAGAAAAAAATTTTTTAAATTTCATGAAAAATTTTTTGTGAAAAAACTGATTTATAGAAATATTTTCTATGGAAAACCGATATGTCAAAAATGTTCCTACTAAGTACTGATCACTCGAGAAGTTCTTCATAATAATCTGATCTCTCTATCCATTTTCTATAGAAAACTGAATGGATTCTGTCTCTTAAAATTCTTTTGGCAGAAGATAAGTTATCTTTTACAAAATTAAGAACAAAATATAGATCCCTCGATAAGATTCCTTTCTATCTATCGATCTATGGAAAATTTTTCTACATAAAAGTAATCTTTAGAGATTTAGATTTATGTGGAGAAAAGTCTCTTGAAAAGTCTTTTGTGCTAAATATATAAATCTCGAGATTCTATAAGATACTTTTTATTGAAGAGTTTTCTAGAAAAATGGATTTTTTGAAAAATTGTCTATGGGAAATAAAAATTCAAAAAAATGATAACTCGAAGAGTTTATTTTAGAAAAATTATCACTTTATAAGACACTTTTCTTTCGAAACATTTTTCTAAAGTACTTTTAAAAATGTTTATAAAAAACTAGTTTCTTATAAAAAAAATATAAAAGTTTACTCTAGAAAAGTGATCTTTGGAATATATTTCTATATGAAACCATCTTTTGAAAGTTATGTTCAAAAAATATATATGTTTCAAAGTGATTTCTGGGAAATATAAATACAGCTAACTGATCTCCCGAAAAGTTTTTTGATCTGTCGTAAAGTTTGCTTTAGAAAACTGATATCTCGAAATGTTTTTTTATAGAAAGTTTTTAATGAGAAATATAAATATAAAAAACAGATCTCGCGAAAAATTTTCTGTAAAAAAACTGATCTGTCGTAAAGTTTCTTTTAAGAAATTGATCTTTCGATATACTTTTTACGAAAATTACATTTTAAACAGATTTCTATATGAAACTGATTCATGACAAATCTTTAATGGGAAAATGATCTCTCGAAAATGTTCCTATAAAAATTGATCTCTCGTAAAGTTTCGTTTAGAAAACCAATCATTTAAATATAATCGTTGTGTGAATTTTAAAATTTTTTATTAATTTAGGCAAATTTTTTATAGCCATATAAGGAAATGGATAAAATTGTTAAATTTTAACCCGTTTTTTGTTAACGTCAATCATAAAGTGATTTGAGATTTATTAAATTGTTGTATACAATTTTATTTAAATAATTTTCTATTTAAATTGATAACTATAAAATTTCATTCACTAATTACAACAATATTAAAACAGAAAATAAAACTGGTTTAAAAATTATTTAGAAAAAAAATCACCGACTGGAAACATTAAAAACTTAATTATAATAAAACCATAATAAAATTTATAAACATTTGATAAAATTAAAAAAAAAATTCACATGCGTATGTTAAAAAGCAAAAATCTCATATAATTAACACAATATTAAAAATATAATTAAATAAATTATGTTATAATATTTAAATAAAACGCAAATGCAGTTGAAAGAGTGGCAACAAAATATGTAAATTTTACAAGTAAAACTGCTGCTGAATTAAGAAAATTTTTTTTTGCCTCAAATGAAGAAAAAAAATAAAATTCAACAAATGACATTTACAACTTAAGAAGATTTTAAAAATGTTTTATACCGGTTTTCGGTGTTTGTATTACTTTTAAAGAAATATTAGTTTGTTTTAAATTTTCAAGCGAAAATTATGCTTTTTTTAATAAATTTTACCTAAAACATGTTGGTTTATTATAGACACTAATTATATAATTAATTTGTTTTTCTTTACTAGCGTAACTAATTATTTTTGTAGGCTAACAAATTGTTTATTTGTTTAAAAGAGTTTAGTTAGATTTTTAACATAAATTATATTTTAGCATAAAATCATGTGATATATTTTTTGTATTTATTTAATTTCATTGAATTTTTTTTTCTAAATAATTAATTTCCCAGACCTTTATTGTTTTAACGGAAACAATACAAAATTAATTTGACAGTTTTCTTTTGTTTTCTGTTTGTTTATTCTGTAGAGTTTGAATCATTTTTGAAATTTGACACTTATCACTTGTGACATTTAAACAACAATTTGATAACCTTTAATTATTTATTATTGTTAATTGTATGTTATTTAGTTAAGTTAATAAATGTGTAACTATGTATATTTGAAGTGTTTTTTGGTGACCAACTTTTGATTTGAAGATAAAGGCTGTTATCAGTTTATAGGTTTAAATTAAATGAAAGTGTTTCCCTTGAAAACTATAGTCCAGACTATAGATGCGTCTGTAGTCCAGACTATATATAAACCGTTCTGTAATCCAAACTATAGACTTATCTTCATTCCAAACTATGTACTATTCTATCTTCCCAACTATACAACACTCTATACACTTTTTTATACTCCAAACTATACACTGTTCTATAGTCAAAACTATAGTCTGTTTTATAAGCCAGACTGAAGACAGGTCTAATGTCCAGACTATAGACTATTCTATAGGCTATTCTATAGTCCAGACTATAGACTGTTCTATAGTCCAAACTATAGACTTTTTCTTATTCTATAGTCCAGACTATAGACGATTCTATAGTCCAGACTATAGACGATTCTATAGTCCAGACTATAGACTATTCAATAGTCCAGACTATAGACTATTCTATAGTCCAGACTATATACTATTCTATAGTCCAGACTAAAGACTATTCTATAGTCCAGATTATAGACTATTCTATAGTCCAGACTATAGACTATTCTATAGTCCAGACTATAGATTATTCTATAGTCCAGATTATAGACTATAGATTATTCTATAGTCCGGACTATAGGCTATTCTATAGTCCAGAATATAGACTATTCTATAGTCCAGAATATGGACTATTCTATAGTCCAGACTATAGACTGTTCGATAGTCCAGACTGTAGACTATTCTATAGTCCAAACTATAGACTATTCTATAGTCCAGTCTATAGACTATTCTGTAGTCCAGACTATAGACTATTCTATAGTCCAGACTATAGACTATTCTATAGTCCAGACTATTCAATAGTCCAGACTATTCTATAGTCCAGACTATAGACTATTCTATAGTCCAGACTATAGACTATTCTAGAGTCTAGAGTATAGACTATTCTATAGTCCAGCCTATAGACTATTCTATAGTCCAGCCTATAGACTATTCTATAGTCCAGACTATAGACTATTCTATAGTCCAGACTTTAGACTATTCTATATTCCAGACTATAGACTGTTCTATAGTCCAGACTATAGACTGTTCTATAGTCCAGACTATAGACTGTTCTATAGTCCAGACTATAGACTGTTCTATAGTCCAGACTTTAGCTGTTCTATAGTCCAGACTTTAGCTGTTCTATAGTCCAGACTTTAGCTGTTCTATAGTCCAGACTTTAGCTGTTCTATAGTCCACACTACAGTTGTTCTATAGTTCAGGCTACAGCTGTTATATAGTCCATACATTAGCTGCAGATTATAGTCCAGACTACAGCTGTCCTATGGTCCAAACTATGGCTATTCCATAGTCCAGTTTATAGCGGTTGTATAGCCTAGACTTAAGCTGTTCTATAGTCCAGACTCTGGCTGTACTATAGTCCACACTATAGCTGTTTTATAGTCCAGACTATAGCTGTTCTATAGTCCAGACTATAGCTGTTCTATAGTCCAGACTATAGATGTTCTATGGTGCAGACTATAGCCCAGATTATAGGCTCTTCTATAGTTTAGTTGCTGATACTTCTATGGTCCACACTATATACAGTTCTAAAACCAGACTGTAAACCGTTCTAAAGCATAGACTATAAAAATTTGTTTACAGAAAACTAAAAAACAAGAAACAAAGCTAACTGGATTTTATAAAAGATTAAAAAGAAATTAATAATCACCTTTAAAATCCAATCTTACCTTGATAATAAAACAAACCTCCGTTAATTATAAGTTAGTTTTGTCGATTTGCTTTTTAATCCAGCAGCATCAGCTGTACAACAATTGTTTTTAGTTGCGAGTTTCTTTCCTTAAAAATTTAAAAAATATATATAAACAATTAAAATATCATCAATAAAACGTTAACATTAAATAGTTTTATTGAAAAAAGATGCGCTCGTGTTTCTACACAAATTTCCTTAATGACACACTAACACTTTTTATAGTTAAATAAAGTTGTAGCAACAGAATCTATAAAATACTGCTGGCATTATATAGTTGCAAGTACAACAAAATATCTATAAAAACTCTTTAAATACATAAAAAAAAATTATAAAAAGGTGATTTTATTCAACTATGGGATGTATTTAACATTTTTTTACCTTGAAATGTAATACGACAAATACAACTGGTTTTTATTTATTTATTTTCTTTTTTTTATTTCACTGCAAAAAAACTCGATATTGAAATGAAAAAATAATGATCGATTAGAGCATCTTTATATTTTTTATCTTTTTATAATATATAGCTGCTGTTGTCATTAACTATAAGTTAAAAAAATACTTGAAATTTGGTTAGGTGAGAAAGTGATTTCGTTTTTGTTTCATATTTGTTTTACAGTAGCAGTATTGTTATTAATAATAAAATACAAAATTTTAATAAAATACACTTGAACCTAAATTAACATTTTATTTAAGTTTGTTAAATTTATACAAAATATAATTAAAAAAAGAAAGAATTTTTAAAATATAACTCTATTAATGAGAAAAAAAAATTTTATTTGCCCCGAGAGAATTTTTATGAAAAATTTCTATAAAAAGAAAATTTTGTAGAAAATGTCGTATAAAACAATATTTTTATTAAAATTTTCTTTAAAAATAAAACTTTATCGAAAACTTCTATAAAAAGAAAATTGTATCAAAGATTTTTTATACAAAGATAATTTTATCGAAGATTTTTTTATAAAAAGTGAATTTTATAGAAAAATAACTGAAAAAGTGAATTTTATCAAGAATTTTTTATAACAAGAAAATGTTATCGAAAATTTTCTATAAAATGAAAATTTTATCGAAAATTTTCTATAAAAAGAAAATTTCCTATAAAAAGAAAATTTTCTATAAAAAGAAAATTTTCTATAAAAAGAAATTTTTTTCGAAAATTTTCTAAAAGAAATTTTTATCGAAAATTTTTTATAAATAGAAAATTTTATCAAAAATTTTCGATAAAAAGAAAATTTTATCGAAAATTTTCGATAAAAAGAAAATTTTATCGAAAATTTTCGATAAAAAGAAAATTTTATCGAAAATTTTCGATAAAAAGAAAATTTTATCGAAAATATTCTATAAAAAGAAAATTTTATCGAAAATATTCTATAAAAAGAAAATTTTATCGAAAATTTTCTATAAAAAGAAAATTTTATCGAAAATTTTCTATAAAAAGAAAATTTTATCGAAAATTTTCTATAAAAAGAAAATTTTATCGAAAATTTTCTATAAAAAGAAATTTTAATCGAAAATTTTTTATAAAAAGAAATTTTTATCGAAAATTTTTTATAAAAATAAATTTTTATAGAAAATTTTCTATAAAATGAAAATTTCGATAATTTTTCTTTTTTTTATCGATAAAATTTTATTTTTCTAGAAAATTTTCCTTTTATAGAAAATTTTCGATAAAATATTCTTTTTATAAAAAACTTTCGATAAAATTTTCTTTTTATAGAAAATTTTCGATAAAATTTTCTTGTTTTAAAATATTTTCGATAAAATGTTCTTTTTATAGAAAATTTTCGATAAAATTTTCTTTTTATAAAAAATTTTCGATAAAATTTTCTTTTTATAAAAAATTTTCGATAAAATTTTCTTTTTATAAAAAATTTTCGATAAAATTCTCTTTTTATAAAAAATTTTCGATAAAATTTTCTTTTTATCAAAAGTTTTTTATAAAAAGAATATTTTATAGAAAATTTTCTATAAAAGGAAAATTTTCTAGAATAATAAAATTTTATCGATATTTTCTATAAAAGAAAAAATTTTCTATAAAAGAAAAACTTATCGAAAATTTTCTATAAAAAGAAAATTTTATATTTTCAATTAAAAAAAGCCACCAAAATCAACCACCAAATAAAAAAACTATGAAATCAAATTTGCCCCTAAACCATGTATACTGAGGCACATACCAAGGTGGCAAGATTGACTTGTTTTGTATAAAACGTAAAACATTTAAAAAAGTAACTACTAACACCGGTTATTACTTATTCGTAACCATATAAACATTATACAATTTACATGGAAGATGTATTGGTTTTTTTGTCCTACAACATTTCGAGATGAGATATTTGCCATTAAAAAAGTTTAAGACCACAAACCGTTACGCGTGATATGTAACCACTTATCGGTTTTAAAGTCAAATGCAACAAATCGAAAAAAAACGAGTTAAAAAAGTAATACCATCCAGTGTTGTATGTATTATGACCATGTCTAAGGTTGTAATTCTACAATTCAAATCAGTAGACCGGCTGATGGAAACAGACATACCAAATTGACAAGGCAACACTTTCATTTTATTTGTTGTATGTGATCATGTTTGTTCGTTTTTTCTGGGAATCTTAACAACCAGTTTTCATTGATAATTTCTTTTGTGATATATTTTCAATCTTGTTTTAATAAATCTTTATTAAAAAATTAATTGTTTTTTATTATCACTATAACACCTTGTTATAATTATGTGCAAATATGTAGATGAATTAAACATTATTTAAATGGATTTTAAATCAAGTTTATTGTCAATTAAACGGCATAAAAGAAATATGATTTATTAATATTTTAAGGTTCAATTTTTTATTTACAAGGACCGACTGTCGAGCCTAGCTATGGCTATTTAAAATTTTCTATAAAAAAAAATTATTGAAAATTTTCTACTTTAAAGAAAATTTTATCGAAAATTTTCTACAAAAAGAAAATTGTATTGCAAATTTTATATAAAAAGTGGATTTTATCAAAAATATTCTATAAAAAGAGAATTTTATCGAAATTTTTTTATAAAAAGAAAATTTAATCGAATTATAATAAGAGATTTTTTTATTTTTTTTAAATAAAGGATATTTTATCGAAAATATTCTAATAAAAAGATAAATTTATCAAAAAAATTCTATAAAAAGAGACTTTGGGTATTATTCATAACAATTAATCAAAGGTTTATAAAACAAATTTTCATACAATTTTTTTTCTATAAACCTTTAATAAATTATTATGAATAAGGCAGTTTATGTATAGAAAATCTTCTATAAAAAGAGAATTTTATTTAACACTTTTTATAAAAAGAAAATTTAATCAAAATTTTTTAAAATAATAGATTTTTATAAATGTTTCTATAAAAAATGATATTTTATCGAAAATATTCTAATAAAAAGGGAAATTTATCAAAAAATTTCTATAAAAAGAGAATTTTATCGAAAATTTTCTATGAAAACAGAATTTTATCAAAAATTTTCTCTAAAAATAGATTTTTATCGATATTCTAATAAAAAGGGAAATTTATCAAAAAATTTCTATAGAAAAAAAAATTTATCAAAAAATTTCTATAGAAAAAAATTTTATCGAAAATTTTCTATAAAAAGAGAATTTTATCGAAAATTTTCTATAAAAAGAGAATTTTATCGAAAATTTTCTCTAAAAAAAGAATTTTATCAATATTCTAATAAAAAGGGAAATTTATCAAAAAATTTCTTTAAAAAAAGAATTTTATCGAAAATTTTCTCTAAAAAGAGAATTTTATCTAAAATTTTCTATTAAAAAAAAGTTTAGTAGAAAATTTTTCAGTAAAAGAAAGTTTTATTGAATTTTTTCTATAGAAATAAAATTTTATAGAATTGTTTTCTATAAAAGGGATATTTATCGAAATTTTTTCTATAAAAAGAATATTTCATCGAATTATATCGAAAATTTACTGTAAAAGGTAAATTTTATGGAAATTTTTCTATAAAAAGAAAATGTTATCGAAAATTTTCTATAAAAAGAGAATTTTATCGAAAATTTTCTATAAAAAAGAGAATTTTATCTAAAATTTCCAATAAAAAAGAGATTTTTATCGAAAAATTTGTATAAAAAGCAGAATTTTGTTGAAAGTTTTCTATAAAAAGATAATTTATCGAAAATTTCTATAAATAGAGAATTTTATCGAAAATTTTCTATAAAAAGAAAATTTCTTCTATTAAAATGGAAATTTTATCGAAAATGATCTATAAATAGAATTTTTTATAAAAAAGAGAATTTTATCGAAATTTTTTCAATAAATAGAATATTTTACCGAAATTTTACTATAAACAGAGAATATTTTGTCGAAAAGAAAATTTATCAGCATTTTTCTAGTAAAATAGAATTTCATCGAAATTTTTCTAAAAAAAGATAATTTTTTATAAAATTTAAAAAAAAATCACCGAAAATTTTCTATAAATATAAAATTTTGTCGAAAAGAAAATTTATCAGAATTTTTCTAGTAAAATAGAATTTCATCGAAATTTTTCTAAAAAAAGATAATTTTTTATAAAATTTAAAAAAAAATCACCGAAAATTTTCTATAAATATAAAATTTTATCGAACTTTTTCTATAGATTTTTATCGAAAATTTTCATTTTAAAAAATATTGCTAATTTATTAAATTTATTTTACAAAAAAAAAATCTGATTGATTAAATTTTAACCGGTTGATGTGTTTAAATATAATTCATTGATATTGAAATCTTTGTCAGTTAATTAATTTCAATCATTTTTCAATAAATTTACAGTTAATAAAAAATAATTTAAGTATTTATAAAATCAACAGAATGTTGACTTTGATCTAAATTTTTTTTAATTTTGAAAATTTGAAATGTTGTGCTGCTAAAATAGTTACTTAAGTTTCGAACAATACTGAACAAAAATCTTATTATGTTTCCAACAATTCCCATTAGAACTATTAATTAAATATCTCAACTAACAAAATAATAAAACATCCGGCAACATCTTTTATATCCTATTAGAATTAAGGGATGATTTTTCATTTCAAATTCCTATAAGAACTACAAAAGAAAAAGAAGAAAAGGAAACCACAACAAAACAAAACCCAAAGAAAAACAAAATGCACTTGATAGAGAAAAATAAAAACATAAAATAAGAAAGATAAATAAAAACAAAATGTGCAAACAAATATTAGATTGAATTTTATAAAAACATCTAAAGTGGAAGTGTTTTTTTATAAAAATTATTTAAAAGACATCACATACAGCATCACATTAATGAGAATTAAGTACCAAATACACACTCAGGCTTAGACTGAGACGAGTACTTTTTTATGTAGTAAGTAAATACGCTGGCAGTACTATACACATAAATTTACGGTCTACGTGACTGGTCGTTAATAGAAATTTTGAATTGAGCTTTATGACTTTAGAATCTTATTTTTGTGTGTGTATATTTTGAAAACTAAGCAGGGATGGAGATTTGCATATGTTTTGTAAAAAATTAAACTAAAACTGAATGTTTTGAGAAACATTTTATATTAAAGATGTTTCGGACATTTCTAGATTTTGGTATTGGAACTGATGATTTTAGCTTGAAATTGTCACCTTAGGAACTAGTTCTGTGGAAGTATTTTAAAATAATCTAGTAGGGGGCTCTACAACAGAACTGTATGTATTCATAAATCCATTGGATAAAGATAAATATAATTGGCTAAGCAGTTGAATACGTGATTACACTGAAACAGCGTTATTATTCACTGGCCGACCAATATTTTTATATGTAGTTAACAAGGTTTCTTTACCATACCAGAAATGCCGTTGACTTGTCCTTGTAGCGCATGCGCGGGGAATTTAGATCTGTAGAAATTAAACAATAGCGGCGATAGTACTCCACTTAAAGTAGTGCGCCATGTTTTACTTTAAGAGGTTTAGAGCTTTTTATCTCTAAACTCTACGAACGATTGACAGCCACTCAGATAATTTCCGATTCATATCTTCGTGGGCTTTGTGATTTGCAGAATATCCTCGAATTGTGTGGTATGACTGATAATGTCAATGACTTTCGACAGGTCAAGTGCTATTAGGATCGTCTTTTCAAAGGCTTCTGCAGGTTAAAGCATTGCCAGAGCTGAGGTGCATTGGCGATAAATGTTGCGGTGGGGCTGTGCATTTTGCGGAACCCATGCTGATAACAAGCTGCTGTCAGTTGTTAGGGCTGGGCAGGATAAGCAACTCAAGAGTCTTTGGGGGTAATAGAGAGGGATATCGGTCCATATGACTGACCCTTCATCATGACTTTTCCTGGCTTTAAAACTGACTCTATCCTTTTTCAGGCTTCAGGAATTACGAGGCTATTCACTAATATGTTTAATAACATAGTTAGGTACTCCGCTTATCAGCATGGATATCCCGAAGCCTTAAATGATTTGGCATTGTTGATAGCATATTCAACTTTAGTTGTAATGAAGGGCTTTTGTATGTCCGTGGCAGGATGGTTGTTAAGTTTTCCTAAAACACTTTACTTCGTCTTATTTCTCTCTGTCAAAATCCCCCCAAGAGAGACCCTTCAGTGTCAGAAATGGAGACGTTAGCAAACTAAATTACATCCCTGTTATAGTTTATCGTTGTGGAGAGAGAGAGAGAGAGAGAGAGAGAGCGAACAGAGAGATCGTTGAAGGGAGATCGAACTGTAGATTTCAACTTACTAAAACGAGTATTCGAGCTGCAGTTCTTCAAGTGATGTAGCGTCTCTTCGGTTATTCTCATTTACAAATGGAAAATCTGTTTCCTATTTCTTAAATTTTCCAAAAAAAAAAAAAATAGTTCTTTATCAACTCTTTTAAACTCATCGATTTACAATAATATTCCACAGAACTGATTCCAAATGTAATATAGACATCACTAGTTTCAAATTAACTTTTCAAAAATCTGATATACTTTTGTGTGTTTATCCATTCTAGAACTAGTTAATAAAGAACAAATCAAAATTATGTTTCCAATTTTCCAACCCTGTTACAGAAACACACTTGCATTCGGGCACATTTTCAAATGAAAAGAGTTCATTTAAAAAGATAACAGAATTGTATTTAAAGAACAATAAAAGAATAAATAGTTTTTTTATTTTTAAATACTCTAACTTGCCATAGAAAAAGATCAAATAAATCTGAGATTATCACTTGTTAAAAGGGAAATGAATGAATGAATAAATACAAACTAAAAGTTAAAATTTATTAAATGTGTTTTTGTTTGTGCGTATAAATTTCTATGGAAAATCGGCTCTAAAACAGCTTATGGGTGTGTTTATATAGTACAAGTGAGCTTTTAATGAATGACCAACCAAACAATCTATTTAAATTAAAACAAATAGAGAAATTATAAGCGATATAAAACAATTACTACGGGCGACTACTCAAATAAGTATCAATAAATATTTAGCTCTATAACTTGAAATAATTGTAATTTTATTACTTTAAAGAATGGACAAAATTTTTATTACAAAAACTTCAAGAATAAACTTGATTTATAAGAGTTTTTTATTTGAATTTTCTTTTAAAAGTATGTATACCTTTCGTTCATTTCCGAAACCTTGAAATTTTATCTTACTTCATACCTCTTTTAAATGACCTTAAAAAACTATAAATCAACTATTTTATTACAAAAGAATATATAATTGTTTACTTAAAAAAATCAAAACAAAGGAATTGTTTTTAAAAGGAAAATCTTAAGTTAAATCTTTAACAACTCAAATTACATTTTATTGTTTTAAAAGACAACATATTTTAGAATTAAAAGGAATAAAATCTTAAACTTTAAAACATTGCCTAAGATGTGGACATTTATCTGTGTGTGTGTGTCAACTGGTTATTGACCTTATATTTTTTGAGATTTTTTATGTCAAAACACAATTTGTTATGGTTTACATTTCTATTTGAAAAAAAGCAAATGTATATGATTGTAGGGTACAGAGTGGTTATATGCACTGTTGGTCATTAGAATAAAGAGACGATGCATTATTATCGAAAGTACTTAAAACAGGTAGGTACATATTTCAATATCTTATGAATTGATGTTTATTGAACCAAATACCTTGTGAAAAGTTAAAATTTCCTTTCTAAAACTCGGTTTGAAGGTGTAAGTTTAATTAAGAGTTGTATCGATTATGTCTTGACAGGACCACCCCATTAGTTACAAGTATTGAATTGTATATTATTAAAGAGTTAGGTCCAACCTGTAGCAGTGATATATCTCAATTAGTCTTTGACCGCCTTATGCAAAAACGATTAAGTTAACAATGGTTGTTAAAACCTGTTTTTATATGGAAAAAGTGTGCAGTAAACCATTGTTAACTTTAGTAACAGTTTTTGCATAAGGCCCTAAGTCTTTACCCAAATAGTGTACCAGATAGGTACAGTGTAACATCCAAGAAATTTATTCCTCATGACAGCTTTTTATTATTGTCAAGCCGATTTCTTTGTCTGTTGCCTAGTGCGTTTCTCATTAAAAGAAAACCATCATTTTAATCTATATTAAGAAATCTATGAAGAAAGAATCATTGGATCTTCTTTTGATAAAGTTTCTACGCAGATCCAATTCTGGTTAGCACAGGGACTGGCGATCCAAATTTGACATATCTTCTTGTGTTATCTGCCTGATAGGGAATACAAAATTGCCAATAGTCGCTGGCTATACAGACTGTAGAAGTAAAATAAAACAATAGGTCGTTGAGTATTTACACATATAGTTGACCAGGTAGATCCGGTGTAACTTCTTAGAAATGTATTCCTCTTAACAGGTTTATATATTTGCCATTTGTATGCTTGTTCAGCGTTTCTCATAGGTAGCCTTTTAAAGAAAGAATCTTTGCAATTTTATATTTAGACAAAGTTTCTACAGAAATAACGTTAGTGATATCCAACGTAGATCCAATTCTGGTTAGCTCAGGGACAGGGGTGATCCAGCCTTGACATATCTTCTTGCATTATCTAACTAATAGAGAATACAAAATTGCCAATCATAGCGGGCCCTACAGACTGCTATGATCCCAAATATTTCAACATGATAAACTGCAATTTTTACGAAATTAATAAGAGATACTAATTTTAGCTTCTTCACAGAAGACACTAGATTCAACATTACATTTTATTTTAAATTCAACTGTATAAATCCTAATATTTTTTATTCGTTGGGTAAGTTTCCATTCAATCCTTGAAGGTACTCTGACATTTAAAACTCTTTCAAAGACAGAAATGAAGATTTAAATACAAATGTGCAATATTGCGTTCAAAGCTTTTGTAGGACAAGTTTAACAATCAAATTATTTTTAGTTTAAGTCCACTATACTATAGATCAGTAGGGAAAATTAAGACCTACTACAACTGTTTGCATCAATATAACTATGTTGGAGCTCACGCCATTTCTAGTATGTTCAATTTCCATAATAGTTTGAAGTTTGGATCTGGTATCATGTGCTTGTGGTACAGCTAAATTGGATCATAGACTACGAGAGTCATTATTCTGAAATTTACGTGAGCAGTATTTAAGAACTGAATCTGGACACAACGACCATTGACATCTACGTAGACAGTCTTGCTACTCTCACCTCGAAAATAACAAGATCATGTCCCAACTTCGATAAATTAAAGCGCAATTAGCGCATCTTCTTAGAATACAATTGTTTTGCAAAAGATAATAGGCGACAGAATGTTCCCAATCTAAATTCTGCGTATTACTACTTGCAAAGATTAGATATGAACTATGAGTGTTTCGCAAAATTATGATATTACCATACAATCTAACATTAAAAATTCATTAATGTATCGATATAGGTCTGATCTTTACAGGGAGTTTGTACCCTCTCCTATACATAAAGCATGCAAAAGTGAATAAACTATCGGGAATTATAGGGAAATCAAATGCACAAAGTGTAGTTTGGAATCATAAAGGGCCTCAGATAGAACAGTAATTGATATTGATGTCTTATACATAAATGTAAAACTTTGGAAGGAATCTTAACCATTGAAGCATAACATCATAACATAAAATCTATATAAAATGCCAATGATGAAAGATTTATTACATTGCTTGATAGGAAAACTCCAGAAACTTTAATATCAATTCCCCTTTAGTGTACTTGCGACATAATGCTTTTTGTCGTATGCTGTTTAGAACGATGTAGAACATCATTGATAATAAAGAGTCTGTCAGTGGCTACTACTGATTAAACTAGCAACAACAACCAACAACCATTGACCTAAGAAATTTTATTTTTTAAATGACGTGTACACAAAATTTTAAACAAAATACTAAATATTGTACTGTTTATATGTATAAACAGCAAAAATACACATGGAAAATAATGGTCCACATATGAGGGCATTAGAAAAATGAAAAAATAATAAAATAAACATATTTCGAGAATTTTCGTAGTTTGTTTGAAATTTGACCCGGTTTTGTAGGAATACAGCAAATGAAGAACAATAAAGAGTCGGTATAAAAAATAAAACTAAACAAATCAATGCCGGCTTTTTATGAAAAATATTATAAAAGATAAGAAGCTGATTCAAACTTAGTAGGGCTTCATTTACTTGTTATCAGAACTTAAGTCATACAACAAACTGAAATGTGATTAAAGTTAGAAATGAGATTTTTATTTAAAAAATAAGTTAAAAAGTTAAACAGCAAAATTTTCATTGTTTTTTTTATTAATAATTATGTGTTTTTTGTTTTTTTAAACACTATTAATAAATATTGTTCGAAAATTGCAATATTTTTCATGAGTTATTTTTAAACATTAAAAAAATCTGAACATTTTCCAGTATTTGCATGATTACAATCACAACCACAAACTACTGGCGTTGTAGGAAAGGTTAAAAAATCGCTTTATAGCGATTGACATTATCGCTTACAAGGCGAACTTACTCAAGTGATGTTTTGTTTTTAAATACTTCTTAGTAAAATTTGTTCAAATTTTTATAATAAGTACTGTAGGTAATGTAGTTATTTCATACATTACTTGGTAATAAGTTGTTGTTATCAATAACATAATTTTTTTTTTTTTAATAGAATTTCTAGCCAATTGTCTATTGCGGATGTTTAATAAGGAATTAGTGTTTCTAACCATAGTTGATTTTGAAAGTTGTTTCTAGAAATTTTGTTATTTACATATGTATGAGTCCAAACCAATCTGGAAAAGTTGGGTAAGCAGATTTGCAAAAAGTTTTGTGGTCATCGCAAAATAAAAATAAGAAGGTATTCACCAAAAAAGTAACTAATTACACATTTCTCCAATATTACTTGCCTACCTACCGGGTAAGTAAAGTTTTTGCTGGGTTTTAGCGATTCTGACTCTCTTAAACGTATTTTTTATGTTGACTTCATTCAAATATGGGCAGATGTTCGCTACTTACTTAAGAATTATTAAGAATAACATTACTTAAGAATAACATTTCAGAATACAAACTTAAACCAAACTTGTGCTAAATAACGATTCTTGTCCTAGATATTTAAAAAGTTGAATACAGAAGAAATCTTTTAATAAGGAAAATTGAAGCCTTTGCTACCATGTTGCACGATAGGTTTATCGTGATTTTGACACATATCTCTTCGATACAAACATATTTTTACTAATTTCCTTCACAGAATATATGTTTTGTACCAAATATTTGCGATTTTATTTACTTTTCTTCAATTTTTAATTAAAACATCCTTTTGACATTCGCCTGTCGCCAGCGGTGGCAATTGTAATCTGGTTGTATTAAGAATATTCTTTGCCGAGTGTATGCATGTGTTTTTGTTATTATTTCCTTTTAGTTCGCTTTTCATTACACACACAAAAAACAAAACAAGAGGCATAAAGAGAAAATAAACAAAAAATGGAAAAATAAAAACAAAATAACTAAATGAATGATTATGATGCAAATACAACAAAAAAAATGTTTTGCTTAGAGACAACAAGCAATCAGACAGGCTGGTAGGCAACAATAACATCTTGAAACAAATTAAATTGTTTGCTACTCTTTGGATACGCACGTTTGTCTTCTTTAATTTATTTCTTTTAACTTTTTTTATACTTTTACAAACACACTCACTTCTTCTGTACATAAAAACAATTTTTTATATTAAATATCTCAATATGTGTAAGAAATAAGTTCAAATTAATTGTAAACACTTTAAGTTATTGAAAATGCACTCACTTTATAATAAATTTTAGTTGGCACCCAGTTCTTTGCTATTAAATTGTAATAATGTGACTTTCTTTTCTATTTTATTCCATAAAATGTTGTTTTTGTTTTAAATTAAAAAACTAAATAAATAACACTTAAGGATTTTGTCACGAAAAATCCTTTTTTTCACTCGGTTTTTCTTTATGTTTCTTTTCTATTTATGTTTTCAATTTTGTTTTCCGTATTTGTTTTATTATCACTTCACTAGTTACAAAATTCTGCGTCCGCGCTTTAAGAATAACAATTGTATACTGATGTTATTTCGTTATTTGCATTCATAAATACACACACTCAACCAGTGCCGCCAGATGTAGGGATTTGTTCCCAAGTTGGGGATTTGAAGTTTTATTTGCGGATAGGTTTTCGTGCGAGGGATTTGAGGATTTTAGTGAAATTTGAAAATATATATTATATATTGAAAAAAGAAAATAATAAATAAATTTCAATTTATTTAATATAGGCTAATGGTAATTAAAAAAAAACACACACACAAAAACAAAAAATGCACCATTTTTTATTCATACCGTTTTTTTTTTAAATACAACCATTTCAACAAATTTGTGAACTTGAACAAAATTTTACTTTTTTAGAAGAAGTTTTTCAATAACTTAGAGGCGAAGTGCCGCAGCAAAAATCTCCCGTAAGAAATATACGTGTTTGTGTATTGAGCGCAGCAAAATAAGCCATATGTTATATTGCGCCATCTATAATTCATAAAAAAACTTATCAAAGACACTTTTTATTGGTTTATTTTTACCAGATGAGAGTAGAAATACAATATTGCGGCTGCTGAAACGGGTATATTTTATATTTTGTTTTGAAAGTTTTTTTATATTCAGTTTTGACAATTTTAATTTGTTTACGAATTTTTTCTCATTTACATTTAGAGTTGCCAAGTGGTAAATAAATAAACCATGATATATAAAAGCAACTATGTATGACTACAAAATCCACAAACGCAGCCGCGGTATTTTCTTGCGGTACAGAAAACGCAATTCTGGTTCCCAGAGAAAATCAGGTTTAGTATCTGACTCAGGTTTGTATTTCTACTCTGAAGCATTTTGTGAGACACGTCTCGCTGAGACATGATGATGGTTTTTGGGGAATTTCGGGCACTACTAGGGTTCTATAGTTGAAACGAAAAGTCGACTTTTCGACTTTTTTTCATTTAATAAAAAGTCGATTTTTAGACTTTTCGATTATAAGTATTTTATAAATAGTCGACTTTTCGAATTTTCGAGTTTTTTCGACTTTTTTGACTTTTTTCGTGTTTTTCGACTATTTTAGAGTTTTTAACTTTTTTTCCACTTTTTTAAAATTTTCGACTATTTTTTGACTTGTTTCTACAATTTTCGAGTTTTCGATTTTTTACGACTTTTCGACTTATCGACCTTTTTTGATTTATCGACCTTTTTCGACTTATCAACTTTTATTAACAAAGTCCACTTTTCGATTTTTTTCACAGACTATAGTAGACTTTTCGACATTTTTGAACAAAAAAGTCTTTTGATTTTTCGAAAGTCGATTTATAGAACCCTTGGTACTACGAGCCAAAGATTGGGGACGTCATGAGTCAACATTTTCTGACAACACCACTGCACTCAAGGAAAAAACTAAATTAACAAAATCTTTAGCCCCCCACCACTCTAAATCTTTTTGATGTTTGTTTAAAAAAGTGCTGCCAAGTTATGTAAATTGTTGGTTTGTGAACGAGATGAACAGTCGAAAAAGTGTCTGTGATAAACATACATTTAAGTGTAATGAAACATAGATGGCGCATAATAACATATTATTGTTCTTTCGCTTATTTGCTGCAATCTAAGAGAAAAATTTACCATGCAATTTTGTAGCCACAGCAAGTTTTGCTGCGTTCAGTGTTGCTAGGAAAATTTTGACATATGTCCACAATCTTAGGAGGAAATCCCAAAAAATCCAATTTTTTTTTTTTTAAATCCCCTTAGTTTTCCCCAAAATTAACAAAAACAATCCTTATTTAAAAACTGACACTGAATCCTCATCTCATAACAAAAACTTCATAATTTGTATCTAATATCAATTAGGATGAAGAAGAACCAATGATTATAGAAGTGATAAAAACATTGTTAACCATACAGACATAGAGGAGTGTGTCTAAGAAGATGTTTCAGAAGATCACAGAAAATCGAAGGATGATATTACGTATTATCACCTAACCTTTGAGTCAAAAAGCGTTAAAGGTTCTAAGGAGACAAAAGTCTCCCAAAGCTTACAAAGCCAATCCATTTGTATGTTTTTGACAGCAAGGGTCCTAATGTTGTTATATGTTTTATATTTCTTCTAGATTTCTCCTTCCCTTAGAGGCTCCCAATGTTTAAATTTCGAGTAATTGTTAAAAAATAAATAATCTATTGATATATTTATGGCGGGTTTCTTACTACTTAGTTTAACTGGGCTTAACTTTCTGTTAGATTAAACTTGGAACAAATTAAGGCGGACTTTTACCGATGATTTTGTTTTTCAGTTATGGATTTAAGTTCAGTTAACTTTGTTAGTATGGCCAACTTTTCACTCAAAAACATAAACAATGAACAGCTGTGTTTTGCAAATAATACTTTTGTAAAATGAAAATTTTTGGAAAAATGTTAATTCAGGTCTGAGCTGGGGAACAACTCTCGCGTCATCGCGATTATTTCTTAAACGCGTTCAGGCTTGTTTTTGTTGCATGGCTTTCGACAGTTTTGCGTCTCGCTCACACTGGTGTAGTGTATTACTTCATATAACTGTTCAAAGTTATATGTTGTCTACATTAACCTCGTGCTTTCGTATCACCTCAAATATAAACTGGTGGAGGCCATTAAAACTCTTTAACTTTTTTCTGGTGGAGACCATTAATACTTTTGATGAGCATACAAGTCCGTATGTTCCAACTTCCTATATGAAGGTTGGTGGGGTTTTCTCTGGACAAACGTGTGATAACTTGGCAATATGAGTGCTTAACGCACCGCCATCCTAATTAAAACCAAAAAAAAATAATAAAACAAAACAAAACCAATCAAAAATTGCAATTTTTCATCCGAAATCATTGTTTTATCGTTTTTGTTAATTGTGTTTTCTCACTTATAACTTGAGTTTAATTGGCCAATTACACTCAGTTAAACTAAGATAATAAATAACTTTACTGATAACTGAAAAAACACGAAACATAAATTAAACCAAGTTTAACCAAAGAATGAAGATTATCTTTATCAGAAAAACTCACCCTTATTCTAATGGATCGATTTTTAAAGGACTTGATTCAAAAATCAAGTACTTGATTCAATATTCCTCGAACTATAGGTATCTGTATAGTTTTTCAAACTGCTTCAAAGATTCGGAGAATGTCGCTTCTTTTTTAAAGACTTTAGCCCAATGTTTGGATTCTGAAAGATTTTTTTATTAATTTATTTTTTGAATTATAAAAAAACCTCCAATTTTTTTGTATAACTATAATTTATTTACATATTTATAAAAATAAAGCTTTAATAAGTAGGAATTATAAATTATCGCACTTAATTCATAAAAAGAAACTAATAAATTTTGTTAACAAGTTTACAAAATCATAAAACATAAACATTTTTAATTAAATTTCGTTATTTTTTTTATGAATAAAGTATTTGGTTGTATGCATATAGCTTTTAATAGAATATTAAATTATTCTCTAATTTATATACAAAATTTTAACAAAAATTAATTAATAAATATTGAAAAAAAATTGCTAAAACAATTCTTTTTTTATAAAAATATTTTGTTTTTTTTTTTGTTTTTTCTTTAAATATTTACACCCTGAAGCATACAGTCTGTGACTAGACCAAACAGCACAAACAACACTAGATCCTCTAGATAGAGGGATGACTCCATTATAACACTATTATGCGTAAAATACTTTTTGGTACTTTAGTCTTCTATAACCGTAAAGGAATGTGTTTGGCCTTCGTAGGGAAAGATGCCACCTAAAATGTATTTGTAATTGCCAAAGTGACGTATACGATATTCACCGGGTAATGTATTGGGTCCAATGGACCAATGTATGTGAACATCACTGAAACCCAAAATCAAATGTGTACGTTCCCAAATGAATCTGCAAAAAAACATGAATTAATTTAAGAATTTAACAAATTTTTTATTTTATTTTACTTAGTGTCCCAACTGGCATCGGTGTGCACAACTTTCCATCTTTCTTCATTGATTTTACGTTCTACCGCAAGATATGTTTTCTCATGGAACAGATTATTACGTGGATTGCCCGATACGAAAGTAACCTCTACGGTATCATTAATTTTATATTGTTTTTTGGGTTGTTTCTTGACATAACCGAAATCTTTGTCCAAAGGATGACCATCGAATATAACACCTGTATTCATGGACAACATACGATCATTCATGTAAGGTGGATTTGGACCAGGATCTACAATTTCTCCTCTTAACATGGCCTTGGTTAAACGTTCAAATACATCCATGTATATGGTATGTGTATTGGGACCGAAAATTGTTGAGGCGGCCTCATAACGTTGAGCCTGGTACTCTTCTGGTGTGGTTATATAACTGGAATAGAGATTTGATAGACCCGCCAATATAACATCAACATATTTGCCACCAGTAGCAGCTGCTACAGCTCTCACTTTATTACGCAAACGTCTACCAGCCATGGTTGTAAATTCACCAGGCACTGCGGTAATAATCAAATCACCAATTTGCACTATTTGAGTGGGTACTATTTTCGGTTGCCATTCATAAGGGAAAGTAGCCTGAGGGAATGTTAAACTATTAATAGTTTATATTTCAGTTTATTTATTTCAACTTACCCTGCCGGTAGCTAAAAGTATAGGTTTTGGTGAATGACAGGATATATCATCCTGTGTGGGAGGTACAATAAAATCACGCACTAAATTCCACATAGCATTTTCCGTTAAGGTACCCTGTTCAAAATTAAAAGCACCAGGACCATCTGTAGTACCTGCAGCAAAACTATAACCCATAGCCGGCTGACAGCCACGAATTTTATCAATTTTACGCAAGAGAGGACTGTAGGTGGTGCCATTGTAATTGGGCATATCAACAAATTGATGTATATAATTTAAATCGCCGGTAATTTCACGTCCATTATTGTCTTCTTCGCTGGCTTCGTTAAGTAATCGCTACAGAAAGGGGGACAGATAACTTCTTTTTTTTAATTTAGTGTTTATGAGATTAGAATTTTTCAGTTCTAGTTCAATTCTAGTTCAGTTCCAGTTCTAGTTCAATTCTAGTTCAGTTCTATTTAAGTTCTAGTTTAGTTCTAGTTCAGTTCTAGTTCAGTTCTAGTTCAGTTCTAGTTCAGTTCTAGTTCGGTTCTAGTTCAGTTCTAGTTCAGTTCTAGTTTAGTTCTAGTTCAGTTCTAGTTCAGTTCTAGTTCAGTTCTAGTTCAGTTCTAGTTCAGTTCTAGTTCAGTTCTATTTCAGTTCTAGTTCAGTTCTAGTTCAGTTCTAGTTTAGTTCTATTACAGTTCTAGTTCTATTCTAGTTTAGTTCTAGATCAGTTCAGTTCTAGTTTAGTTCTAGTTCAGTTCTAGTTCAGTTCTAGTTCAGTTCTAGTTCAGTTCTAGTTCAGTTCTAGTTCAGTTCTAGTTCAGTTCTAGTTCAGTTCTAGTTCAGTTCTAGTTCAGTTCTAGTTCAGTTCTAGTTCAGTTCTAGTTCAGCTCTAGTTCGGTTCTAGTTCAGTTCTAGTTCAGTTCTAGTTCAGTTCTAGTTCAGTTCTAGTTCAGTTCTAGCTCAGTTCTAGTTCAGTTCTTGTTCAGTTCTTGTTCAGTTTTAGTTGAGTTCGAGTTCTATTTTAGTTCTATTCCAAATGTAATGTTGAAACATTAATGAGTATAGTAGTATCTAATATATGGATTAATGTATAAAAATCACCACTTACCAAAGCACCTTCAGCTAAACGTTCACCAATAATTTTCGTACTCTCGAACATATCTTTACCAGGACCAGAAGCAAAACATTCACCTTCTTTGACGGGACATTTAGAAGTAAGCAAATCACAGGGATTGCCGGTAAGAGAACATTTAGGACCCAAAATATTAGGGGAAACATCACCCAAATTGGAGGAACAGAAAGCCCCTACAAATTTACCCTTTAAATAGAAAATATATTTAATAACTTCCATTAATTAAAATCCATTATTGCTCACCTTTCCGGGCACTTTATTAGCATTATATTCCTTTTCCAATAGTAAAGAAGCATAACCCACATTATCACTGGATACCAATTTATTGGTATTATTCATGGAAGTAGCATGCACAGCATACCAATTGAAAACACCCATTATATTATTCTCATGATCGACAAAACGCAATTGGGTCAGTTCTTTGTCCACATCATGTTCATATTGGGCACGTTCCTCGGCAGGGTTGCGTAAATATGAGGTGGGGGAACGATTGATATTAACATTGAGGATAACAGTGCGAGAAAGATATATTCTGCCATCTACCATATTATCGGTGGCACGTTTAATACTCTAACAACATATAAAAGAATCAAAATAGTAATTTTACTCTTAAGTTATAAATAAATTCTCTTACCAAATAAATACCATTAGCCATGGCCTCAAAAGTTTGAGGAACAAAGCCCAAAATGGATATATCATATAAAAGATGCATTAGAAAACCACCGGGTGCACCATGAGTATGTGTACCACTAATTACAACGTTTTCATTGGTGTAAATATCTCCATAACGTGCTTTCAAACGTTTAATTACCTATAATTAAAATATATTTTTTGTTATTTTTTTAATGTTAGATTTGCTGTTAACATTTAACATGTAAAACACGAACAAAATAATTAAAATTATTTTTATTTTTTACATGTTTTTTTATGAGTAATTTAATTACCTCACGCTTCACGCCATAGCCCATCATACCGGCATCTACCGACACAAAGGCTATACGTTTATTATTTTCATCTTCCACCACAAAAGCACGGGCGAATTGTCTCAAGTGTATGCCTCGGCCAACTTGTTTGATGCTGGCATAGCCCATCTGAAAGATAATTAAGATTTTAATAAATATATTGTTAAACTTGCTGGAATTTTCAAAATAATTTTAACTTAATGTTTAAGATTGGATGACCAAGTTCTTTTTCTTCCTCGGGGAAAAGTTATTTATTTATATACATATGAATATTATATTTATTAAACTAATTATCTTTAAAAAAGGTCAGGGACATTAATATCGAGCCTATTATGCTTTTCTAAATTTATTATCGTTCTGAAACTCAGTTTTCTAAATCTGAGAAATGGCATACCCAGCAACTCGACAAAGAGTCAATGCATACGAAAAAGACAGTAATTTCCACTAATAGTTAACCACCTGGATGATCGTAATTCGTATGTTTTGGGTCATTCATCACGAATGTACCCTTTGTAATCGAGAATGAAGACAGTCGTCACTTTAGTGCCCACTTTGTAAGCGGGAGCGGAGACAGTCGTCTCCTTACTGTCCCTAAGTAACCTAGAGATTATACTCTTAAAAGTAGTTTTTTTTGTTGTACTTCCCAAAGTAGTTATTTTACCCATATTATGGAGAAATGATTATTACTTTCTACTAATATGCCACCATCTGGTTGACTCAAATTTATATCTTTCGGTTCAATAGTCACATTATTGTCCCATTGTATTCTAGAAAGTAGACACTTGAAATTTTTAAATTTTAGTTCCATTAATATCTTACCACCTGGCTGACTCCAATTCGTATGTTTTTCGTCTTTCGTCACAAATAAACTCTTTGTAAACAAGAATGAAGGCAGTCGTCACTTTAGTGTCCCCTTTGTAAGCGAGAGCGGAGGCAATCGTCTCTTTACTGTCTTTTTGTAGGGTGTAGAGTGACGATTGACTTCCTCGTAGGACAAGCCCATGTTAAAATGGTTGGTCACCTAGGTAGTCAGGTGGCTAGGGGCCACCACAAGTGGTAGGTTAAGTGGTCAGTTCGGGACTGTCCGGTCGAACTGCTGGGATCGCACTCAAGATATTTGAATCAAATTTCGTTGGAATTTTGGCCATGACAAATAAAATGCTCCACAGTCCCATTGCAAATGTGCTCCATATACGACTGAATCCGCTCGTCCAAATTTTTATAGTTGTGAATGTAACTAAACATGGACTTGGTTTTATTATTTCAAGTGGGTAGCCTCTTAACTTTGTATCATATAGGTGCCAGAACGGTAGGGAATAATTCGCATAGCGTCCAATCATTCCCGAGTGTCCTTTTAGATGCAGAGTCTATAACTTGGACAGTATTTGGTTGATACTCTTTTAAACTCCAATACGGCCTTAGATTTAAACTTATTACCTGATATTGCCGTCAGTGCAATATTCATTTTAATGGAGTTAACACTCTTGTGATTGTCGGTTAACTTTCCAGTTTACTTCCCTTTATTAAGCAAATTTTGTTCTATATGGGTGCCAGGACGGTCAACAAATGCATTGATTACAACTCTGAGAGCATTCGGTTGATACTAGTTTATAGTCCAATACACGGTTTTTAAAATTTTAACATGATATTGCTTTTGGCGCCATATTTAATTTAAACGAGTTTACACTTTTCGTTATTAATGTTATAGGTTTCAATGTAGAACTTAAGGCCGGACCGTTTTGTGCCTCAGTTTAGGGACTTTCGTGTGGCAACAGATTCTTACTTGTTTTTCTCTAATGTTCCGCTTGAACATGACAATTCGATCTTTAGATAATAGTTCCTGACATGTCCTGTATCTGATTTTTAAATGGGTCCGGTATTTGTGTATAGCTTTCCGATGTCTCCAGTATATATTGATGACCAACCCTAACGGGTTCGCGCTAACTTAAGGCCGGACCGTTTTGTGCCTCAGTTTAGGGACTTTGAACATGATAAGTCGAACTTTAGATAATAGTTCCTGACATGTCCTGTATTTGATTTTTAACTCCGGTTCCGGTATTTGTGTACAGCTTTCCGATGTCTCCAGTATATATTGATGATGAATCCTAAAGGGTTCGCGCTAGATAAAGGCTCTTAAAGTTAAGAGACTTTTGTGTTTAATGCCGTCTTATATAACGTATAGTAATATTTCCAGATCTTTGGTTGATATAGTGCTTATGGCCCCAATCATATCTTGCACGTATGATTGCGTCTAAAGAAGCAGTTTGTCTGTTGTAAAAGTTTTCCCTAAAAACGTCAAAACCACAAGGCAAATATACTTTTCTTAATGATCCGAATCTAGCCTTTAAAGTTATAAATCACATAATTTTATCATTAATCCGATTCAGCGCTGGTTAATCCTTTAGAAAAAAATTAAAAACTATTTTTATAATTGGCCTTCAATACCATTAAACCATTAAATCCTAAATCGTGGCTAATAGAAAAATATACTTTGTTCTCTGGGCTAAAAACTGTGTGTCCTGCACAATTGACCTTTAAGGGCATGAAACATAACAATTACGACAAAAAGCTAAAGACGATAGAGAAGCAATCGATATAAGTTGTAATCAAACATATATTTTACTATTTTCTATAACTTTTTGAATCTAAGATTAATACTTACAAAATTAATTTCCACAGGTGGACCCGTTATATCAGCTCTACCCAAACCGATTTGATAGGCTTCCGTCGTTTGCCATATCCCCGATGTAAGGCATAATAATGCCAATAAACTGGCTATACTATAATAATTGTAGTTCATTATTTCCAATGCGAATCGTTTAACAAATCATAAGGAAAGGATTCGAATATATACAACCGAACGGGATTGAAACTGTAAAAGAAATAAAGAAATACAAATTATTACTAATATATTTAAAATAAAGTTTGCATTATAATTTAAAAGATAAAATTATAGAATTGTTTAAAAACAAATAATTATTAATAAATAACGAAGTATTTTACATGATAAGACGACAAACAGTGGAGAGCAAAAGTGGAATCAGTACATAATAGTTTTTCCGTTTTTACTTGTTATAGACTGTCATTTACTTATTATACATTGGACCACTATAGTGGGAAGAGGAATTGCACATTTGTGCTGATGTTTGTTACACTATTGGTCCTTCACAGGCGCGGATTTACGGAGGAAAAAAGGAAATTCCCCCCTCCCATAACTTTTTATACAAAATACACAAATGAGGAAAAAGCTAAATAAATGAAAAACAAAAATGTTACGCCCTCTTCCCCAATCACTCGAGCTGGATCCGCGGCTGTTCCTACACCTACCCTAAATTATACTAATCGGTTCGTAATTACTTTCTTAGTTTATTAAGTCACAATTTTCAGATATTTTGAAGAAATTCGGAAAATACTCTTCTCTTGACCCAAGGACAAAAGCTATTAAAAATGATTGAAATCGGCTCATTATTTCGCCTAGCCCCCAAACAATCGTAACCTCCCGAGTAGGGCTTTTTTGTTCATAATTACTTTATATGTTCTATTATGTTAACCAAGTTGGGTTCAAAATTGTTTTTAAAATTTTTACTTTTGCTATTTTTATGCCCACTACTGTAGTCGATATTTCTAAGTTTCAAATCAGAAAATAACAGTTTTATTGTTATTGTTCAACTTATTTACATCGCACAAAAACAATTAAAAAAATAATAACAAAAGCATGTTTATTGTTTATATTTATAAATAAAGAACAAAGAGGTTTAATGAACTTTTTATTTTGTTTTTTCTTTTGTACTGCAAGAAATTAATAAGAAAATAAGAAAAAAAATCATTTTAATACATATAAAATTTTATCAATGAATTACTGCTGTCAGTAGATAAATTACGTATGATTTATCAATGAAAATACTTACTCATTGCATAAGTATTGTATGCATATCTGGAAGTAGATCGTATTTCAGAATTATTTAATATATTCTATAGTTATCGCTTATTAAAACACTAACCGACATTGTATGCATTTACGATTAAATAACAACAGCCAACAAATTTCGAACCGAGATAACAAAGCATTTTTTCTTAACGTCTTGAGCAGCGCTTAATCCTAACCAAGTCTCATCGTATCAGGTTTTCAATATATCGCGTCCTGCTTGTAACATGTAAAAGCTTATCAACTGAAAATCCAAATGTAGACTTTAAAATTTAGATGTAATTCTTTGGTTTCTCAGTTTCGAATTTCTCAAAATTTTGTTGGCCTGTGTGACTTAAATCAAACTAGATGTTTAAAAAATATAGATATACTTGTTTTTATAAGGGCGGGTTTTCCGATATACATATATAATCTACATTCCTTGTTTAAACCCAGTTAAATCTATGTTTTGTGTTTTTAGTAATCAGTAACATTACTTATTATCTTAGGGAGGGTTTTTCTGATAAAGATAATCTTCATTCTCGGGTTAAACCTAGTTTAATATACATATGTTTTGTGTTTTTTAGTAATTTGTAAAGTTACTTATTATCTTAGTTTAACTGAGTTTAATTGCCAATTAAACCTAAGTTATAAGAGACAAAACATAATCAATGAAATCACAATAAAATAATAAATTCGGAAGAAGAAATAGTAATTTTATTAGTAGTAATTTTATTATTTCTTTTTATACCTTACACCACTATAGTGGGGAGGGTATTATACGTTTGTGCTGATGTTTGTAACATACAAAAATATGGGTCCAATACCCACCTTAAAGTATACCTATTGATTCAGAATCATTTTTTGAGTCGATTAAGACATGTCCGTCCTTCCGTCTGTCCGGCTGGCTGGCTGTCCATGTAAACCTTGTGTGCAAGGTACAGGTCACAATTTTCAAGAAAATTTTATGACCAAGCATGTTTTTTGGCACAGGGAATCGGTCCATTATTTCACCTAGTCCCCATACAACCGTACCTCCCGGTTTGAACTTTTTATGCCATAATTAAGTCAAATGTTCTATTATCTCTCTAAAAATTCGCGCAAATAAGTTTATAGAGGTATTTATATAAATATAAATGACACTGCAGATTTTCGAAAGGATCGGCCCTTATTTGACCCTAGCCCTCATACAAACCCCCCTTCAAAAAATGTCTTAAACGTCTAAAATTGACTTGTAACCATTTGTATCGCAATGAAACTCAACAAAACTAACTGTTATTTAAAAATATATCCTTTTCCAAAATTTACTGAAGATCGGCCCATATTTGACCTATATAAAGCCTCATTTAAAAATTTTAGTTTTTTACTAATAAATTGCTTAAATATTTTGGATTTATGGTAATATTCAACATAAAAGTTTCTTTATAAAAAATAAAAATTTTAAAAATATACTCATGGTGTAGGGTATTATATGGTCGGCCATGCCCGACTATACTTTCCTACTTGTTTATTTATTTATTTATTTAGTTATTTATTTAGTTATTTATTTATTTATATTTTTTCTAAAATTTTATATTTAACAAAACTGATATTTGCAAAAACAGCTGTTCATTGTTTATGTTTTCGACTGAAAAGTTGACAATACTAACGAAGTTAAATGATCTTAAATCCATAACTAAAAAACACAATTATCAATTAAAGTTCGCATAATTTGTTACGAGTTAAATTTAACAGCAATTTTTGTTTAACTGAGTGTTATAAGCCAATTAAACCTATGTTATAAGTGAGAAAAGACAATTAACAAAAACAATAAAATAATGAATTCGGAAGAAGAAAGTCTTATAATTTAAAGTAAATAGTATTTTTTATTTGTTTTATTAATATAATTGTTTTTCATGTTTATTTCTTTCTAAATTTGTTCAATTTACAAATTTAATTTTTATAAAAAACAGCTGTTCATTGTTTATGTTTTTGACAAAAAAAGTTGGCAATACTAAAAGAGAATACTGATCTAAATCCATAACTGAAAAACACAATTATCGGTTAAAGTTCGACTTTAATCTAACAGCAAGGCTTAACTTGCTGTGTAGTAACTAAGTAATAAGAAATCCGGATAGGGATGGTAATTCCTATTTCTTACCATAATGAAATAAAATCTAATACTCGACCTACAAAATATTTATTAATGCTTTTTATTACTTAAATACTTCTATGCATAACAATAATTCATCCATTACTTAACTACTTCTAATGAATATGTTGTTATCATTGAAATAGAGCATGTTAATCAGTAATTGAATGTCAAAAGTTTCTGCTGAAAAGACAATTGTTTATGTATCAGATTATATATTTACTCAGCAATCAAGTTAAACTTCTTTTAAAATTTAAACATGTTTCAAGTTAAAACATTGCACAACGTAAAACTACTTGTAAAATTCCTTTAAGTTTAACTCTACAATCTGGGCATTTTAAAATTTCGTACGTTTTTTATTCGCAAATATAAATGATTGTTTTCAATAAAATACTTAGTTAACAGATGTTAAAACTTGATTTTGCCTGTTTGACCCTGAAATAAGCAATATGTATGAAGTATATATACATTATTGTTCGAAACATAAGCAACTTTTTTTGGCATTGTATAGTGTAGTTCGTAAAGAATACCAATCGGATTTTAAGCCATTCGCCAGATGTAATGTTTTCTAAAACTGCGAGTTTCGACCCAGAAAAATCAAAAAAAAGTTTCCTAGTGTGAACCAGGTCAAACAATGTTCTAATTTTATGCATTTGACAATAATCAAGACGCGGCATTAAAAGAACATATCCAGCTAAAAAAAAAGATCTGACCACTTTTTCAATACAACAATATGACAACAGTGTAAACTGACAATTTTTGTTGAACTATTATCAGTTCAATTTATAGTCAGATAATGATATGCAAATGAAATTGCATATCATTATCTTACAACCACGGTTGTGCAGTCCACGGTTATAACAGTCTGAAATGACAATTTACTTGTTGTTAAATATTTGTCGTTGTCAGGACATTGTCATACATCCAACGTCGTAAGATCTGACAAAACTTTTAGCTTAACATCCTTTATAGTTTAGTCCATATATGACTAATGTAACACTGAAGTTAAGTTCATAAATCTACAATTTATATTTTAAAACAGGACAGTTATGCCGCCATATTTGACTATAAATTTCGCTTCTTATACGAATTTTTACATTCATAACTTCTTTAAACACAATAAGAAGCATAATCAAATTCTCTATCTAATATTACGAGAAATGACCCACATTTGACTCTACCTTTTATTTCCCCTTCAAAAAAAAAATGATTATAACCTTCATTACTGGCTTAAAAATACATGAACTATAGCGCTCTAATTTTACAGTTTTATAAAAACAAAAATCTCCTAACTAAATTATACAAAGATCGGTCTATATTTTACTTTAACATTCATAACTGGCAATGATTATGTGACAACGGAATATTAAATTGAAGCCGTTGTTCAAAAATGAAGTGTTCTTTCTGTTTTTCTGATGATTCCGCAATTATAAACTCGTACGAAAACTCACACATAGCTTCTTTTTAATTGAACTACCATAGCCGTAAGGAGACATTGTAGAGAAAGTGGAACCTTCCTGGAAATGAATTGAAGAGTAAACATGTTACGTTTATACAGATAAGAACTATTTGCTCATTAGTAACATATAACAGCGTTTGTACACACAGTATCCACCAGCAATATCGATATTATACAGGAAACACAACTAACAATTTTTAGGACCCTAAAGTTAGCACCATTTAGAAGTTTCAATGGTGAGGGATGAATTTTTGAAGGTCCCTTAAAAGTATTTTGTAATCCGTCTTCGTAGAGTCCACTCTTTTATTATGAGGATAAGTTTAGCTTCTATTTCTTTGGAAAACTTCGTTTAATAATGTTAAAAAGTGGAGGCTACGAGTTCTCGTTTACACTGAGGAAAGCGTTTGCACATACTCAGCAATATACTGAGAAGACAATCTCAAATGGGTAGTATTATGAAGAAAGCACCATAGTACATAAGAAATGAGATCATTCGCAGGTATTTAGAAGTTCCAATGGCTTCGTAGACTACTTAGTTAATGAGTTTAGTTTCAACTGAAGATCCACATCACGCTTTTTATGCTCTTTTGCATTCTACGCGCCTCCTTATATGCGTCACAAGCGGCTGGCTTAAAAAATGACATTTTAGCTTTTTTGTTTAAATAAAACAAATTAAAAATTTAATTTAAAAAGCGTCGCATGTAACTTGAAGAGTAGAATGTGAAGTACGTTTGAAATGCATGTAATGCTTTAACACAAAGACGAGTACTGTGGACCCCCAGATTTAATTATCAGGGCTTAAGTAGAGGTCAGATTCTATAGAACAAATTGCAACGAAAAAATAACTTTTATACAGAGTAATATATAATGGTTTCATAACACCGTCCAAACTTAAAAAAAGTCGAAATATAGTGACCCTGGCTTAAGAATTTTTCCATTTCGAAATTTAATGTTATACAGCTTTTTAAAATCTCCACATTTTATAAACAAAGTGTAGACATCTTTGTTTATAAAATGTGTTATGTCATAGGGCTTAAATTCTGAGGTATATATTGATTTATAGATTGAAATATCTACTTCTTGAAAAAAATCGGTTAAGCTAAAGTTTATACTGACGATATTTATAGGCGAAAAACTAATTTTCTGAAAGTGTGTTTATATGAAAGCTCGGGGAAAATATGGACCGATTTCGATTAAATTTTGTTAAAGTATACAAAATTTATTTATACTTAATTTCATCGCGATATTAGTGTTTATATGTAAATTTTGATCATTCAAGTAATTTTCTAAGTGAGACTTTGTATGGGAGCTAGGATAAAATGCGGCCCGATCTTTACGAAATGTGGTAAGGTTGTATAAAACTTAGTTTTGCCTCCAACGCTCTTCCTTTCCGAAGGGTTCTGTTGTATGGGACGAGGTGAAATAATGGGCAGATTTTAACTGACGATATCTCAAGAAATGTTCGAAATTTTCGGTTTTATGGGCCTGATTTATCTTCAATATAACCTTGTTTCCGATATACATATTTAAGCAATTGATGGACGAAAAACTAATTTTCTGAAAGTGTGTTTATATGAAGGATCGGGGACCGATTTCGATAAAATTTTGTTAAATTATATAAAATTTATTTATACTTAATTTCATCGCGATATTAGTGCTTATATGTAAATTTTGCACATTCAAGTAATTTTCTAAGTGGAACTTTGTATGGGAGCTAGGATAAAAAGCGGCCCGATCTTTACGAAATGTGGTAAGGTTATCAAGGCTTGTTTAAAACTCCAAGACCCTTTCTTTTTTCGGATGGTTTTGTTGTATGGGATGATTTTTACTATTTTCAGTACCAAATTTTATGGAAAATGAACCGATTGGTATACTTTAAGGTATAAGGATATAACCGAATATGTAGGAGTTGTAAACTTCAGCACAAACTCAATATAGCCTCCCCACTAAAGTGATGTATAGAGTGATGTAAGTACAGTATAGACGGGCATGGCCGACTTTATAATACGATACAACTAATACTTTAAAAAAAAGTCATAAGTTTGCAAACGTGACTTTTTTTGTCACTAGCTAAATAAACAGAATTGAAAAGTAATCAAAAACAAAACGTGTTTACTCACATGTGCAAAACCTTTTAACAAAAACCAACTTGTTAACAATTTAAAATAAATAAATATTAATTTTAAACAAACCACAATTAAACAAAAGTGCGCGTTTAAATATCAACAAATTAAATAAGGAAATAGGAAACAAACATTTTTTTAATTTCCTTAAAGTGAAAACTTATTCCAAAATAATAAAACAAGAATATTTGTAGAATTCTTAAGTAAAAGATCAAATCAGTATTTAAAATTATTCTTTAATTGTTTCAGAATTATTAAATTGTAATAAAATTGTACAAATTAATATTGCAAACAGGTAATTTGTTTATAAACAAAGAAACACAAGTGGAATTTTATTAAAAAAAAAACAAAACAAATTTACAACAAAAACTAGCATTAAACTTATTTAAACTTCAGCTTAATATTGTAACACTATTTGCATATTAAATTATTTATATATTTTTTATTTAATACTTTTTTCTTTGAGTTGTTTTTATGTTTAACATTCGTACCAAAAGTATCAAGCGTCTGCGGCTTAATGACATTGAAAGTGAGTTTTATTTATTTATTTTGTTCAACAAGTTGTACGCGTATGTATAACAAATATATAAAAAATGGGAAAAAATAAAAAAAAATAATAAAATAAAAATATTTTATATAAAAAATTGCACTCTTGGTGAGTAATAAAAAATTAGTTTGTATAGAGTAAAGATTTAAAAATAAATTTACTTTTTTTTATTTAATAATCATATGAAAAGGTTAATAAAAGTTAGCAGAGTATTTAAGTCCATAAAGCAAACATTTCCTTTTATTCTCACTTTTTACGTTTACAAATTTAGAAGCTTACTTATTCAAAATTGTATGGATCGAAATGAATGAAATCTATTCAATGGTGGCAAACATTTTTATGTTATTCATCGTCGTTGTCATCGTTTTAAATTATTAAACAAAATTATAATAAACAAATTTAACTTGGCAAAGCGTGTATGAATAAATGTAAAGGTACTTTATAATTTTTTATTAAATTAAGTTTTTTTGTTATTTTAATTTGATATATTCGAGTTTGTGTATATATTTTGATCTTTGGGAGTTGCACGAGCATAAATTACTAAGTTTATTTAAGATTATTAGAGTTTTACCCATGTCTAGTTGGCAACTTAAATGATGAACATTTCTGGTGATGAATAAACCATTCGCAGGCAAAATGATAAGTTGATCATATTTTTTTGGGTTTTAGTTAGGATGGCGTTGCATTAAGCACTCATATTGCCAGGTTATCACACGATTGTCCAGAGAAAACCCCACCAACCGACCTTGATATAGGAAGTTGGAGCATCGGGACTTGATTTCAGCAAAAGTATTAATGGTCTCCACTAGAAAAAAGTTCCAGAGTTTTAATGGTCTCCACCAGTTTATATATGAGTTTAAATGGTCTCCACCAGGTTATCTCGTGAGTATTTTATGGTCTCCACCAATAAAACATAACCTCACTTGAGGTAATACGAAAGCACGAGATTAATGTAGACAATATATAACTTTGAACAGTTATATGAAGTAATACACTACACCAGTGCGAGCGAGACGCAAAACTGTCGAAAGCCAGGCAACAAAATGAAGCCTGAACGCGTTTAAGAAATAATCGCGATGACGCGAGAGTTGTTCCCCAACTCAGACCTGAATTACGACTGAAGTTGATCCTATGAAAATGTGTTGATGTTGGGGAACACCGGTACTAAAACTCAGCTTAAGATTTCCTTTGAAAACTCCGCTGTAAATGTGGAATACATAACACGCGTTGAGACGGCAACGCGTTTTACGTTTTTAAAAATTTTCGCGCTGCAAGTTAAACACTACACAATGAATTTTTAATATTTTTCTTTCATTGTTGGTGAAATTTATTTCATATTAGTATATTTTTATTCTACACAATTCTGATCAGCTGCCGACGCGTCAAAACTTGAAAGTTGCCAAAGCGAGTAACTTGTTAAATGAAAATAAACTATTTTATATTTTTTGACTGAAGCCTATAACTCGTGGAGTGTACTTCCACCTTAAAGCTCTTCTTCTTCTTCTTCCTTAAAGCTACTTTTACATTATACCACAAATAATAGTATGATCTGTCAAATTATTTTCTTCTTCTTCGAGATTGACGTTTACACAAAACGTCAAATAGGCAAAAACAATGCCAGATGATTATAAAAACCGCCGTAAACGCTAGGTTCTTTAATGCGGTATTTGATCCAGTCCAAAAACGACAGTTTCAAGTTCTGTCAAATTATTGTATAGAAAAGAATGGATGGAATAGTCTACATTGAGAGAAAATATGGATGGAAAATTTGATAGTTGCATGGCTCTCTTCACTTTTTAAAAAGATGCAATAAACAAGCAAGTTGCATTAGGTCAGGGATGTATTTTTATGTAAACAAATAAAAAAGAAACAGCTGTTTTCATTCTACTTTGTTATTGTCTTATACAAATAGTGTAAACGCAAAAATATATGTAAATCATATTAATTTCTCTATATTCATTCTCCTTACTAATATATAAATAGTCTACGCTTTCTAGTATTCTACGTGTATTTAAAAAAAGTATAATCAGTATATTTGTATGCTTCAAATTACTAGTACAAAAGCTTAGGATATCTTGACGCATAGAATACTTAAAGCTAAAGGTCCACACCAAGCGTTCTACGCTTTATCGCAGTCTACGGTTCTGTCAATAAAATAGAATCAATCTATTTGTATGCTGAAAGTTACAAGTACAAGAGCGTAGAATTTTAAAGTTGATCTACTTTCTACTTCAATAAGCGGCACAAGAACATGTCAGCTGATTTTGGCATTTTATATTATAAAAGCTGGCGCGAAGTTCTTTATAAATAATACTTGGGCCCATAGTTGGCCCAAATCCAACTATGGTCCTAAGTAAACAATCAAGCTATTGTGTCAGACTACACAGACAGACAAAATAAACGAAAATTGAAATACCTGGGAAGTGACACTATTTTTCTGAAAGGTGGATCAGAGTAGAACAAGAATATATTTTTGAAAATTGGCCAAACACCTCCAAAATCTTGAGTTACGGGCAAAAACCCGGTTTTTCCTACCTTTAAGCACTTATAAGTCAGTAACTTAGTGGAATCTGAACCAATTTAAAATTTCACCACTGATTTAGAAAGCAGAAGCTGAGGCTTATATAATGACATATATAACGTTTAAGTTACCTGGAGAGATATGTGTGCATTTCCTCACCAAACATATTTTTTATTTTAGTTTTTCACCGTTGTCCAAATTTGGAAATGTTTTTAGAAAGTATGTATTTTATATGTTCTACTTCGATCGAAACATATAGTAGTCAGGGAAATATAAATCGATCGATGCAAATGTCTAGCCACAAATTCTGTTAATACTTGCTTCATACGAATCAGTTGCATAGGGTTCAGGTTCTATACGATCGTTCTAACATAACAAATAATATCCTTTGATCCCGCTAAATACAGAGTGTTGCCTAGATATTAGGTTTGATGTCGATTTGGTAATCGATCAAGTAGGAATTAATTGCAATCAATATATAGAGTAAACAATTTTAAAGTAGAATCATTTTTTAAATATCACAGTTCTTTTCGCGATTATTGCGTATCATTATTTTTTTAAGTAAATATTTTTTTGAAAAATTTCATCATTTATAGAAATAAAATCTTTGTTCTTAAATCACTTACCGGATCAGTTCAATATTAAGTTCCTGATGTTTGTATATAAATCCTATAAAATTTTCCAGCAATGCAGCAGTAAATTAAATTTTTGTAATTTTTAACCTCAAAATTATTAAGAAAAATTTTAACAATAAATAATTATCTTTGGAATTTTTTGTAATTTTATATTTTTAAAAATATTTTTCTTTCTTAAATATTTTTGCACCTTTCTATGTGACTATGTATTTTACTTTGAATACTATTTCCACAACTAATTTTAATAATAATAATAAATATAAAAAAGATTTACACAATATAATTCATTTATTTTAATTCACAAAAAAGCACAAACAGCAAAAAAAACACACACAAAACAAAAAGTACAGAAACTGATGTCAAATCCACATTTATCACACGTTATTTATCAATTACAATATGAACACGGCGACAATGATGAGGATGATAATGATGTTCGTTTCGTCTGTCGTTGGTGTTGTGTTTTTACGCTTGACAAATGAAATTATAGTAAGGTATTAATAATTTTGAATTAATGATCTTGATATTTTGATACGAAATTCACAAATTAAATCTAATATAAAATATGTATTTGTCGTTTACAATTATTTAAGGTTTAATTAACACCCTGTGCTGCGAGCCAAAATTAAATCTAATATTTAAATCGTATCAATGTTATTTTACACTGTTAAACAATTTTTTGTCGTTACAATTGCACCCAGTTTTATTGTATGAGTATTATTTTATTTATTTTTAAATCATTTAAAAACCGCGTAGTTTCGAAAGACGTGCCAACTTCTTGTACGATTTTTACAAAACTGACCGAACGTTGATTTCATTTATATTTCCAGCATTATTTGTTTGCATGGATAGCCAGTCAGTCTTTTTGTTTTATTTATGTTTGCATTTTGTATTTGATTTTTCGTTCATTTGTCATACTCTTCTCTCAAGCTTAAAGAGCAAAAAGCAACTGCTAGTGATAACAGTGTTGCCAATGCAGATTTTAATCTTTAGTATATTTGTATGATTTTTGGTTCCATAATTTCAACGAAAATAATAATGCTAAACTATAGACAAGACTATATATTAGACTAGGCTATAAACTTGACTATAGACTAGACTGTAGGCAATATACTAGACTATAGACTAGACTATAGACTAGAATATAGACTAGACTATAGACTAGACTATAGACTAGACTATAGACTAGACTATAGACTAGACTATAGACTAGACTATAGACTAGACTTTAGACTAGACTTTAGACTAGACTATAGACTAGAATATAGGCTAGACAATAGACTAGCCTATAGATTAGACTATAGACTAGACTTTAGACTAGCCTATAGACTAGACTATAGACTAGACTTTAGACTATAGGCTAGACTAGACTACATACTAGACTATAGACTAGAATATAGACTAGACTATAGACTAGACTATAGTCTAGACTATAGACTAGACTATAGACTAGACTATAAACTAGAAAATAGACTAGACTATAAACTAGACTATAGACTAGACTATAGACTAGAATATAGACTAGACTATAGATTAGACTATAGACTAGACTACAGACTAGACTATAGACTAGACTATAGACTAGACTATAGTCTAGACTATAGACTAGACTATTGACTAGACTATTGACTAGACTATTGAATAGACTATTGACTAAACTATTGACTAGACTATTGACAAGGCCTTAGACTAGACTATGGGCAAGACTTTAAACTAGACTATTGGCTATGTTCCAGGTGGCATTTGATCAATATTGTCCATTTTTAGAAACAAACATATCTTATTACTAGTGAGCTTCCGGTAGTTTAGTGGTTAGTGTTCCTACCAAAAACGCACAGCAGCCTCGATTGAGGCGTCGTGTATTTCTTCTGATTTGATGTAACTCAAACTAACTAGCCAACAATTTCAGGAAAATATAATCCCTCTGTTCTGTGTCGATTTTAGCATAGATATAAGGTGTAAATAACTTTTGTATGTTTATGATGGTCGGTCTAAAAATCTGGCAAATCTGTTTTACGTAATGGCAACACCTGTTGTGATATGATCATTTCATTTAGTCTCTCTTTCTTTGTCATTATGTCAGTGGCTATGATTGCTATTGTTTGTTTTTTGTTATCAATAATTGTGGGGTTCTTTGTTTGTGAATGTGGAGAGGTGTCTATATAATAGAAAATGTTCTCCACCAAAAGCTCCTCATGTAATTGAGTGCTTACTGCTCTATGGGTACGTAAACAAAATTGATGACTTTGATTTGGTTTCTTTGTTTGTGTGTTCCTAAATAGTCCGCGTTTTTTTTCGTATGTTTTGTAGTTCTTTAAGAGGGTTTGTTGTTGCTTTTATCACTTTGTGTTTTTTTTTTTTGCTTTTTTGTTTATTCATTTAATTAATAACATTTGCAGTTTTTACGCTTTTTCAAGCCAAGTTTTTTTTCTGACTTTTGTTTGTACCAAAACACGCAGCAGCAGTTATTTAAGCGGTAGTTAATAAACCAAACATTGGGTTTTATTGTCTGTCCGTCAGTTTGTTACTTTTGCTTTGATTTTGTCTTTTCTTCTTTGGTATTGCTTAATTTTATTACAATCGTTTTATTTTTTTTTAATTTATTTTTGTTTTTTTTTATTATATTTGTAACTTTATCAAAGTGTGCCAAAGTCAAGCTGTAAAAGTGATTTAGTTTACGGCTTTGTATTGAATTCAATTGATTTTTTGCTTAATTTGCTTAAAATCTTTTGATTGCTTTTTCTTATTTTGCTGTTATTTTCTTTGATTTTTGTACCTATAAGGTTTTAATTTATTTGCATTTGTTTAATCTTCTGATAGTGGTTTAATCTGTTAATAAAAATTTATTTGCGTTTATCAAATTAAATATTGATAGCACTTTTTATAAACGTTTTGAAACTACTGAATTTCTTAGTACAAATGTACACATATTTTTGTATATGGGTGACTTCAAGAGTTTTTAATTAAGTAAGTATTGAGGATTAATTGATTTTCATAAGAGGGCTTTATTTGGGAAGTACGACTAATTACAGGTTGATCTTGAACATTTATATTATGAAAACTTTAATTCATGAGTCTTTTACGATTAGGTGATATGCGAAAGTAAATTTTTAATGGGAGCTCCTTTATCTATAAAAGAATTTTGCTGCTTTTAAAGAGCGGTATTCTCAAAAGCAAATCCGATATTGAAGATCCGGAACAGGCTGATATAAACACGGACGAACTCGTAATATACATATATTGTAAAATAAACTTTTCACAAAGGTGAATAGTATAAAAAGTGAATGTTATAAATATAATTGCCGGGAAAAGTCGCAAGATTTAAAAAATTTCAGACAAACGAAAACTTGTTTCTTATGAAGGTCGTGTGTCCGTGTGTGTTTTGATGGAGGGCATATTATATAGACCGTTGACTATATACATATATCGGAGATATAATAAAAATTCCGAGAAAACTCATTTTTGGATGAATGGGCTGGCGCAGATCCACGGGGGATAAAAGGGAAATTTAGCCCCCAACAACCGGAAATATTTCATACAATGTATAAAAATGAGAGAAAGTTAAAAAAGAAAAAAAGTAAAAAAGAACAAAATTAACCCAAACGCTTGAGTTGGATCCGCTCATGTTCAAAAATTCAAAATGGAGCCTTGTAAGCGTTGAAATCTACGAATTTAATCAAGGTCTGTTACCAGATCGTGATTAAGCGATTATTACACTTTCTGAAATATGTTTTAGGCAGGAAATTTAGAGGCCGGCATTTCATATACAATGAAGAAAAATAAGGTAATGGATGAGTTAGAGTCAGCACTGAATCAAACTCAGCTGATCCAATCGAATTATATATGTCTAGACACTTTTAAACTCTTTCTTTCAAAGGGTATAAAAGATACGACATAATCAAAAATATAATTTTAATTATACAATTAAGAAATAGTTTTGCGAAATTAAAAGAAAAAAAAAAACAAATTAATTATTAGGCTACATTAATAACAATCCCACTAGTACCTTTAAAATTTATAAATAATGTTCATACAAATTATTATACTGGTATTGTATTCCATTACACATACATATTAAAATTTTAAACAATATTTTGCACAATTTTATTTTAAACAATTGAAAACTTACTGCGTTTGTTTATTTGTTTTATTTTCACACGCACCTCAGAACCCCCAGAGACCAACTGAATGCCAATGAAATTTTGTTTTTTTTAAACAAATACCTATATTATACAATTTAGCATGGGGGACAAGTTCAAAAGGTTTAAATCAACCCACCCGTAAAGCAAATAATATCAAGACATAGATAAAGACAATATAATCGGCTTAAAATTAAGATTAGAAAACAAAGTATGTGTATGTAAATAGTTGTTGTACTAGTATAAGAATATAAGTATGTACATATGAATGTATATAAAAATAAAACTATATAGCAGGAAAAAGAACTTATCAAGGGAATCAGTAAAGAACTGATATAGTAAAAGTATAAAATAAAATTTAAATAAGAAGAATGGTGGAAACAATTTAATATGCAATTTTAATTTGGCCTTGACTTCAGGAGAAATGCTTATACATTATTTTGCATTGGTATATATTTTGACATTCTTTCAATTTGAATATAAATCTGTTCTTTCTAAAAACTTTAGATTTTGAAGGTGGATCCTACAGGTTTAGTGTGCACAGTAGGTATTACGAAAAAATTGTACAAATGTATATCTGCAATTTCTAAACTCTCAGTCTATCTATCTATCTATCTATCTATCTATCTATCTATCTATCTATCTATCTATCTATCTATCTATCTATCTATCTATCTATCTATCTATCTATCTATCTATCTATCTATCTATCTATCTATCTATCTATCTATCTATCTATCTATCTATCTATCTATCTATCTATCTATCTATCTATCTATCTATCTATCTATCTATCTATCTATCTATCTATCTATCTATCTATCTATCTATCTATCTATCTATCTATCTATCTATCTATCTATCTATCTAGCTAAGCTAAAAGTCGACTTCTCGACTTTTTGCGTTTTATTCTAACTCGATTTTTAGCTTTTTCATTTAGTTAAGAGTCGACTTTTAGTATTTTTTAAATAGTCAACTTTTTACTACGTTTTTCATAGTTATGTAGTTTTTTCGAGATTTTTCCGACTATTTTAGAGTTTTTACATTTTTTTTTAAATTTTCGACTATTTTTTACTTGTTTCTACTATTTTCGAGTTTTCGACTTATTCCGACTTTTTTCGACAGTTCCCGACTCTTTGACTTTTTACAACCTTTCGACTTTTTCCGACTTTTATTTATAAAATCGACTTTTTGACTTTTTCTTAGACGATAGTCGATTTATCGATTTTTATTGAAACAAAACAGTCGACTTAGACTTTTTTCGACAAAATGTCGATTGTTCTATTATTCGAAAGTCGATTTATAGAACCCTATTATGATAGTGCATCATAAAATCTTTTTAAGATAAACAACGGAGAATAATCTTCAATACAAAACCGTTATGTTTAAATAACTCAAAACAATAGCGCCATCTTTGCTATTTAGTTACCTTTCACAAATCATCCGCAGTACGAAAACAGCCGCTGTAATGCTTGTACTATTTGACAATTCTCTTCATATTTTTTCCTTCACAGCTATTTTCTTATTATTTTGTTTTGATCTCCACTACATAATGAGTAATTATAATAATTGTTGTTAAAAATACTACAAAGAATATAAATAAATAAAAAACCAATTAAAATTACAACAAAAATTCGTAAACAAAAACAATTATTATTAATCTAATAATAAAAAAGTAAAACGAATGATAAATTTTAAAAATTGCAACTATCATTTGCAAGTGTAAAAGAAATCCCCTTTAAAATGTCTTCGAAAGCCATAAATTATATGGGCATGAGTATAGTGGAGCCACAGGAAAGAATGCGCTATTTGGTCAACTATGGAAACTTGATAGATGTGGATCCTAAACAATCTATAAATCGGTAAGTTTTCTAAAACTAATGAATCGAGTTTAAACTTATTGGAAAAGGGAAAATTGTTTTGCATAACTTTAACCTTGTTTGGTGGGGGAAGCATGTGTCTTAATGCAGTTGTGTTTTGGAAAAAAATTAGCAAAAGAAAATTGCAAGTGGCAAGCAAAACAAGGTCATTAAAGTGACCTTATAATGAGGTTGTTTAACAATAGAAAAAAGTCCTATTTTTCTCTAGTAACTGAAGGTCACACTCCTGTTGATATGTGTATTTTAGCACTGGCAAGCTATGTTATTAAAAAACTTAATTCTTATTGTTTTTTGCTTTTCTTTCTCCTAGCTATTATCGTTCTGGCACTGAAATGTTACGCATGGCTCAAGTCTATCTTGCCGAGGGTAATCATGAAAATGCCTTCATTTTGTATATGAAGTATTTAACGCTGTTTGTGGAAAAGATACGTACGCATCCAGACTATGCTAGCATTAAGTCCGAAATGAAATTCATTAATAAACGTATTAAAGATGAAGTTATGCCCACTTCGGAAAAGTTACGTGCCAAACTATTGGATCGTTATCAACGAGAATATGAACAATTTCTGGCGAATAAAGAGGCCGAACGGGTTAGGGAAATGGAACGTGAACGTCGTATACGAGAAGCGGCTGCTAATGATTCAACAAAAACGGCTTCTTTAATACCCGCCAATTTACATGTTCAAATGGATCCTAATGTTCAGCCCACGGCACCCGATATGGGTTTACTGGATCAAGTGGTGTATCCCAATGATTTTCCCACCGGTGGACATAAGTCAAATTTACTCTTACCCTCGGATAGTTTGGATAAGGAGTATAAACGATCGAAGTAAGTATCATATAGTTGGCATATGCTTGTTCAATATAAATAATATCTAAAATTCCAATAATTTCTTTTAAAGCCTTCCCTCAAAACCCTCTTTTGATCGTTCCACAAAACCACAATACGATCGTTCAAATTCCCTGCTGGAGGGTTCACTGCGCACCGTTGTCATCCCACAAAATACAATGGATGTATTTCTGCAACTTGCCCAGGCGAATACTAATAAAAATATTGAAACTTGTGGCATATTGGCTGGTCACTTGGCCCATGATCGTTTGTATATAACACATGTTATAATACCCAAACAACAGGGTACTCCAGACTCGTGCACTACCATACATGAAGAGGAAATATTTGAAGTGCAAGATGAACAAAATTTAATAACACTGGGATGGATACATGTAAGTTGAATAAATATGTTTTGTGAAAAAAATGTAATAATATATTGTTTGTTTCATTTCGTTTAAAGACACATCCCACGCAGACATCGTTTTTATCATCAGTGGACTTACATACCCATTGTTCGTATCAGATAATGATGCCCGAAGCTATTGCCATTGTTTGTGCACCAAAATATCAAACGTAAGTTAGATAAATTGAAAAAAATCAAAAATTATTCTGAGATTTTATATAAACTAGACTATAGTCCTGATTATAGGCAAGAATATTCTACAGACTAAATACTAGCTTACAGTCCAGCAAATATTATAATCAGGTCTTTAGACCAGATTTTAGTTCAAGCTGTAGATTTAACTATAGTCCATGCTATGTATTACCAGACAATAGACTAGATTATATAACACACTAGAATAAAGTGTAGACTTTAGTTAGACTAAAATCCATATTACGAACTAGACAAGACTATAGTTCGGGAGCAAACTAGACTATAGTACAGCCTACAGACTATACTATAGTTCAACTAACAGATTATAGTCCAGACTATTAAGTAAAATATTGCCCAGATTATAACTAGACTGTTGTGGTTGTTGTAACAGCTAATAATATACAATACAACAATCTAGTTAGAGGGTTCTGCATCAATGTCCAGGCCTAAAAATTTGGCTACTTCAATTGGATGCGTCCATAAATCCATTGTACAAAAGGAAGTAGGCCTGGCTGAGCAGCTGAATATGTGGTGGCTATCATGAGGACCCTGACCACATGCAGGACATTCCTTAGGGTTGGCACGGTCTATACGTGACCAGTAGGCATTGAGCCGGTTGCTCCATCCCGATCTTAGTTGTGCCAGAACTACTCTTGTTTTCCGCGGCACGGTTTCTTCCGTGTCGGTGGTGGCGGGCGGGCGGTTGCCGACCTCCAAGTGGCGTCTCTGTGAATGTCGTTCAAAGCAATATGATGACTGATCCAGTGGATCCAGCTCATATCTGCATATGTTTTCCAAGTATATACGAAGATTCTTCCTGACATGCCTCGGTGGAGTATACAATTGTGTGATGTTAAAATTGGGATGACTTCTCCGATGACATCCCAGGATAAACTGTTTAGTCAACATGACATTGTGTTCCTTGACTGGGGGTCCCCCAGTCGTTACCTCGTGCAGGTGATGTTCCGAGGTAATTTGTAGGCAGCCCGTTACAGTCCATAGGGCGGCATTTTGCAGCTCTGGGAATCAACTAGCGAAGGTGACTACACTGAGCAGCATAATTAAACACTGACTGACCAATCGTTTTTTATGTAGCCAAAAAGGTTTCTTTATTCATACCCCAAGTGCTGCCGGCTAGCGCTTTCAGGACCTTGTTTCTACTTCGCAATTTGTGCGTGATTGCAGTGGCGTGAGTTAAGGAAGTAAAGAGGCTATCAAATGTGACCGCCCAATATTTTTAGGAGGTGCACGGTCGATATTTGGACTCCATCGACCACGATGTCAAGGTTTAGGTTTATTTCCTTCGTCCAGGTGGTAAAAAATGTTGTTTACGACTTTGCTGGTGATAATTGCAGGTTACACGCAGTGAAGAACTGATGTATTTCATGGAGATAACCATTCTACACTAGATTATAATGTAGACTGTAAACTAGACTACGAACTATACTATAGTCTTTAATATTGAAATGAATTGTCTACAGTTCAGACTATATTCAAGACTTGACAATAATTCATAATATAAACTATAGGCTGGACAAGACTATGGACTAGACTATTGATTTGACTACAAGTCTGACTATAGTCTACTATATAGACTAGACTACATACTGCACTTTAATCCGTATAATATTTTAAATAATACATTATAGTCCAGACTAAAAACTAGTTTATAGTAGTAGTTGTTGCTCGACAGGCTAAAATCTGGACTTATATATAAAATATTCTAGAAAATACTTGCTAACAGGCTTTGTTTTTTAATTTCAGTACCGGTTTCTTTATACTTACCCCAACTTATGGTCTGAATTATATTGCTGAATGTAGAAAAAGTGGATTTCATCCACATCCCAATGATCCACCATTGTTTATGGTAATTGTTGTATAACTCAAAAATTTCTTTACATAAAATATTTAACACCATTTTTTCCTTTTTTTCAACATCTAGGAAGCCCAACATATTCAAATGGAAGCAGAACAAAAGATACGTGTAGTGGATTTACGCAGATAGTTTAAGGAATTTTTTATCTAAAAAGAGCAAAATAAAAACGAATTTAAGGGCTTAATAATTGAAAAAGAATTTTTAAAGAAGGAATCTGATATAACTATATAAACCAGACCCAGAAAACAAGTTCCAAATCTAGAAAAAGAATATTCAAAATTATTATTATTGATAAAAGAAATTAAACATACTAAAAATTACTTAAACAACATTTTTGGCTGCATTAAATGTAAAACTAAATTAAAAACCCTATAATTTGTGTTTTGGCTAAAAATAACCACTACAAACAATTTTACTTTAATAAAATTATGAAAAAAAAAGAAAAAGTGCTTTAATAAACAAAAATGTATGAGAAATGAAAGTAAACCTGCATAAACATGATAAAACAAAAAAAAATAAAATAATTGATGATATATATGATATTTTTAGAAAAGTATATATTTTTTCAACAGTTTTTTGAAATAAATTAAAAAAAATTATATATAAAAATAAACTAAATTAAAGAAAAGCTTATAATACATTTTAGTTTAAAGGTTAAATTAACACTAACTTGGCATTTTAATTGCATTGTTATTAATTTTAGTTATTTATCTTTAATTTGTTTTTTAGTCTTTTTGAAAGCATTTTTTATTATTGTTATTTATATATTAATAAAACATTTTTATGTTTGGCAATATATTCAATTTACTATATAGTTTATTTATTACATATATTTTTAAAAAAGTCATTGTTATATTAAAAATTAAAACTAATTTATTAACTTTATTAAAGCCACAAGAAAACTACTACACTTTTGCAAAAAAAATACACGCTTTAAAGTAAAAAAACAACAACCTAGTTATGTTTCCTTTAAAAATAAACAAGTTTAGTTATAATTCAAAAATAAATATATACTTAATACTTCAATAACAACAACAACAACTAGTGTTTCATGTCTTGAAATTATAAATTTTATTTAATATATAATGTTTATTTCATAACTGGTACTGAAATCCAAAAAAAATGTAATTGATATTTTTAAAACTCTAAAACTAAGTAAAGAAGTATATAAAAAAAACAAACACATACATATTTTAAATGGAAATATAAACATAACTAAAAACTAAATGCTTGTAACTTATTTAAATAAAAATAAAAAAATAGATGCATATAAAAAATTTATTTACTTTTGTTTAAATTTTGTGTTTTTAAGAAAAAATATCAAAAAGTTTAATTTAAAAAATTTTTATATTTAAATCTTGTGGGAAATGAAAAAAGTCCAATTTGAAACACGGAAAAGTACCCAAAGGTCCTTTGTTATATGTTTTCATTCAATCAGGAACTCGCATACTAAATTTTGTGTAATGTCTTCCAGACAATACGAAAAAGTAAATATTGATGAATTAGAAAGTATCAAAGTTAAACATTGTTAATCCTTCAAAACAAATCTTTATTTTTTAAATAAAAGTTGATAATTCCTATGAATTTTCATCTACTGTTTTTAAAATCGTTATTAAATTTTTAGGTTAGCTCTAGTTTTTGCAATATTGCGATGTTTGCGCAGACATTGTTTACTTTTTTAAGTTTTTACTTAATTTTCCAAAACTAGAACTAAATTCCGAAGTGGTCGGTAGATTATCCACCATATGGGAATAATATATTCCCCGCGGGCCAAAACATTGGAAAAAAAAACATGGGAAATAAAAATAAAAAGACGGAAATTACGGTGCAGGCCCTAAATAACCCAGTACCGGTGGCAAGTGTTGATCCACTTGCGAGTCACGTGTCATCGTCATCCTGCAATCGTGAGCAAAATACTACTACGGAGGGTGGACAATGCGTCAAGTGTATAGCATGCCATTGGCAAAAACATAGGGGTGACGGAGAAGAATGTTCTCGGAGAAAGCTCTAAGCTACCTCAGCCTCAAAATATAGGTGAGAGTTCCGACTCAGTATCCTCAGATGATAATAACAACACCATTATAGCAAATTCCAAAAAGGATGAAGTAGAGCAAATGGTGATAGCATAGCTTAACTGCCTATTACTAAGAAAATACTATCTGCTTCAGCAAATCATAGTTAGTCAATCCAATGACACTCCAAAGGAAAACTCGGACTTTATCACAAGATTTGAGGCAAAGAGGATCAGGTCTCCCGAAGAGTTGATAACTGAAAATAAACCTTCTAATACGCAGTCGAAGCCAAGCCATACTTCACTCAAAGGAACCTCAAGTAAGAATCCTGAGAGAAGGAGAGACAACGCCAAGAAAGATATTCCGAAGACCACCACTTCGGCGAAACAAAAAAAGTACAATTTTCAACTTTGCTACAGGACATTCAAGGTATCCTGTAATAACTGTCAGCATAATTATAATATGATGATAGATAATTTTATGTAGATTACCATGTTGTTAAATAACTCTATGAATGTTGGTGCAATTTTGAATAATTAAATAAATAATACCAAAAATGTCTTAAATAACGTTTTTAATGCTTTGTCCGCTTCTCTGGAATTCACAAAGTTGCTGTGGTTTAAACACAAATTCGCGGGAAGGGAATGCTAGGAAAACAACTGATACATGTTGAAATATATATACAGTGTCTCTCATAAGTATTCGAATTTAGGTATAATATCAAAAGAAACCAAATTTAATAACATATTTTGTATGCAAAATTAATAAATTAATTTGTTAAATTCTTTAGACAGTCCTAAGCTTTAATATAACGCTTTTTGAAACTTTAAAAATTCACATTTACTTAAATTAATTTAGCTTTATTTAAAAAAAGTCCATAAAATTACCTCACAAAAGTATACGATTTTTTTCTGTATTTCATATTTGACTATATTATACGAAACACAAAAATTAGAATCGAATGATTTTTTTGCTAAAAATTAATTTAAGGGGTAACTATCAACCGAATGGATATATAACGTCGCCTGTATATGACGAAAAACAGGATTTTCTTTAAATAATACATAATATCTCGAAAACCTTATGCGATAGAAATTTTTTTGGAGAATCGAAGCGGAATCCTATAGAAAAGTGTTTTAGTCTCTGTGTTGTATGTCTAAGAATAGCATAATCTTTTCAAATTTCGATTAATATTATCGTTAATAAATTTTCTTCGATATTTTTTTAAGCATTTAAATTAATCAAAAATAATAAGTGTTTAATTTACGCATAAAATTATGTTTAAAACACAAAGGATAACAACATTTTTCACAGTCTCAAATTAATTATCTGCTTGTATAATTTGCTTATTATTTTAATTTTGAGGTTCTTCTGAATATAACTAAATAACTTCTAAAAATTAAAAATATTTTTATGGCAACATTGGTTTTCATCATTTCCAGTAAATTCTCTCTATTTTACTCTCGAAGGAAAACAAAAATTATTACCCTCTCTTTGATGCTATATGAAAAGAAAGAATTTTTCCAGTTGACAGTGACTGATAAAAACATATGTTCAATTCCACTGATTGTGAATTGTACGGTTGTATATTTGAAAAATGTTTATGACATACAACGCTACAACGATACGACATCGATTGTGAATTGGACAATAGTTAATTATACCTGGTCTATAAATCCATGTCAGTCCGTTTGTTTATGTTAATTAAATTTAGGTAGCAATTTTCAATATTATTAGAAAAATTTTTTACAAGAACTGAAATTGAACCCTGTTTCCTAAGTTAGAAGATATCGGTAACCGAAAAGTTGAGTACTACTTAGAGTAAACCTTGTCCGAAAATGCACAACGGTTCTAATTGGATAGTTTTGTAGCAGAACATTGAAGATAAATAGGGCATTAGCCCTACTTTAAAATACTGACTTTTTACCCTATCGTCTCGTTTCTTTAGGCAAATTGATTATATACATTGGCACGTCATCATATATGTGCATTGACTGGACTACATATATACATATACATATACATACAAGCACACCCATTAGAAGTTTGCGATTGTATATCATATGAAGCGGCACTTCTCTCACTAACCTCTTATACTACCACTTCCCTATTAGTTAGACAATGCAAGAAGGATCTGTCAAAGCTGGGTAGCCTGTCTGACATTACCCTTTTTTAGGTTCCTGCGCATAGGAACTATTATGGTAATGAACAGACAGATGAGCTTGCCAGAACAGGATCTGCCATTGACATTTCCAACGCTGTTTCAGTAGCAACTCCCTGCTTCGCAATTACTTCATATCTAACCTTGGTGGGATATCTGAGTCTAGGCTCAATGATATCCTCAGATTTCTCACAGCAACAGGCTGGATCTAATTTTATAAATACTACATCTGACGAGTGGAGTATTTCGGTCAAACCGTATCTCTTCGACTCTAATTGACAGTATGCGTGTAGTGAACTTCCACATAAAAAAACATGTGATACTGATTCCAGATAGAATATGGTCAAGCGGAAGATTTGATTAAATACGTGAGGGAAGATGTATATAATCGGCAACAAATGAGTGAATGTAACTGTTTTTAAGGGATGGAAACTCATGGAATTTAACTTGAAAAATACAGAACCGCTCGACAAGGGCAACAAGGGCTAAATTAAGAACATGGGCGAGACAATCCAATACGGTGACTTAGAATATTGAAACGATGGGTACAGAATAATCTAATCCGTGGTTAGTATTTTTGTACATTTTTTAATCGAACGCACTTAGAGACCGGGAGATTTTTAAGCCGAAATCAATTCCAAATATCTTGGAAGTGATGTTTTTGCAAATGGTTGAAAAATTCTAAAAAACAAAGTACAGTAAACTGAGTTTCTAAACATCAGACGACTGATCTGCGCGAAATTCGAATCTGCTCATAGAATTTCCCTTTTACATTAGTTTTTTGAGATATCGTGACTTCAAAAAGAAGGTTAAACCTTAAATTTATTATCTTCCTCTTCGAGTTATCTTAACCTAACCTACATATGCATTTGTATATGTTTAAATAATGGCGTGCAAGAGCTGTTATAACGTATTAAATATGGCCAAAAACTGAGAAACGATATCACAAAGAACTGATTTGATCCAAAAGTATATATTGGTTTTTGGATAAACAATTTAAAGACCTATGTAATTATATATTAATTATAGATGTTATCTTATGTCAATTATGAGCCGATTACTACGAACAAATGAATTATCACTTTATCCTCTACAAGGCTTTGATATACCAATAGAACTAAAGAGATTTAGTACTATTCCTTATGATCATTTGTATTTTTGAACAGTGTAAATTCGTAAATGATTCAATATAAAAGAAGGGAAATTTAAGAGATCTAATTTGTTTTCAGGTTCAATATGAGGGCTAAACTTTTACTAAACTCAACTGATATTAACAACTTTTGCCCTACAGTGTAAACAAACCACCGTTTAACATGACATTCCTTTACATTATTGTCACAACAAACACTTTCCAGACCATAAAAATGAGAATTTGCTGATTCCTCTAGAAAAATTTATTCTTCAGTTCTTCGTGGTTGGTTAAGTGTTAAACAACTCAAAATACGCAGACGTCTAAACGAGTATTATACGAAAAAAATAACACGGTGGTAAAATAGCAACAACATCAACAGGAAAAAAATTAAAAAAAAAAATAATAAGAAATAGAAATAAATTTTAAATCGAAAAAAAAGAAATAGTGCGTTTTTCACATTTTCGGTCGTTTAATACACATGTGTTTTATAATCCAAACAAAAAAGAAATAACTAGAAAATAAAACAGAAAATTAAAAATCAATAATTTAACAAGAAAAATTAAGTGATTTGAAATTATTTGCTAAATAAATAAACTTAACTTGACAGCCCTTTTAAAAAACTGGCTTTTTTTCTATTACGGAACAATTCCGCTACATCGCCGATATCTGGGGTCCTCTAAAAACTGATTTCAACAGACAGACAGACAGACAGACAGACGGACATGGTTTAATCGACTCCGCTATCTATAAGGATCAAGAATATATATACTTTATAGGGTCGGAAAATTATATTATAGAAATTACAAACGGAATGACAAACTTATATATACCCTTCTCACGAAAGTGAAGGGTATAAAAAGAAGGTAGTGTCATTCTCTCTTTCTAATTTTTTCTGTCCAGCTAAACTAAATACCGCTTGAACATGAATGCCAAAAATTTGAAAATCCTACACAACATTCCCATCATTGCTGTTGGATGTAAAAGAAACGTAGGTTGAGCGAACTTTATAGTGCTGGTCCAAAAAGAATATAGTCAATCCAAAGATTAGACTATAGGTCAGACTATATATTCTATAGTACGATTATTGACCACACTATAGACCACAGTATAGTCCACATTATAGTCAGATTTTAATGCATTTTATTATTCTATATATATTCAAAATTATAAAATTACATTTTGTCTTAAAAAATTTCTTAGAAACCTAAATGTTTTTTTTATAATTTGGCAACGCTACATAAATGATTAAGAGAAAAGGAAACTTCAAAAACCTTATTTAATAAAAAAATTTTGATTGGCACTACCTTCTTTTTTCTACTATGCATATTAGTGCCGGTCCACACTAAAAGTTTCCTAAATGTCACACACATAGAAACTTTTATTTCAGAAACTACGTATTAATTGCATTGATTTGTTGTTGTACGAATGAGAAGAATGACAAACAAAACAAGTTTCCGAGTACGGAAAGTCCGTACCGTGAAAGAGATGAATGATATTCCTTCTCTTTCTCTCTCATTGCAAAATCAAAAGTTTCCCAAAAAAAGTTTCCTAGTGTGGACCGGCAGTTAGCATATAGTAGTACATATAGACGAAACTGAAGCGGTTTTCAAACAAAAAATGTTTATTCTCTTCACAAAAAAAAATAAAAGTTGTACATTTCGTACTGAAAATTTAAAAAGTATTTTACATACTTTTTTCATTTTGCATTAGTGCAGAAAAATTGACAATAAGACGTGTTTTAATATGTTTTAAGATAAAATATCCTTCTAAAAAAATAATTAACTAATATTTTCATTCACTAGCATATAAAATTCCATTAATAACACAAAAAACGTAAGAAATACATTTGTTATTTAGTACCTTTTGAACAACTGTGTTTATTCTGTGCTTCTACTAATACATTCTCACCCATTAGGTCTTTGACAGGGGGACTTAGGTCCTTGACAATTAGTTTCGCCTATATTCTACTATATGTATATTAGTTTTATAAATTTAAAAATTTTTCCGACTACATTATTATTACACCAAAAGTAAAATATTATGAACAACAACAACGCTAAACGAAATGAAAAACAAAATACACAAGCAATCAAACCAACAGACATCTAAACATACATAACGAAAAATACAGAAAAACAAAATAAACATCGCAATAAAACCAACCTACATCCAAATATACGAAAAAGAATTCACAAAATTCAAAGCATGATTTTAAATAGCGATTTTCTCGAAAACATGTCTAACAGAATTATTATTTCTAAAAATTAGTTACATAATTTTATTCCTGACTAATTTATAAAAATAACATTACTTTTTTGCGATTTTTTTTCTATGTAAACAAACAGGAATTTTGACAGATAAGATTGTAAAAGCTGATGATCAGCTGTGCGGACGAGGCTACCTTATTAAGTGTACACTGCTCCTATCAACCTAACCTAACCATGTATAAATCAGTGGTAGATCTCTTAATTGTTATTCTGTTAAAAAAAAGTCACATACAGGGTACAAATTTCTCCCGATAAAATTATGATTAAAAAAAAAGATGATCGCATAGTTGTGCTCTTCTTGTAGCAAAGGCTCACATATTTTAAAAGAAATGTTGAGTGGGTAGTAGTTGAAGTTGTGTATACCCAGCAGTTCGACAAAGAGTCAATGCATACGAAAAAGACAGTAATTTCCACTAATAGTTACCCACCTGGATGATCGTAATTCGTATGTTTTGGGTCATTCGTCACGAATGTACCCTTTGTAATCGAGAATGAAGACAGTAGTCACTTTAGTGTCCTCTTTGTAAGCAGGAGCGGAGACAGTCGTCTCTTTACTGTCCCCAAGTAACCTAGAGATTAAAAGTTGTTTTTTTGTTGTACTTCCGAAAGTAGTTATTTTACCCATCTTTTGGAGAAATGATTATTACTTTATACTAATATGCCACCATCTAGTTGACTCAAATTTATAACTTTTGGGTGAATCGTCACATTATTGTCCCATAGTATTCTGGAGAGTAGATACTTGAATTTTTTAAATTTTAGTTCCATTAATATCTTACCACCTGGATTACTCCAATTCGTATGTTTACGGTCTTTTGTCACAAATAAACTCTTTGTAATCGAGAATGAAGACTGTCTTCACATTAGTGTCCCCTTTGTAAGCGTGAGCGGAGGCAATCATCTCTTTACTGTCTCTTTGTAGGGTGTAGAGTGACGATTGACTTCCTCGTAGGACAAGCCTATGTTAAAATGGTCGGTCACCTGGGTAGGCAGGTGGCTAGGGGCCACCACAAGTGGTAAGTTAAGTGGTCCCGTCGAACTGCTGGGTATTGTGTTCAGACTACTTGACACTTGAAACCGTTAGTTATACATATTTGTTTTTTGCAAGAGCTGCAATTAACAATAACAACTTTTCGAAATTTAAATAAATAAACATACGTATGTATGTAAGTAAATATTAAAAATAATAAACAACAACAATATAGAAATGACATAAACTTAACTGACAATTAAATACTAAACTCTTAAAACAATCTCTCTCTTTTTGCTGGTCTAACACAGGTTAGAGCAAACAAATCAATAAAGTTGGCACAAGAAAATAATAATAATAAAAGAAACTGACAGCAAAGCAGAATAAAGTACATACATAAATAAACACAGCACGAAATGTCATTAAGAGGTCATATGAAGAACAACAACAGCATACCACATACGAACATATTACCCGAATATGACCCAGTATATCGACAAATATCGGCAACACTTTTTTATAAGTCTACCTATTTTGATAATGACAGGTCTGTGTTGGGGAACAACTCTCGCGTCATCGCTTTTATTTCTTAAGGACGGTCAGGCTTGTGCTTGTTGCTGGGCTTTCTACAGAATTACTCCTCACCCCGCACTAATTTAATGCACTACTTCGTATAACTGTTCTAAGTTATACGTTGTCTTCATTAAACGAGTGCTTTAGTTTTACCTCAAAGTGAGGTTATGTTTTTAACTGGTGGAGACCATAAAATACTCACGATATAACCTGGTGGAGACTATTAAAACTCCGAAACTTTTTTCTGGTGTAGACCATTAATACTTTTGATAAAATTAAGTCCGGATGCTCCAACTTCCTATATGAAGGTATAGGTCGTTTGGTGGGGGTTTTCTCTGGACAAACGTGTGATAGCTTTTTTTGACAGATGGGATTATTCTACAATAACAAATCGCCTGTTGTTTTTGTATTGTTGTATTTGTTGTAGCGACGAGGCTACCTTATTAAGTGTACACTGGATAGGAGCATGTATACTACAAATCCGAAAAAAACACCTAGGTCGCTATTGGACCTGTGTGCTCCTTATTGTGAGAAAAAAAGTTCACTGAATGAATTATTGTTCAGTGTTCAGAAACTTACTTTCCTGAATGAATCTTCCAATCAGTGTGAGGTTATTTCTGGAACAACATCACTTCCAGGATACTTGGATCTAACTTTGACGAATGCATGGCAGTGGCAAATAAAGTGCTCCAGAGTTTGACTATCTTCTACACATGCCCTACATTCGTCTGAAACCACACGTCCAATTTTGCATAGATGTGCTAGTAATCCTGTGTGTCCACTTAGAATACGTATCATCATACTAACTTTATACTTGCTCATTTTGAGGAGATTTTTCGTCTTGCTCATATCAGGGTCACCCCATAGAGGCCTTATGGGATTCTCTCACCCATATTTTTAGTTCAGCTTTTGTTTTGTCGAATGGTTTTGTGTTTGTCATGTTAACTGACTCGAGATTTTTTTCTAATCTAATCTTCCGCGTTTCAAAGTTTCTGACGACATATTTTGTGTCTGGTGTACGATCAGACACGTCCGATGATTGTGTGTAACCTTTCAATGTGTCCAGTATACATTGATGACGTGTCCTATAACTGTTTTTGGCCAGTTCGCCTAAAGTAAAGAGTCGTCCGACTGTAAGCGCCGCCTCATATCTTAAATATGTTTTAATGGGAGCCTTAGTTGAAGTAGTTTTATACATACGTATGTCCAATTAGAGTGCTCCAAAAAAAAGAAGTTGCGAATTTTGGCCGTCCCCCCTCTAGAATTGTTCTCTTGGTTGTAAAACTATATCATACAAAACAAGTAATATTTTTATATTCGGCTGTGCCGAATCTTATATACCCTTCACCAAGAATGTTTTAAAAAAACAGTTTTTATTTATTTTGTATCTCTGCACACATGTCACACATAACGTACATACACACAAACAAATATAATCTGTAGCAGAAAGAAATATTAACCGTTGTACTGTAATACCACCATCAAACTGTATTACTACCCTCAAACAAATATGAGCTGTATTACCAACATATTACTGCTTTATCTCCTTGTTCTTGTTATACCCTTCACCTTCGTGAGAACAGAACAGCATCCAAACATACAAAAAAATACACAGCTGAACAAAACCAAATACATCTCCACACGCACATGTACATCTTTATCCAATTCACAGTGTTGTTGTTGCTTTTTCAACAAAGCTTTTTTGATGAAATTTTCAGAGGTTGTCTCGGATTTTTGCTCATATCTCCGTTATTTATAGGCCGATTTTGCTGATTTAACTAACTTCCGCTTCACCCTTCTCACGAAGGGTGAAGGGTATAAAAATAGTCTGATAGGTTAACAGGTGCTGCTCTGAAAGGCTCTGAAGTTTCTAAGTGCATTTTCAAGGGGAAAATATCGATTTTTTTCAGTTTTTGCTCAAATTCGGCAATTTAGTAATAAATAATATGTACATAAAGCAATTCGGAAAGATATAAAACACAAAAATTGCTTGAAAACTTTAAAAGCTATAGCAAATTACCCAGTCCATTAACGTGTATAATTTTAATTTTTTGTATATATTAAAAAAAAAACATTTTTTACTTAAAATATATCTATATTAACTCGGATATTAGTTTTTGTCTTTATAATATAACGCAAACTTGTTCTCAGCTATGTTCCAAAAGGTTTGATTTTTTCAACTATACAGTAAGCTATAAGATATATAATTAAGTTTTTCATAATTAAGTTTTAAGACTTATTGCTAAAAGATCCTCCAATTTGTTTTCCAACATATTACAATTTAAAAATGTAATTGAAATTTCTATTATTTTAACTAATTATACGAATAATCGAGATTACAATTATTACCGATTTGCAATACCTAGTATTGCTGCAGTTGTTTTAGATGTAATATTGTCAATATTTATCTAATTATATTCTATTATTAAAATTTTCATTTCAAAATTAACTGAACAATAAGTAATTATCTGATAAGAAAATATAATTTCAAAAGTTTCAAACTTACATAAGTAAATAGGTCTCACGACTGGACTTGAAAATAGTATTTTCTAATATATCATACGACTGCAATGGAAAAGTTATTACAACAATTTATAACATTATCCTTTTTTATTTATATAAAAATTCAGACAATACATGCGATTGACAATGTTTATACATCAGATGAAAATAACATTTATTATATTGAAAATGAATATAAGGTAATTATACCCTTCACCTTCGTGAGAAGGATATATATAAATTTGTCATTCCGTTTGTAATTTCTATAATATAATTTTCCGACCCTATAAAGTATATATATTCTGGATCCTTATTGATAGTGGAGTCGATTAACCCATGTCCGTCTGTCTGTCTGTTGAAATAAGTTTTTAGAGGACCCCAGATATCGACGAGATCCGAATCTTCAATAATTCAGTTAGACATGCTTTCGAGAAGATCGCTATTTAAAATCAGCGAGAGATATGAGCAAAAATTTGAGACAACCTCTGAAAATTTCATCAAAAAGCCACATTTTTTTCATGCTTTGTTAAAAAAGCAACAACAACACTGTGAATTGGATAAAGATGTACATGTGCGTGTGGAGATGTATTTGGTCTGTTTGTTGTGTTCTCACGAAGGTAAGTGGGTATAACAAGAACATAAAGCAGTAATATGTTGGTAATACAGCTAATATATGTTTGAGGGTGGTAATACAGTTTGACGGTGGTATTACAGTACAACGGTTAATATTTCTTTCTGCTACAGTTTATATTTGTTTGTGTGTATGTTATGTGTGACATGTGTGCGGAGATACAAAATAAATAAAAACTGTTTTTTAAAACATACTTGGTGAAGGGTATATAAATTCGTTACAGCCGAATATAGAAATATTACTTTTTTTAGAATTTGGATATAAAAATATAATAGTATTAAAATAATTTTAGTATACCTGGTTTGATGCTTTAACGAAATGAGTTTGGCCACAATCGATACCAAATAAAAATCTGACGAGAGAACTAATTTATTGAGCAAAACATTTGGAAATGTTAATGGCATGTGGATTGGCGCCATAGCTAATGGTAAAGACCATCATTATATCTGAATTTCAACTGATAATGAGATGACTTTCACTAATTGGTCACCTGGTGAACCAAATTTTCAAAATGCTCAGGAATATTGTGTTCTAACTAGGGATGCAAACGATACATCGATATTTAGAAAACATCGATGTTTTGTTCATAAACATCGATGTTAACATCGATGTTTTTATAAACGATACATCGGCGATACATCGGCGTCAAAACCAAAAAACATCGACATCGTTGTTTTAATATGTGCCTGTGCTTTTTTTTTGAATTGATAAAAAAAAAAAACTAATATAATGATACATCTGATGATGACGAAGATAATTCAGAATTTGATATCTGGAAATACCACAAACAATTAACACACAAAAATATGAAAAATAAATCATCTTCCACAGCTGTAACAGACACTATCAGTGAAACGGAAGTACAGATGTATGTACCTGTCATCTCCAGTTACACCAATAAAAAGTGACGCTATTGAGATTTGGGAGGATATGAAATCTCTGTTTCCTAAACTTTCAAAGATGCAATGCTATATCTCCCCATAGTTGCAACCTCTGTGCCAAACGAGCGTTTGTTTTCGGAAGCAGGAGCAACCATTACTCAGGACAGAAATAGGCTTCTAGGGACCAGATTATCAAAGCTTCTTTTCCTTAACTCTATTACAAAATTATTAGATTGTAATTGAAATAAATAATATTTTTTCATTAAATCCGAAATATTTAATGTATATTGATTTTTAAAATTAAATAATGGCCAAATTAAAACATCGGAAAAAACATCGATGTATCGTTCACATTAGCGATGTTTTTTAACATCGATGTTTATCATACAAACATCGATATTTTCAAACATCGATGTTTTTATGAGCGATGTTGCATCCCTAGTTCTAACTGGATGGACGGACAAAATTAAATGGAATGATGGTGGTTGCTATAGTTTACAGGGTGTTATTTGTGATTTTAATGACTATAATTATAATCTGAATGAATTGAAAGAGTTATACGAAGCAAAATTACAAGAAGAAGTGTTAAAGGAACAGGAACTTCATAATCAATTACAAAAAGAATTGACAAAGGAACAAGAACTTAAAGATCAATTACTAAAGGAATTAGATAATCAACAACAACTTCAAAGTCAACTAGATAAGAATCAATTTTTGCTGCAATTGTTATTGGACTATAATATAAATAAGGGTAGAAAAAATAAGGCAATACTTGAGGTTGTTGTTAATATTAATTGATAAAGAAAAATCTTACGTATATGTATATTTAAAATAAAATTGTGATTTTCGAATGATGGACCGAAATTATAAACGAGGGTTCCAATTACTGACCGATACTTGTATAATTTAAAGAGAAAGAGTGTGATTCATATGTATAAAACTATCTTATTTCGAATATCAACACTTTACACGATCACACAAGTAATATGATCTGTCAAAATTTTGTGTAGAAGAGTACGAATGGCATCGCCTAAAAGCAATATGTAATGAAACCATCACACATTGCGAGAGAATATGGATGGAAAATTTGACAGTCGTATTGTTCTCTTCATTTTTTTAAAGGTTCAAAAAACAAGCAGGTCGCATTAGATAGAGATGTATTTTTATGTAAACACATACAAAAAAGTGAAACAGCTGTTACCATCTTACATTGTTATTGTTTTATCAGTAATTATATATCCTTATAATATATGTATGTTAGGATATTCTAATTCTACTGCCCTAACAAGGAAATAACTTCTGGCCACTATCCTCCGGAAATAAAAAGCGCAAAAACATAATAATAAATTCTTTTTAAAACAAGTATTTTATTTCCTTATTTGACAAAAGGTTACACATTTTTCCTCATATTTCGTTGCTCAAAATAAACAAATCATTTTACACCCTTTGAAATGTGTTGCCAAAAGTTATTTTAAAGTCATTAACACGTGTCGAAATAGTCACAAGAGTCCTTCAATGTCATTGAATGAATACACGTGGTGTGTAGTTTCACCCCTCAGGAACTTGAACTTTTTGGTAAATAAATATCATAATACTGATAATATGTATGTGCATTAGGGCGATAAATTCTATACATTTTTTTTAACAATTATGAACAAATGTTAAAACAGAGGCCGAATTACCATTTAGGTGAACGAGTAACATTAAACGTGCTTTTGCTTTTTAAGATGTTGACATTCGATATCGAACGAGAAATTTATGTTTTTGATATGTTCGGCCCCAGTACTGGGCACCAAGTACACGCAGAGAAAAAACATGGTTAGGCATGTTTAGGAAAACTATTCTATGTTTTTTATAACAATAATTTGTTGTCATAACCAAACAATTGTTATTTTTATTGAACTTCATCAATATTTTAGTTACTGAAAACATTTATATGTTTATGACAATTATAAATTTGAGAATGATTCTCTGAAAAAAAAATTATTTTTACAACAACTATAAAATAATCATTAAATGGTAGGATTTTACACGCTTATACATATAATGTTTAAGATATAAGTAAAATACGTTTACTATTAAAAATATTTTGGTATCGCCATTTTTATATCAGTTGTATAAACCATACAACTGATATAAAAACCGTACTAAATCGGATTAAATAAATTGTTAATAAAATGCAGTGTTAATATGTAACCATAATATGGTTACATGAAGACATGTGACTACTTGTAACCATAATATGGTTACTTGAAGCAATAATATGATTACTTGAAGCCATTATATGATTACATGAAACCATAATGTGATTGCTTGAAACTACAATATGATACTACAACATCACATTATCACTATATTATGATGAAATATTCGGACTATATTTAATCATAATATAATATGTTATTATACTAATAATGATCATAATATATTTTAAATTTAACCATAATTCTAACCATAATATGTTGCTCTTAGATTATGGTTACCACAACTATATTTTTTCTTTGCGTGTAGTGACAGCATCTAATTCTCTTTATCTCCCTAATGTTCATGTGCAGTTATCATAGCTTCTTTGCTATCTACTCATATACAATTACAGTTGAAATATTATTCTCGCTATTTTATTATTAGTTTTTGTTTTCGTTAGGGCAATTTAAACTATTTGTGTCTACTTTGTGCGGGTTAGCACATTTTATTTTAACAATAGTAAACAATAAATAAAGAAAATAAAGAACTTAACTAAAAGCAAATAGCAGCGACAAAGATACGAATGTCGAGTGCTTTACGTGAACGCCTGCCTTGATGGCATTAGTTCACTGTGGTATTTTTCATCTACTGGCTAGACTTGGTGTAGTCCCGTTGCGAAATGACAGGCAGCATGAGCTCGAGCCCAATGCACACCCCGACAAGTAAAAAGCAATCACTAGAATAAAGCCAATAAGAGGGGGATAAACCCAACATCTGGTGAAATCCATTTCCGGATAAACCAGAAAGGAGTACTAATTCAGCACTAATCTCCAATACACGGAGGCTTTCCCGATCATTCAACAATTTTCACATCAGTTCCATTCCGATAATCATTAAGATCACGGGATGACAACCACTGAACGCTATCCTGACAATTCCCCAGCATATACCTGCGTCCCACTACACGACCGGTAGGGTTTACAAATCCAGCATTAGGTATATGATACCTCGGTCCTTAAACCAACATTCTCTCGCCGCGATTTTAAGTATTAAACCACAGCCACTACGTGGATATTGAAAGAACCTCAACCAACTGAACAGCCAGGATAAGTCCTGCGGGCAACTTGTCACTTGTAGTACCAGATTATCTGGTAAACTGGGTAGACCCCCTGCCAAATCATTCCCAGGCAAAGCAGAGGATACATTTGACATCACCAGTTTATAGTCATGGCATACTAGAGATATTGGTAGCACCTTTTTACCCCCGGATTTTAATAACACCAAGGTGGAGATTTCACCAAGGTAACATGCAGCGGGGGGAAACGACAAAGACAATAAGAGATTAGTTGCAATAACTGACCATAAGATACTCTATTATCTCAAACTGGCGGTTAAAATAATTTTTGTCAATAACTAGCTTACCCGTTGTGCTTCGCTACCCAATCAAAAGTGCTTACCAGACTTTTCCGCTTTTAAAGTCGTCTCTACAATTATTTTAGAGACTGCTCAATGCTTTATTATTAAAATATTTTATATATAAACATAGTACTTTTTTAAATATTTTTTTATAAAAGTAAAAATCTACCTTTTTGAAAAAAAAAACTACTAATATAAATAGATGCCCAAGAGTATTCGCTACAGATTTTATTAAAAAAATTAAATTATGTTATTGATAATGTGTTAACTCATTACCAAATAAATACCTTATCTAGATTTTTAGGTAGGAGAAAATAAAAATTGATTCATTTATAATTAAACTTAGAATTATTTACTGTTTTTGTATATCAGGCATGGGGGTAATGATTACATAAAATTACAATTACTTTTTAATGTGTAATTGAGAATAACAATTAATTGAAGTTTTTCCAATAATAATTGCTTACTTTTAACGTGCAAATAGCCATTAACCGATAACAACTACTTGTAATTGTAATTAAAGTTTTGCCAATTACAATTACTTGTAATTGTAATTAAAGTTAACTTACAATACAATTACAGTTATTTGTAATTGTAATAAAAGTTAGGTATTACTAATTACATGTTATTATAAGAAACAAAACTCACATTTTAATTGACAAAACAATAACAATTAAAAGTAATTGTAATTGAAAATGCAATCATTACCCCCAAGCCTTTTGTACATATATTTTAAAAATGAAACAATTAAGAGGATGTTGTGAATTGTTATGAAATTGTTAAACAAAACCAACAATATAACGACAACATCAGCAACTTATTGCAATTGCCAAAAGTATTATGGCAAAGAGATGAATTTGGAAAAAAAAACTGACACGTTAAGCAGATGACTGCCAACACGCGTTTGTTGGAATGTGCATTAATAGGGTTGTAACTAGATGACTTAAATCTTTCTAGACGAAAATACACGCAGAGAAAAAACATGGTTCGGCATGGTTAGGAAAACTATTCTATGTTTTTTGTAACAATAATTTGTCATAACCAAACAATTGTTATTTTTATTGAACTTCATCAATATTTTAGTTACTGAAAACATTTATATGTTTATGACAATTATAAATTTAAGAATGATTCTCTGAAAAATAATTATTTTTACAACAAATAAATAATGATGACTATGTAAACATATTATATTCTTTAGAATCATTTAAACTATCAAATAATCATTAAATGGTAGGATTTTACACGCTTATGCATATAATGTTTAAGATATAAGTAAAATACGTTTACTATTAAACATATTTTGGTATCGCCATTTTTATATGAGTTTATCCGTACTAGATCGGATTAAATAAATTGTTAATCAAATGCAGTGTTAAAATAATTGTGAAAAATAAATACTATCTAAAAATATAATAGGGAACATAAAAAATTAATAATTAAAAAACATTATATTGTGTTTATATTGGCTTGAAAGTGTGGATATATATTTTTTATGGGATTATCAGTGCTTGGAAGTTCTTTGTTTGTTTAAAAGAAAATTAACAAATAATTACATTTTTTTGTTTAAAAGAAAACAAATAATTAGATTTATATTATGTTTAATATGTAACCATAATATGGTTACTTCAAATAATAATATGATTACTTGAAGCCATTATATGATTACATGAAACCATAATATGGTTGCTTGAAACTACAATTTGATACTATATTCGGACTATATTTAATTATAATATGATAGGTTAATCTACTAATAATGATTATAATATGTTTTAAATTTAACCATAATTCGAATCATAATATGTTGTTCTTAGATTGTGGTTACCACAACTATATTTTTCTCTGCGTGTAGTTGGAGGTATTACAAATCTTTTTATTATTGCCTCATTATTAGAAAACTGTATTTTTGAAAATGGTGAAAATCGTGCAAAATATTTTTTGACAAATTTTAGTTCTATTTTTTCTAAAAATTATTTCCTGAGAACAACTTCAAATGTAGTAAATTTGGAATCCATTTCTTTTTTGCTTCTTTGGAAGTTCTTTTTTTGCTGGGTTTACTAAATAAAATAGAATAGTAATTTAATAAATAAACATTAATAGTAATTAATGTGAAAAACTTTTATGAAGAGTAATTTCCGTTAGCAGATATGTAATTAATATAATTTGAAGTATCTTAATTAAAAATACTAAGATTTCAATTTCCTTTAAATACGAACTAGTTTAATTGGAAAATAAAAAGAAATCTGATAAGAAAACGAATATTGCTTTAAAGTCTGTAAACTATATAAATAGAATCAACTATTAGATATATTTGAACATAACATTTCAAGAAGTTCACTATTAAATACTTATAAAATGGGAACATTTTTTCAACTATTTGTAGTAATAACTACAATTTATTTAAAAATTCAAACAATATATTCCACCAAAAATTTATATACATCCGACCAGAAAAATATCTACTATATTGAAAATGAATCAAAGGTTATTTATAATATATATATTTTTTTGTAATAAAATATAATTAAAATTTTATATATATAAAAAAATTACAGTATACCTGGTTTGATGCTTTAACAAAATGCACAAGCATGAACATGAGTTTGGCCACAATCGATACCAAAGAAAAATCTGACGAGATAACTAATTTATTGAGCAAAACATTTGGAAATGTTAATGGCATATGGATTGGTGCCATAGCTAATGGTAAAGATCATCATTTTATTTGGATTTCAACTGGTAATGAGATGACTTTCACAAATTGGTCACCTGGTGAACCAAATTTTCAAAATGCTCAGGAATATTGTGTTCTAACTGGATGGACGGACAAAATTAAATGGAATGATGGTGGTTGCTATAGTTTACAAGGTGTTATTTGTGATTTTAATGACTATAATTATAATCTGAATGAATTGAAAGAGTTCTATGAAGCAAAATTACAAGAAGAAATGTTAAAGGAACAGGAACTTCAAAATCAATTACAAAACGAATTGGCAAAGGAACAAGAACTTAAAGATCAATTACAAAAGGAATTAGAAAATAAAAATCAAAATCAATTAGAAAATGAACAAGAACTTCAGAAACAATTAAAACAGGAATTAGAAAAGGAACAAAAACTTCAAAGTCAACTGCAAAAAAATCAACTTTTGTTACAAATGTTACTTGATTATAGATTTTATAACGATGATAGAAATAAGTTAATACGTGATGTTGTTGTAAATATAAATTGATGAGCTTTAATTCGTATAATAATAATAATAATAATAATAATAATAATTTGAGAATTATTGTTGTTGCTTTTAGTAATGAAAATAAATTTTGAATAATAACTGTATTTTTAAAATTTTTTTATCCTTCACCTTCATTTTTGACCCTTTAAAGTCTGAATCCTTCCTTATCGATAGCACTTTACCACGCAGATGGAATGGTTTCTGTTGAATCCATTAAATAAGTCGAGACTTTGTTCTTACTCACAGCACACATCTCATTTATGCGACACATTCATAAGAGAAAAACATACAATACATTTATTATAGTTAGACGGGTGAGTGAGTCCCTCCGTACCCCACATTCACATACAATTAATACCAACTCATTTCCAACGCTTAGTCCCACAGTCACTCATATGTGGGGTATCTGTTGTTTCGACAACAGCTCCGAACTAATCCCGAAATATTGACTTTACCTTACACCAGTCTTTTATCCACAACTTACTCTTTCCGCGAATTTGGGTTTTAACCCCAGCCACTACGTGGATCCCGAAGGAACCTCATCCAACATAGTTCTGCTGGCCACCTGTAGTAACAGATTATGTAGTACGACGAATACAGAAGTCTTACTTGTTATAAATATGATTTTATTAAGGTTTTACAATCTATATAGTGCTTTATAGACAATAGGTTAGTGAATAAAACAGTAAAATAGGTTAATATCTCTTAAGTACCAGCGATTAAAATTCGACTGTTTCTTAATTATTTACTGTTGTATTTTTCGAAGAATTTAATATATTTATCAGGCTTGGGTGGTAATGAATGCATTTTTAATTAGAATTACATTTATTGAAGCTTTAACGATTAAAATTACTTTAAATTGTAATCGAAGTTTTTCCAATTACAATTACAGTTAGAAATTTTTCTTATTTAACAATGTTTATTACAACTCTTCTAAATAAACGATAAGAGTAATTTCCCGTCATTCGTTTCATTCAAAGGCGATCAAGTAATCAAGATGTTAAGTTCCTTTAGAATTGTCTAAATATCACGGTGTGACTGTGAAAAGTTATTCGCTGTGTTATTTCAGTTTGTGATATCTCATTAAGTATAGATCAATCTATATTTGGATATAGTCTTATTGCTAAATAAACATGTGTAAATAATTACTACACAGATCCTATTCGTGAGCAAGTCGAGAAATCACCTCTAAATGACCAAGTCTGAAGTTAGTATGTTGGTACGTATTCAGAGTGGACATTCAGTATAACAAGCATAGCTATGCAAAATTGGCCGTGCTGATTCAGACGAATTGAGAGTAGGTATGTGGTGAGGACTGTGAAGCTCTGGAGCACTTTCTTTGCTAGCATCAGGAATTCGTAGAAGTTAAAAGATTATGATTGAAAAGGGGGTCCGATAGAGGCCTAAGTTCATTTCTTCGGATTTGATGTAGTATACATTCTCCTATCAACCTAACCTAAATAATTACTAAATTCTGTAAAAATAATGAAAAGTAAGAAGTTGTTTTAGCACCTTATGTCTTGTTATTACTGCCCGTCAACCTCGGACTTGTCCCATGTGTTAGGGATTGACCAAGTTTTTTCATCTATTTCAAACCTTCTACTGTCATTTAGAATTGGAAACAAACACCAATACCACCGTAAATTTTTCAACAATCGGTATAGATCTGATGTTAAACTCGTTTATTATGTTCCCTACACCACTCTCTCCTTTAACAAGTTCTGACAAAGTCAAATCACACAACTAAAAATGGAAAAATTTTATAATACAAATTTTAATTATTTGTATTTTATGCACTCAGACAGTATATACCGCTGGCAATTTATATACATCGGATCAGAATAACGTTTACTATATTGAAAATGAACTAAAGGTGATTATTTAGTTTAATATTTATTGAAAATGAAATAATTTAGAATATTACAGTATACTTGGTTTGATGCTTTGGCGAAATACTCTAGCATGAACATGAGACTTTCACTGTCCTCTCCACATATTCTACATAAGTCTGAATCCGCACCTCCAATTTTGTGTAGATGTTCTCGTAATCATGTGTGTCAACTCAAAACACGTACCATCATCCTAATCTCAAACGCTTTAATTGCGTCAAATGGTTTTGCTTTCATCAGATTAACAACCACTAGCTTCCTTCCCTTCGTTGCAGACTACTCCCGTATGGTGTCTGGTATTCATATGATGTAAAACTTACCTCTGAGAGAATATTCAGTTTTCTATCACCTGATATCTCCCTAATTGCCTTCTGACTGTCCGATAATATATTATGCGCTGTGGGCGCCATCTGTGGGACACCTTTTTGGATGCTTGTGTTATGATTTGGTATATTTCTGTTTCAGGATCTTGAATATAGAACCCCATCCGCATTTTGTCTCTCAATTTAGAGTCATCAGTGTAGCAACAGATTCCTGCCCTAATGTTCCGCTTGACCAATACATACATATCCGAGATCAAAGTTTCCGACATATTCCGTGTCTGATATGCGATCAAGCACGTCCGCTGATTGTGTATAACCTTTCAATGTGTCCAACGTTTCCAGAGCCTTAGTTGAAGTAGTACACATGACCCCATTTACACCCAAGCAGCATGTACGCTATACTCTCTGTAGTAGTTTGATATTACACTTTTTGTTCAAAGAAGTCCTTCATATTATTAATGAATAATCAGGAATTTATCTGATTAATCTATGATCCCATTTTATGCCTATAGTCTTTCTACATATCGCCCAGCACTAATGTACCTTGTTGATTCTAAAGATTACAACTAAATACTTAAATTTGTCTGTCTGTGTGAATTATTTATTACATTTAAGTCTGCTTAATACCTCATAACACTATATAAGAGATACGATTAAACGTTTAGTCATTTGAATCGGCTCTTTAGTGACTGCGGTATACTTAACAAGGCACCAACAACTGCCAACCAGGAGAGTAACCGCACGATTGTCAATTTTTTTTATATGGAGTTTGTTAAACGTGCGTTTTTAGCCTGTAACAAGTAAGAGTGTTATTTTCGGCCATGCCGAATCTTATATACCCACCATCAAATCATTCATGTTTATGTAGAATTTTACTGATGTACTTACATTTTTGGGTCAGTAATAAGTCTTAAAGTCATTTTCAGAAGAGGACCTTGGTAAGGTCAATTATAAATCCATTTTCATTAAATTTATGAAAATGATTTTATTTCCCATAAAACTTTTTTATGTCGAATTTTATTGCTTTATATATATGTTATGAGCAGATATGTTATACATCTCTTAGCGATAAAGTTATTTTCTGAAGGGAGCATTTTAATAGGGATAGGAGAAAACGTGAACCGATATTCTTACTTTCAATAAGGATCGATCCTTATAAAATTTGATAGGGAGATTTTGGCTCGCACGAAACTTGTGTTTGTAGAATTTTGTAGTAATGAGCGTTGAATTCGTTGTCTAAAGGGCACATTATTAGGGGGTTACATAATAATGGACTCATCATATAATAATGGACTCATTTAAGAAAATGATTTTAGTTCCCATAAAACTTTTATATGTCGAATATTATTGTTATATATATATGCTTCTTAAGGTAGATATGAGCATTAAAGTCGTTTTCGGAAAGGGACTTTATAGGTGGGATAGGGTCAATTATATATAGGGTCAATTATCCTTATAAAATTCTACAAAGAGATTTATGAGATGGGGGGTAGGGTCAATTATGAACCGATCCTTATAAAATTCTACGAAAAGATTTATGTCCCCATAAAATATGTTTGTGCCGAATTACACCGCTATTGATGCTTCTGTTAGTCAGTTGTGAGCGATAAAGTCATTTTCTGAAGGGTACTTTGTATGGGGGGTAGTGTCAATTATGGACCGATCCTTATGAAATTTTATGAACAGATTTATGTCCCTATAAAACATGTTTGTGTCGAATTTCACTGCTATTAAAGCTTCTCTTAGCCAGTTATTGGCGATAAAGTCATTTTCTGAAGGGGACTTTATATGGGGGCTAGGCGAAATCGTGGACCGATATTGCCCATTTTCAATACCAAACAAACTGGATCAACTATAAGTATCTGTGCAAAATTTCAGCTCGCTAGCTACTTCCGTTTGGACTCTATCGTGTTTTCAACAGACAGACAGACAGACGAACATGGCTAGATCGTCTTAGAATCTAATAAGGACCCAGAATATATATACTTTTATGGGTCTTAGACGAATATTTCAATGTGTTACAAACGGAATGACAAAAACAATATACCCCCCATCTTTTTTGATGGTGGGTATAAAAAATTGTAAACAATAACCAGCTGTGCTAGTGATGTCACCTTGTATTTAGTATACACCCTGTTAGTGACGTTATTCTTTTATACATATATAAACAAACCCCTTTCTTTAAACCCCTTTCCCCCCTAAATGTAAAATCTGAACAAGTTTTATTTCAAAAAAAAAACTTAGGTCCTTATTAAAAACAAGTTGTCAAAGGTTTATTAGACAAATTTTCATACAAAATTTGTTCTATTAAACTCGTTATTTATAATCATTAATTTTTATCTGTTGACGTTTTCTACATTGAAAATGCTTTATTAAAAGATTAATAATAAATTCCAAGCACAAATCTACAATAAAGTGCGTATAATTAATATTAATTAACATGAAATTAAATAAATTCAATACGACACTCATACGTCATGTGGCACGTGTTTGTAATAAAACTAATAAAAAGAAACAGTGAAAGTATTTTAAGCATTACATTTCTGTATTCATTAATAAAAAAAACAATGTTTTGTATTTTTTTCAAAAATAATAATAACAGAAATTTAATATTGATTCTTTTTTATTTTGTTGTTTAATTATTAAAAGTTTATGATTAAAAAAAAACTAAAATAAACTGGGAAAAAATCCTTAACAAATATTAGGATTTTTCGATTAGTTTTATATCTATATATTAGTTTGATTTCTCTTTTTGCTCTTTTAGCATTTCTTTTACTATTGTTATTTTATTCTTTTTTTTTTGCCTACCAAGGTCGTTTGTAGAACGTTTATATATATCATACCAAACATTCCTGTTCTTTTAGTCAGACATTGTGACTGTCAGTTTGTTAGATAGTTAGAGAGGAGAAGTAGAATAGGGATACAAATAAATAACAAATACCGTAAATAGAAAAAGTAGGAAACAAACAACATAGAAATTACTTTTTTTTTATTTATTCCGCATAGCGTGACAATCATTATTGTACTTTTCACCACTTAATACACATATTTGTATTTTATTTTTCTTTATGAACAAATATTAAAAATATACGTTTAAAAATGTGAAATCATTGTAGTTACATATGAAAATTGAAAATATTTTTCTATTAACTATGGTGCTGATGTTCTATTAAAAAGTCTTTTGCTTCGTCATAAGAGTAAATACATATATGCCACAAATACATATATATCGATGTTCATTAAGTTACATATGTATAGTCGCCTTACATCTATCTGTCTGTTGATATTCAAGTCCTTAATAGTTCTATTGAACAAGATTTCAACAAGTTTCCTCAATCATTAAAATTGTCAATAAATTAATATGTTTTGGTTCCAAATTATCGAGAATACAATTTGTGAAAAATAAACACGTAAGAGTGTTATATTCGGTCATGTCGAATCTTCTATATCCACCATCAAACTTTGTGCTGTAAAATTAAAGTAAATTTTGGAAAGTCTTCTCATTTGTTTAATATGTGCTGAATTTTACTATTCAAAATTAAGACAGACATCAGATTTCGGAATAGAAGCTTTTAGGGAGTTTTTTGTTGCTATAAAACTTGTTTATTATAAAATTTACTACTACACTTCTATTCTGAGTGTTAAAGTTATTTTCTAAAAGTTATCAATTATGAATTAATTTTCATAACCAGGGCAAGGATTTTTATGCAAATGCATGTTTTTAGTCTGTAACTCAAAATAACTTTTAACTTTATTTCTTTTCAAATCAAAGAATTGTAGCAAATGGCATCGATTTTTTGTTGCATATTTTGTTTTAAATGCTTATTTTTTATTAAATTGCACATATTTTGCATATTCCGACATTTTTGTAGCATATTTTGCATATTTTATAATTTTTCTAAAACAAATTGTTTTGTTTTCTCTGTATTTCATATTTTTAAAACAAATACAAACAAGTAAGAGTGCTATATTCGGCTGTGCCGAATCTTATATACCCTTCACCATAGTGTATTTTAAACATAATTGATCTTACAGTCTAGTTAATAAAAACATTAATTAAAATTACCTTAAATCTAATATCACAGATGAAATTACCGTAAATCTAATATCACAGAGAAGATTGCCTTAACTTCTAAATTTTAAAATTATCATCACAGCACTAAAAGTTAACTTAAATTTTGGTTATCACAAAGTTATCATAGAGTAATTTCAGTAAAATTGCTTAAAATTGATTGTAACAAATGGAATTTGCAATGTTTATTTTTTATTAGCTTACTTATACTTTCGATCCACCAGTGATTTGGTTAATAATATAAAATTTTTTTCGGTTAAAATCGAAATCGTTGAAATATTCTTTATAATAAAGTGTACATTTTGATCATTATTTAAAAAGAAAATATATTAAAAAATCTTCACGAATTTATGAAACGCGATTGTTGTGATAAAATAACAACAAAGTGTAAAACAAATGGATAAAAAGAAAACCAAAACTCAAAGGGAAGGTTAAAATTGTTTAAAAGTATTAAAAAAAATATATATGTATATACATACGTACATAAGTAAATACAGTATACAAATTTTCATTTGTTTATACAAATAATGTTACATTTATTAATAACAATTTTAACATTTGATGAGAGTGTATAGTGGGACTGAAACATTAATCAACAAGATAAGAATAAAAGGAAAAGAAAATTTGAATAATGAAACTAAGGAAACTATATAAATTTATCATCTAAATACAAATAAAAACTGATCAATACATACATTATCATCAATACTATACCTACATTCTACTAATCTGGTAAAAAGAGTTCCTGTGAAAGTACTTTCATCGATGGAGCACAGACACCAATGTAAGTTGATATTCTAATTTTCTAATTTCCTTTGTTTACAAAAATTTAACGAAATATAAAACATAGCATAAATTTACGTTTGTCACTTAACATTGCCTTTTATCTTAAAAGGTAATGCTGCTCATTACATTTTGTCACCGATGTTAATTACATGCACTAATGTTATTAACAGAATTATATATTGAACTGTTAATAATATCTGTTAAGAAAAACGTTATATTGAATGTTGATTATAAATAGTGACAGATATAAATTTATGGAATCTGAGTTAAAGTATCCAAAATTTTATTAAAAATTTGAATTGGAATTTAAAAATTCTTTTCAGATAATACCAAATTCATTGGCCAAAATTGATAAATTTGGTTATTAAATTTAATTTTTATAAATAATTACTTAAAAATTCCATAACGGTACACGAAATATAGAGTTTTGTAAAGTTCAATGAACTTTATAAGATGTATACCGTTAATTGGCTATTCACCAAATTGTGGTGAAAACTTTAAAAGTTTTGTGTTGTTTTTTTTTTCTTAACAAATAGATAAAACTAACTTTGTTTATTTAATTGGTTTGCAATTAATTTAGAGTAAACAAAACAATACTTTTGTCTAAACGAAAATAATATGCATTTAAATGAATAATTCTCGGTTTTTTATCACATTTTTATCACAACAGTATCGTTATAATATATTATTTAAACAAATAATTTTGTTTGCATCATAATTTACACTCTGATAAAATCGGTAATCCGGGTTCGAGTCCCAGTTAGACCCTTAATTTTTTTGGTTTTTATTTTTTTATATAGCATGCAAATTACCATTTGATTTTAAATTTTTTGTTATATTGTTACATAATTTAGATTACATTTAAAAATTACTCAAATTTGAATTTAATTACTTAGACTACTTCAAAATTAAGAAAAAAACTTAAGGCAATTTGTTTTAAAATAGTTTAAATTTTATATTTTTTTGTTACCATTTAAATTTTTCTTCTATCGTTAATTTTCTTTTAATGTTAAAAGAGTTCTAGAATTAAAATTCTGCTTATAGTCTTAATTAATTTTTTTTTTTTTCAAAATTTTAACAATTATGTATAAATTTTTATGTTATTATATATCACAGATAAAATTAGGCTAATTTTCGGAGAATATCCTATAGGTATTATGAAATATATAAATATCGCTTTCTTTTGGAATAAATTTTGCATGAAATGAAACTCTATATACTGTTTGTTTTGATTTCCAAGTTTCTATCTAGGTATATTGTTAGAAATGGGATCATAATATCAAAATTTAGGATGAATTGGTTAATGGTCATGGTTGGGAGGGCTTATTGCGTAATAATATCTATGACGCTAAAGGTAAACTTTTCAGAATCCTATAAGTCGTTGTTCTTGTTTCCTTTTCTGTCCTATCCATCTACTCCTATTCTCTGAACATACAGCATGCTAAATTAAAATGATTACTGTAGCTAGACAGGATAAAGAATGGCAACGAATTCCCCCATTAGCCGACGAGCAAGAAGCTGGAGAAAAATGCATGCTGAAGCCATTAAAAACCCTTAAACAGAAAAGTTATTCAAATCGTCATAGTTTACATGCTACATATATACAGTTTTCATGTTATTGCAGTCGTTTTTATATCTTTTTTTATTGCATTATATCATTTACAGTTTTCATGTTATTGCAGTCGGTTATATATCTTTTTATTGCATTATAGTTGCCATTTGTTTTGGTATATAATTTATTGCATAATATTTTTTCAGAAAATGGCAAATTGGAATAGATCGCGTAGAATTATTTTCACAGCTTTCAAAACGCGGTAGTTTGAGGTTCCGATATGGCTGCAAATAACATTGACAGTTTTCACGCTATGGCAGTCATTTATGAATCATTTTAAAGCATTATGATTGCACTTCAATATGGTATATCATTTGTAGCATAATGTGTATTTTTAGAAATTATTCAATTTGATAGATCGGTATAATTATTGTTCTATGTATAATAAACGCAGTAATCTGAGGTTCCGATATGGTTGCAATTAACTTTGGCAGTTTTCGTGCTAGGACAGTCGTTTATGCACCATTTTAAAGTATTAAAATTGCTATCTGTTTTTGGTATATAATTTATTGCATAATGTATTTTAAAGAAAATAGCCAATTGGATAGATCGGTAGAATTATTTTCCCAGGTTTAAGAAGGCTCGGTAGTTTGAGGTTCCGATATGGTTGTGAATATACTTTGACAGTTTTCATGCTATGACAGTCATTTATGCATCATTTTTAAAGCATTTGATTGCACTTTAATTGGGTATATCATTTGTGGCATGTGTTCGTCTAAAAAATGGTCAATTTGAAGGACCGGTAGAATTGTTGTTGTATGTTTTAAAAACGCTGTGATTTGAGGTTCGATATGGTTGCAAATAACTTTGACAGTTTTTTATGCCAGGACAATCATTTATGCATCATTTTAAAGCATTACAGTTGCACTTTGTTTTGGTGTACAATTTGTGGCATAATGAATTTTTACAAAAATTGGATAGATCGGTATATTTATTGGTACAGGTTTGGAAATGCGGTAATTTAAGGCTCCGATATGGTTGCAAATATCTTTTATAGTCTTCATGTTATAGCAGTCGTTTATATATCTTTTTATTGCATTATAGTTGCCACTTGTTTTGGTATATAATTTGTTGCATAATATATTTTTAGAAAATTGCTAATTGGGTAGATCGGTAGTTTGAGGTTCCAATATGGCTGCAAATAACATTGACAGTTTTCACGCTATGACAGTCATTTATGAATCATTTTAAAGCATTATGATTGCGCTTTAATATGGTATATCATTTGTAGCATAATGTGTATTTTTAGAATTTGGTCAATTTGATAGATCGGTAGAATTATTGTTCTATGTTTAATAAACGCAGTAATCTGAGGTTCCGATATGATTGCAATTAACTTTGGCAGTTTTCGTGCTAGGACAGTCGTTTATGCACCAATTTAAAGCATTAAAATTGCCATTTGTTTTGGTAATTAATTTTTTTTTTTTTTTTCAAAATTTTAACAATTATGTATAAATTTTTATGTTATTATATATCACAGATAAAATTAGGCTAATTTTCGGAGAATATCCTATAGGTATTATGAAATATATAAATATCGCTTTCTTTTGGAATAAATTTTGCATGAAATGAAACTCTATATACTGTTTGTTTTGATTTCCAAGTTTCTATCTAGGTATATTGTTAGAAATGGGATCATAATATCAAAATTTAGGATGAATTGGTTAATGGTCATGGTTGGGAGGGCTTATTGCGTAATAATATCTATGACGCTAAAGGTAAACTTTTCAGAATCCTATAAGTCGTTGTTCTTGTTTCCTTTTCTGTCCTATCCATCTACTCCTATTCTCTGAACATACAGCATGCTAAATTAAAATGATTACTGTAGCTAGACAGGATAAAGAATGGCAACGAATTCCCCCATTAGCCGACGAGCAAGAAGCTGGAGAAAAATGCATGCTGAAGCCATTAAAACCCTTAAACAGAAAAGTTATTCAAATCGTCATAGTTTACATGCTACATATATACAGTTTCATGTTATTGCAGTCGTTTATATATCTTTTTATTGCATTATATCATTTACAGTTTTCATGTTATTGCAGTCGTTTATATATCTTTTTATTGCATTATAGTTGCCATTTGTTTTGGTATATAATTTATTGCATAATATTTTTCTCAGAAAATGGCCAATTGGATAGATCGGTAGAATTATTTTCACAGCTTTCAAAACGCGGTAGTTTGAGGTTCCGATATGGCTGCAAATAACATTGACAGTTTTCACGCTATGGCAGTCATTTATGAATCATTTTAAAGCATTATGATTGCACTTCAATATGGTATTTCATTTGTAGCATAATGTGTATTTTTAGAAATTATTCAATTTGATAGATCGGTATAATTATTGTTCTATGTATAATAAACGCAGTAATCTGAGGTTCCGATATGGTTGCAATTAACTTTGGCAGTTTTCGTGCTAGGACAGTCGTTTATGCACCATTTTAAAGCATTAAAATTGCCATTTGTTTTGGTATATAATTTATTGCATAATGTATTTTTAGAAAATGGCCAATTGGATAGATCGGTAGAATTATTTTTCCCAGGTTTAAAAAGGCGGTAGTTTGAGGTTCCGATATGGTTGTGAATAACTTTGACAGTTTTCATGCTATGACAGTCATTTATGCATCATTTTAAAGCATTATGATTGCACTTTAATTTGGTATATCATTTGTGGCATAATGTGTTCGTCTAAAAAATGGTCAATTTGAAGGATCGGTAGAATTGTTGTTCTATGTTTAAAAACGCTGTGATTTGAGGTTCCGATATGGTTGCAAATAACTTTGACAGTTTTTATGCCAGGACAATCATTTATGCATCATTTTAAAGCATTACAGTTGCACTTTGTTTTGGTGTACAATTTGTGGCATAATGAATTTTTACAAAAATTGGATAGATCGGTATATTTATTGGTACAGGTTTGGAAATGCGGTAATTTAAGGCTCCGATATGGTTGCAAATATCTTTTATAGTCTTCATGTTATAGCAGTCGTTTATATATCTTTTTATTGCATTATAGTTGCCACTTGTTTTGGTATATAATTTGTTGCATAATATATTTTTAGAAAATTGCTAATTGGGTAGATCGGTAGTTTGAGGTTCCAATATGGCTGCAAATAACATTGACAGTTTTCACGCTATGACAGTCATTTATGAATCATTTTAAAGCATTATGATTGCGCTTTAATATGGTATATCATTTGTAGCATAATGTGTATTTTTAGAATTTGGTCAATTTGATAGATCGGTAGAATTATTGTTCTATGTTTAATAAACGCAGTAATCTGAGGTTCCGATATGATTGCAATTAACTTTGGCAGTTTTCGTGCTAGGACAGTCGTTTATGCACCAATTTAAAGCATTAAAATTGCCATTTGTTTTGGTATATAATTTAGTGCATAATGTAGTTTTAGAAAATGGCCAATTGGATAGATCGGTAGAATTATTTTCCCAGGTTTAACAAGAAGAGTGTTTTATTCGGCCATGCCGAAATTTATGAAAATGATTTTGTTTCCTATAAAACTTTTTTATGTCGAATTTTATTGCTTTATATATATGTTATGAGCAGATATGAGCATACATCTCTTAGCGATAAAGTTATTTTCTGAAGGGGGCATTTTAATAGGGATAGGAGAAAACGTGAACCGATATTCTTACTTTCAATAAGGATCGATCCTTATAAAATTTGATAGGGAGATTTTGGCTCGCACGAAACTTGTGTATGTAGAATTTTGTAGTAATGAGCGTTGAATTCGTTGTCTAAAGGGCACATTATTAGGGGGTTACATAATAATTGACTCATCATATAATAATGGACTCATTTAAGAAAATGATTTTAGTTCCCATAAAACTTTTATATGTCGAATATTATTGTTATATATATGCTTCTTAAGGTAGATATGAGCATTAAAATCGTTTTCTGAAAGGGACCTTATAGGTGGGATAGGGTCAATTATGTATAGGGTCAATTATCCTTATAAAATTCTACAAAGAGATTTATGAGACCATAAAACATGTTTGTGCCAAATTTCACCGCTATTGATGCTTCTCTTAGTCAGTTATGAGCGACAAAGTCAATTTCTGTAGGGGTCTTTATATGGGGGGTAGGGTCAATTATGAACCGATCCTTATAAAATTCTACGAAAAGATTTATGTCCCATAAAACATGTTTGTGCCGAATTACACCGCTATTGATGCTTCTGTTAGTCAGTTGTGAGCGATAAAGTCATTTTCCTGAAGGGTACTTTGTATGGGGGGTAGGGTCAATTATGGACCGATCCTTATGAAATTCTATGAACAGATTTATGTCCCTATAAAACATGTTTGTGTCGAATTTCACTGCTATTGATGCTTCTCTTAGCCAGTTATTGGCGATAAAGTCATTTTCTGAAGGGGACTTTATATGGGGGTAGGGTCAATTATGGACCGATCCTTATAAAATTCTACCAAGAGATTTATGTCACCATAAAACATGTTTGTGCCAAATTACACCGCTATTGATGCTTCTGTTAGTCAGTTGTGAACGATAAAGTCATTTTCTGAAGGGTACTTTGTATGGGGGGTAGGGTCAATTATGGACCGATCCTTATGAAATTCTATGAAAAGATTTATGTCCCCATAAAACATGTTTGTGCCGAATTACAGCGCTATTGATGCTTTTGTAAGTCAGTTATTGGCGATAATGTAATTTTCTAAAGGAGGCCTTATATGGGGGCTAGGCGAAATCGTGGACCGATATTGCCCATTTTCAATACCAAACAAACTGGATATACTTTAAGTATCTGTGCAAAATTTCAGCTCGCTAGCTACTTCCGTTTGGACTCTATCGTGTTTTCAACATACAGACAGACGGACATGGCTAGATCGTCTTAGAATAAGGACCCAGAATATATATACTTTTATGGGTCTTAGACGAATATTTCAATGTGTTACAAACGGAATGACAAAAACAATATACCCCCCATCTTTTTTGAAGGTGGGTATAAAAAGTTATATCCAAATGCAACATAAACTTTTATCATCATGTTGTTTTAGAATATTTCATGCACTTCCTTATCATCAGTCTGCATGATGACTGAACCATTCAACAGCAATATTGAGTTGAGTCTTGACTAAATATAGTCTAATTATAGTGGCAACATAATATACTGATTTTATGGCAACCTAATATAATTAATTGACATTTAATGTAAAATTTTTTCTAAATGTTATAAACATTAAGTTTCTTGGTCAGAAGAAAATTTATAGAAGATCCTTTTCCTGTATATCTTTGAACTGAAGACATCAAATTTTCAGATAGTCGGAAAAAATCTTAAAATTTTCCAAGTCATCAAGGTATAATTTTATACTTCAGTTATATAGTTCATCGAAGAACTAGAATTTATACGCCATCAGGTAAATTTTGCAATTTTTATACCCACCATCAAAAAAGATGGGGGGTATATTGTTTTTGTCATTCCGTTTGTAACACATTGAAATATTCGTCTAAGACCCATAAAAGTATATATATTCTGGGTCCTTATTAGATTCTAAGACGATCTAGCCATGTCCGTCCGTCTGTCCGTCTGTTGAAAACACGATAGAGTCCAAACGGAAGTAGCTAGCGAGCTGAAATTTTGCACAGATACTTATAGTTGATCCAGTTTGTTTGGTATTGAAAATGGGCAATATCGGTCCACGATTTCGCCTAGCCCCCATATAAGGCCTCCTTTAGAAAATTACATTATCGCCAATAACTGACTAACAAAAGCATCAATAGCGCTGTAGTTCGGCACAAACATGTTTTATGGGGACATAAATCTTTTCATAGAATTTCATAAGGATCGGTCCATAATTGACCCTACCCCCCATGCAAAGTACCCTTCAGAAAATGACTTTATCGTTCACAACTGACTAACAGAAGCATCAATAGCGGTGTAATTCGGCACAAACATGTTTTATGGTGACATAAATCTCTTCGTAGAATTTTATAAGGATCGGTCCATAATTGACCCTACCCCCCATATAAAGTCCCCTTCAGAAAATGACTTTATCGCCAATAACTGGCTAAGAGAAGCATCAATAGCAGTGAAATTCGACACAAACATGTTTTATAGGGACATAAATCTGTTCATAGAATTTCATAAGGATCGGTCCATAATTGACCCTACCCCCATACAAAGTACCCTTCAGAAAATGACTTTATCGCTCACAACTGACTAACAGAAGCATCAATAGCGGTGTAATTCGGCACAAACATGTTTTATGGGGACATAAATCTTTTCGTAGACTTTTATAAGGATCGGTCCATAATTGTCCCTACCCCCCATACAAAGTACCCTTCAGAAATTGACTTTGTCGCTCATAACTGGCTAAGAGAAGCATCAATAGCGGTGAAATTCGGCACAAACATGTTTTATGGTCTCATAAATCTCTTTGTAGAATTTTATAAGGATAATTGACCCTATCCCACCTATAAGGTCCCTTTCAGAAAACGACTTTAATGCTCATATCTACCTTAAGAAGCATATATATAACAATAATATTCGACATATAAAAGTTTTATGGGAACTAAAATCATTTTCTTAAATGAGTCCATTATTATATGATGAGTCCATTATTATGTTACCCCCTAATAATGTGCCCTTTAGACAACGAATTCAACGCTCATTACTACAAAATTCTACATACACAAGTTTCGTGCGAGCCAAAATCTGCCTATCAAATTTTATAAGGATCGATCCTTATTGAAATGACTTTAAGACATATTACTGACCCAAAAATGTAAGTACATCAGTAAAATTCTACATAAACATGAATGATTTGATGGTGGGTATATAAGATTCGGCATGGCCGAATAAAACACTCTTACTTGTCATTCCTCAAATGGTACTTTTTATATAATCTACTTAATCTTAAATAAATAAATAAAAATTAATATGTAAGGACCTGAGGGAATAAAAGAATCTGTACTTTTTATATTCACCATCAAAAAAGGTGGGAGGTATATTGTTTTTGTCAATCTGTTTGTAACACATCAAAATATCGTCTAAGACCTCTAAAATCATTAGATTTTAAGACGATCTAGCCATTTCCGTCTGTCTGTTTGTTTAACATACGATATAGTTCAAACGGGAACAGCCAGAGAGCTAAAATTTTGCACAGATATTTTGTTTGGTATTGGACAATATTGGTCTACGATTTCGCTTACTCCCTAGGCTAAAATGAACATATATAACGGTAAAATTACATGTTTTACATTAACTAAAATCTGTTTGAAATATTGAAATTAATAATTGACCCTATTCCCCTGCGACCTGCGTGAAAATTTAACGCACGTTACTATTTACAAGAAGCATTTATAGCGATGAAATTCGGCATAAACAGGTTTTGTAAAGTAACCTTAATAAGTTTTTAAAATTTTATAACGATAGAAGTATAATTGACTCTATCCCCCATATATGTAAGATCACCTTCAGAAAATTACTTTAACACTCAGAACTGCCTTAAAAATACAAGAAGAGCGATGACAAAGTCAAATATGTTTAATACAATCGAATATCTCTCTACCAACTTAAGAGTGCATTATTAACCATATTCCCCACATAAGGTCCCCTAGAAAAGACTTTAAAGCTCGTTACTCTTGAGTGAGATTCATAATTGACAATACTCCTAAATTAAGATCCCTTTCAGCAAATAATATAAACGCTCTATTGGCTTAAAACGTCTTTAGCGATGAAATTCGACATATACGATAGATATATGTTATAAAGACTTATAACTAATCCCGCGAAGCCATTAGGCTTGTCTTCGTTTATTACAAATCAAAATTTTTCTACCAAATGTTATGAACAGGGCAAGGATTTTTATGCACTAATAAATGAAAAATATGCGCTTAAATGGGAAAATATGCACTAAAAATGTGAAAAATATGCAACGAAAAATATTTCTTTGTAAAGGTACATATTACTTAATATATATTCTTAAGTTTTTGACAACAAATATACAGGTTTTCAATGACTGCTTTATGTACTATATTACCACTTTAACGGAACCACGACCTCGAGAATGACAAATATAAAGACAAAATTTGGTGAATAAATGTATTTTTGTATAAATTATATTTCTTTCCAATTTTATCGTTTGGTAATGTCTTGAAGTGAATTATGAACGTGAGTAAGATGTAAGAACAAAATTAAATCAAGTTATCTTTTTATATGGACACACAGATGGACAGACTCAAGAATTGATACTAAACCAATTCTTTAACGACCAATATTTTGGACGTTACAATTAGCAGCACAAAGTCAAAATACCTTCTGCACTATTGTTGTTTTTTTAAATTATGTAAAATTGTTGTTCATAGAAACTAGTATTTTTATACCATTCACCTTCGTGAGAAGGGTATATATAAGTTTGTCATTCCGTTTGTAATTTCTATAATATAATTTTCCGACCCTATAAAGTATATATATTCTGGATCAAACTAAAACGGAAGATATCAAAATTAAGTATATTTTAAATAAGCATAAATTAATAAGTATAAATCTGAATTTTGATACCGAAGATGTTATAAATAATTTAAAATACTAATTTCAAAAATCTCATCACAGTCCACCATAATGAAAAATTTTGAAGAAAGAAAAAAATAAACAACGACCAAAGAATTATGTCATATTTTGTGAGCAAAATTCCAGATTTTAATAATCAGAATAGAAAATATCAAACAAAATAGTAACACGAAAACAAAAGCAAAACAAAATAATAATCTGCCCTTTTAAAATTTGGTTAAATGTTCCCAAACAGAAGACAAAAAATCCAGAATTTCATATAAGGGTTTATAAAAGAGAAAGTAAATAAGTTAAAATGAGTCGATAATAATAATTGAAATATTATATGTGAATGCATCAGCTATTAAAACGTTATTTATGAGAACAAAGATGAATATAACAATAAAATGTTAAGTTATTTAAAATGATGCCTCACGTTGGGCGCCATTTAAATCTATGTAACGAATCTAACCACCGGGGTCGTAACCATCAAGGGCTGCTAACCTAAAATACCTGCCGTGCTATACAAAAAATAGGAGAGAAACTAGGTTGAAGAGGGATAGGTGTAATTTTCCTATTCTCTGTTCTATAACCCACCCTATACCATGCTATCGCATGATCCAAATTTTAGATAGTCCATTATTGATCTAACCTTATAAGTCCTTAACCTTTCATGATATTAAACTTAAAGAAATTTAGCAATTCATATTACAATTAACAATCATCCTTTTATTACATATTCAAAATAAGTTAAATTATACATTATCCGTTTTAATTTCAGTCTAACAATTAACTAAACACAGAAATTAAAATAATCATAATCAATAAAAAACGAAAATCTTCCCAAAGCCAAGTTGATTAAAAAAATGCATTTAAAAAATAAAATAAATAAATATGAAATAAGATTTCCCAACAAACAAGTACCTCAAGTAGTCCGTTAATTTATTGCGCAAAATGTTTACATAGATGTTAAAGTTATTCATGCAAAAATTTAAGATTCTAACTGTAATAGTTTCCAAGATAAACGAATTTTTGTATTTAATTTATATGGGAGGTGACACGCCCCCTAACGATAGTCCGCCCACTTTTTATCCCATATAATCATATTGACACTAAAGTGCCCCCGACAAAATTTGAGGACTCTAACTATTATATTATCTCAAATATACGAATTTTATATTTTCTTCTTGAAAATTTAAAATAATTTTCATTACCTATTCCAGACATACAGTAAAACGATGTGGAAATTTCAAGAAATCGGTTCGGCCGTTTAGTAGTCTATAACGTTCAAACATATAAACATAAAAATTGCAAATGCTGATAATTTTGACGAATTTTGAGCATCATCAATGATGTGCAAAATATGTTTAGATAAAAGTAACGTCTTTGTAGCTTACAAGGGCATTTACATACATTTATGATCTTAAACCATTGTGTTTTGTCATTATCTTCATGTCTATTCATTAAATGTTTGTATAGGTCGATGTTTAATATATATAAAATCGCAAAAATAAATTTTGCAAAATTTTAAAAAGTTCATAAAATTTTAGCATTCGAATATTTTTATATTTCAAAATAACAAAACTCAATTTAAGCAATAATTCAAATTATTTCCTGATATTTTAAAAAAAATTTACGTTTAAGTTTACCAACTTTAGTATATGGTGTACCCATCTCCCATTCATGGCACATTAACGAGATAAATACCACACTGTGTATAATTACATCATCTAACCACTGTTGTCCCAAAAAACCGTAAAAAATTCAAAATTGAAAAAACCTGTTGACAAATTTCAACATCGACGTTCTAATATGTAAAGTAATATCACACGGATAAGCTTGTAAAAATTTATCTCCTAAATGTCTCTAGTTAGCACTATAACGAACAGTGTCCAAAATTTAAAGCTATGGATCAAAATTTTGTAAACTATCAAAATGAACACCTAGAGTTTTACAATTTTGCAATTTTTAGTTCAATTTCAAAGGAATTAAAAAACTTTGATAGTTGCTCATATCTATAACATTTGGTACAAGTATTGCTCATATGCACAAAAAATTACTCAAAAATTTTTTCGATCGGTACATAACTGGTCATAGCTCCCATACAAGATCCCTTTTAGAAAACACTTAAAGGCACATAACTCATTACCAAGTAGTCATACCTATAAAATATTTGGCATAAATACTATTATTGTACACATAAATGTTATTTCAATTTTTTTACAAGATCGGTCCATCCTTGGTTATAGCTCCCATACAATGTTCCCTCCCGAAAATCACTTAACCAAATATTGATATCCATACATATGCATAAATTACGCTATAATATTGTTTTATGATCGGTCCATATTTGGTCATTTTGGTACTAGGCCCACAAAATCACTTAGATTTACAATATTTATTATGTCTTTATAAACATAATTGGACATAGCTTTAATACAAAGTCCTTTTACGAAAATCTCTTAAAAGCACAAATAAAGCTATTGATACAAACAAATATTAGTTTTGTATGCAAAAATTCTATTTCAAGATGCGGTCGGTCCCCTTGGTTTCCTTCAGAAAATTACTTAAAAACACACATTACTTTTTACTAAATTATGATATAAGTACAAAAGTTGACTGAAATATAGCATTTATGTACAGAAATTTAGCTTAAAGAATCTTTTACATCGGCCTATAACTAGCCGTATCTCCAATACTAAGTAGGTCCAGTATATGTGTATTTTGAAAACCCTTAAATCTTTCACACACATGCAAATTACTAAATATCGCTAAGCGCTACAAAAATATAAAGAAAATGAAGTAATGTTCAAGAAATCATGAAGTTGAAATATTTTTAAATCTTGGGATTTTTCTATCTAAGATATGGGAAACCCCATTTCTATAAATATTTGATCAATGAGAAAAGTATTAATATAAAAAATAGCTGGTGGAGGGTACTTAAGATTCGGCTCAGTTGAACATAGCACACTAACTTAAAAAAAACAAAAGTCTTGTCCAGAGTTCCTACTTTGTTCTCGCAGAGGGCAGCTTGAGAAGGATTCTACTTTGGGTCTATATACTGTTTATTTCGATATTGAAAAGTGTCATATCCTAAAGACGGACGGACATGGCTAGATCGTCTTAGAATCTAATAAGGACCCAGAATATATATACTTTTATGGGTCTTAGACGAATATTTCAATGTGTTACAAACGGAATGACATAAACAATATACCCCCCATCTTTTTTGATGGTGGGTATAAAAATGTACCTAAAATATTCCTCTTTTAATGTTTCTTGTTTTAAATAACAACAGTGTATAAATGTGTTTTGGTTGCACAATTTAAAAAACAAGTTCTAAGTTCTGTCCCGAATCTTCATGATGTTCCCTATTATAGATTCTCACTTACTCCGTGCCCTACAACTTAATTTCATGTTTCTAGGTTTAATATTATATAAAAATTCAAAAAGAAGCTTTTAAAGAACAAAAGTAACAAAAGTAGGTTCTCACTTACTTCATGATCTTTATGGTTATTTTTCTGGGTTCAATATTTTAGAAAAATAAAAAAGTACCTTTTGAAGAACAAAAAGTACCAAAAATCCTTTTTATAAGTTCTCACTTACTTACATGCTAAATTTCATGTTTCTACACGCAGAGAAAAAACATGGTTCGGCATGGTTAGGACAACTATTCTATGTTTTTTTGTAACAATATTTTGTTATCATAACCAAACAATTGTTATTTTTATTGAACTTCATCAATATTTTAGTTACTGAAAACATTTATATGTTTATGACAATTATAAATTTAAGAATGATTCTCTAAAAAATAATTATTTTTACAACAACTAAACAATGATAATTATTTAAACATATTATATTATTTAGAATCATTTAAACTATCAAATAACCATTAAATGGTAGGATTTTACACGTTTATCCATATAATGTTTAAGATATAAGTAAAATACGTTTACGATTAAAAATATTTTGGTATCGCCAATTTTCAGTTTTATGGTTTATCCGTACTAGATCGGATTAAATAAATTGTTAAACAAACGCAGTGTTAAAATAATTGTGAAAAATAAATAATATCTAAAAATATAATAGGAAGAAACAATAGAAATAAATAAATAAAATAGTGTATTTACATAAAAAATTAATAATTAAAAAAAATTATATTGTGTTCATATTGGCATCATGTGTTTATGGGAATATCAGTGCTTGGAAGTTTTGTGTTTGTTTAAAAGAAAATTAACAAATAATTACATTTTACGCCGAGCACATTAAATTAACCATATTATGTTTAATATGTAACCATAACATGGTTACTTGAAGACATGTGACTACTTGTAACCATAATATCGTTACTTCAAACAATAATATGATTACTTGAAGCCATTATATGATTACATGAAACCATAATGTGGTTGCTTGAAACTATAATATGATGCTACAATATCACATGATTAATAAAACTATATTATGATGAATTATTTGGACTATATTTAATCATAATATGGTAGATTATTATACTAATAATGATCATAATATGTTTTAACTTTAACCATAATTCTAACCATAATATGTTGCTCTTAGATTATAGGTACACACACAACTATAATTTTTCTCTGCGTGTACATACATATGTACATAAATACATACATACATACATACATACATACATACATACATACATACATACATACATACATACATACATATATATACATACATACATACATACATACATACATACATACATACATACATACATACATACATACATACATATACATACATACATACATACATACATACATACATACATACATACATACATACATACATACATACATACATACATACATACATACATACATACATACATACATACATACATACATGAATACTAGGGGTCAAATCAGGCCCGATCATTGTCAGTAGCTACTTGAACTTTTAACATAATTAATAGCCCTAGAAGTAGAGGTACAAAAAAGATATAAATTTCCTTCAGATTAAGCTAAATTTTTTATATGAGTCTGATAAACTCATGTAAAATGTCAGTCCAGTCCTGCTGGAAATCTCTCAGATTCTTACTTTTAATAATTTTAAACTAATCGAAAACTATACTTTTTCAAGGACTTATAGGTCCTTCTACAGTGGTGCATTACGGCCTTTAAGATATTACTTATGGTCGATTTACTGGAAATGTAAGACCATCATAGAGAGACTTAAATATTATATAACGAAGAAAACAACCTTGTTACCTTCTATGGGAGTGATTTTTAATGACTTCCGAAGAACGAAAATAGAAAAAATGTTTCTACACTTTTGTAAAATGTGTTTATTTCCCCTTATTGATCTTAATATTATTTAAGTTAAATTAGTTGCATTTTATAATACTACAATTTTACTTTCAAATATGTAACTTCTAAAAAGAACATATAAATTACTTCTCAAGAATAATCTCAGACATACCTCCTATGACACATGGAAAAGTTGATATAACTTAAAATATAAGGACTTACAATTTCAAACGAATACTTAAAATATTTTTATGTATTGTATGATGCTAATATGGAAGGTGGGAATCTGTACATTCTGTCTATATTACTTTCTTGACTTACTTAGAGAAAAAACGAAAAGAACTTTAAAAAGAAGAACAGAGGTTCTCAGTTTCATTAATATCAACTTTTTTATATAAATTTGAAATTTATATTATTTTGAAGCAGAGGCTCTCAGTTTCATTTGATATTAATATCAACTTTTTTATATAAATTTGAAATTTAAAATCCTTTTACAGGAGAAAAAGAGCTTTTAGGAGGAAATAAGAACTGAGTACACCGAGTAAATGCTATAGTTTATAGTTCACAGTACCAATAGATTTTTCACGTGTGAAAATTACTGTTGCACGATGTGTTAAGCCTGTGTTAAAATAGTCACTTCTGCAGGTATTTTCCTGTACTTCCATATAAATACTTACAGAAGAGGAGAGAGGTACATATCGATGTTAGTGGAAAAATCCAACACGATATTACAATTAAATGTTTTCCTTCGAAATTTCGAAGAAGCACTAGCTCTTAAATTCGTAGTTTTGTAGTCGATAAAACAGAACAACGCTCACCGCATTACAGGGAAAACAAGTAGGAAAGTATAGTCGGGCATGGCCGACCAAATTTTTAATTTTTACTTTTTATAAAGAAACTTTTATGTTGAATATTTTTCCAAAATATTTAAGCAATTTATTGATAAAAAAAACTAAAATTTCTAAATGAGGCTTTATATAGGTCAAATTGGGCCTATCCTCGGTAAATTTGGGAAATGGATATATTTTTAAATAACAGTTAGTTTTGTTGAGTTGAGTTTCATTACGATACAAATGGTTACAAGTCAATTTTTAGACGTTTAAGACATTTTTTGAAGGGGGTTTGTATGGGGGCTAGGGTCAAATAAGGCCGATCCTTACGAAATCTGCAGTGTCATAAATACTTATGTAAAACTTATTTATGCCAATTTTTAGAGAGATAATAGAATATTTGACGTAATTATGGCATAAAAAGTTCAAATTCGGGAGGTACGGTGGTATGGGGGCTACCTGAAATAATGGACCGATTTCAACCATTTTCAATAGGATTCGTCCCTGTGCCAAAAAACCTGCTTGGTCCAAATTTCATCAAATTAACTTGAAAAATGCGGCCTGTACCTTGCTCACAAGGTTTACATGGACAGCCAGCCAGCCGGACAGACGGACGGACGGACATGTCTTAATCGACTCAGAAAATGATTCTGAATCGATCGGTATACTTTAAGGTGGGTATTGGACCAATATTTTTGTATGTTACAAACATCAGCACCAACGTATAATACCCTCCCCACTATAGTGGTGTAGGGTATAAATATTAAGCCGTAAAATCTGTAAGTAAAACAGACCTCTATACTGCCAGTTATGTTGTTATACATAACCATTATATATTTTTTGTTCTATGTCTGTTGTTACAACAACAAAACAACTTTAGCCACACACCTCACACATATTATTTTGTGTGTGTGCGACAATAAAAAGAGTTGAAATAATTCTCATTTGGTTTATAACATTATATGTATAAGTATTTCACGTTGCATAGAATAATGCAGTTATGTTTTTGCGAATCAAATTGAAATTTGTAAATCGTGTCGCTTAATGTAGGTTTTTACTTTTTTAAAAACTGTAATTTTAATGGTTCAGACATTGAAACATATCTGTTGTTTGGATCATAATATAGTCATGTTTAACAAACAATATTATGATACAATATTTTAGCTCATTTTAATCATGACATGGTAATTTAAAATTGTTACCATAACCATGATATATTTAGACTACAATCATAATTTTAACCATAATATGTTGCTCTTAAAAAATGGTTACCACAACCATGTTTTTTTTCTGCGTGCGTGCAGTATTACTTGTAATTGCACTATAAACTAGATTTTAATCGAATGTTTGCAAACACTACTATCTCTATTATCCACCAAAACTGTTTGTCCTAGTTCCAATGCAATTCACAGTTTATACACACAGATACGCCAAAAGTCAAATTTTAGAAGTGTCATGTCATCCAATTTTTAAATATCGATGCCTTCCGATTTTATGAAATTTGCACCAAGGTTAGTACTATTGGCTCTATCAGTTATCTGCCGGACTTAGATGGGTCCCAAGTTAGACATTTTGTTTGTACAGGTTTTATTTATCTTTTCACTTATTGGCCCTAGCAAAAATTGCATATAGAGGTTTAGATAGAATTTTCAAATTTTGTTCTATTTGTTTCCCCTATTTTTTCAAAATGTACATTATTGTTAATTTTTTGGCTTAAAGGAAAGCTTAGATCATTTTATAAAATTTCGACCGGTATATTTAAAATTATGTAAAAATAGCAAGCATTTTTATTACATATTTCAAAACCATAGTTATGGTTTTGAAATATGTATTTAGTTCAATGCCATTCAGTCATTAAACAACCAACTTTTCATAACATCAACCCAGTACTTTAAATGGCATTAAATTTTATAGACCTGCTAGCAAAATAAGATTTGTTTATTAACTCTTATCAACTTTCTTATCATCCAATACGAATATGCTGAAATGAAAATATAATAATAAAAAGTTATGACATTTTTATGTCAGCTTATTTTATATATATTTTTTCTTCTTTTAATTAAAAATCTAAGTCATAACAGAAAACACACTCTATCAAATGTCCCCACATAAATATGGTCGTAAATCATAATTCAAAAACAGTTAGTAAAACTTAATATCGATTTGACAACACTTATTGATTAATTATCATTTGCTGCTATTCCTGACCTATTTATCTATTCTTTGCCTTACTTTGCTTTACTTTAATGTTTTCTCTGTCTCTCTCTCTCTGTCTTTTGTTCTTGTTTTTCTCGTAATCCTTGGCAACCTGTTAACACAGCAATTTGCAGCATCTTTTGTGTTCTGTTGTGTGTAAAGGGGGGAAAGATTAATAAATCGTCCTTTAACTGAATATTTAAAGTTAATGAGTATTTTACTGTTAGTGATTTTGTACTCTCTGAAACTGTTACTCTCAACTGTTAACTTAAGAGGTTGCCAAAGGACTTCGCTTTTATTGAGAAATAAAGTTGAAAAGAAAAAATAAAAAAGCGGTTGTGCTATATAATTTACAGCAACTTATAGAATATTTTACATGTTTTCTATGGGGTACATACTTACTTAGGTATATCTCAGGTAAGCTGGTGGTAGTTTTTACAATGGCAACACGTTGTTGCAATAGAATACCTTATTTTCATAGTTAACATTTTATGTGCCATATTTTAAAATTTGAAATATTTATTTTCAATATTTTTGTTGATTTGGTTGTAAAATCTTAACTTTTGCGTTCCCCAATGATCATTTAGAATACATTTTTTTCATTTCAGCGAGTTTAGTATATTAGTCCTAGAAGGTTGTAAACTTTATTTCAAACTTTCCTAAAAGTTGTTAAAAATAGTTATTGATTTTATCTCAGCAATGATTCGGACTGGATTGTCTACATACCATTGGGGTCTAATAGCTTAAGGAGTCCAAATACATATAAAACGATTATGTAACTTAATATTCAAAATATATACATATTAAATGATATGCATCCACCCCGCTGAAACCGAAGTTATCAAAGTTTATTTTAATCTATAATCTGTCACCTTTCGCTAAGCGAAAACAATTCAAAATCCCTACCACACTGTAAGTTTTTGTCGATGCATCGGGCAAACCTGCCTTCCCGAGGGATACAAATGTATGCAAAAGTCTTTAAATTTTTATTTTTGGAATGAGAATATCAAAAATTATTTGGGGACATCCGCTTTGTTATGAGATTAATTGGGGACATCCGGTTGTGTAATTGGTTGGTTGGTTGATTAGTTAGTTAGTTAGTTAGTCAGTCAGTCAGTCAGTTAGTTAGTTAGTTAGTTAGTTAGTTATTTAGTTAGTTAGTTTGTTAGTTTGTTAGTTTGTTAGTTTGTTAGTTTGTTAGTTTGTTAGTTTGTTAGTTTGTTAGTTTGTTAGTTTGTTAGTTTGTTAGTTTGTTAGTTTGTTAGTTTGTTAGTTTGTTAGTTTGTTAGTTAGTTAGTTAGTTCAGTTGATTTTAAAATTCCTTAGAAAACGTTGATAAATTTCTACAATTTTTAGAGGCAACTGTGGAATGTTAAAATATCATGTGTATGTATGTGTAACATTAACATAACTGTTACTGTATTGTTGTTGTATTTTTATTTACATCTTTTCACTTCTTTATTCTCCCTTGACACATTGAGCCAATAAACTTGAATGTTACGAGTAAGTAACATTAGGAAAATACATTCTAAAAGGAAACACGAAGAGAAGAGACAAAAAGAACAACAACAATAGCTGTAGTTGAACATAAATGAGCAACAGTTGCTTTAATAAAACCAAACACCAGCAACATGTTTCACATAACGTTTTTATCCTTTGGCCAAAACAGCCACACAGTTTTTTCATTCAAAATAGCGCGCTTACGTTGTTGTTAGAAAATTGAAATATTAGCAAATAATTTAAAGAGTTGTTAAGTTAAAAATAATTAATTACAATAAATAAATTAAAACGAAGAGTGTAAGCTAACTTTTTGCAAGCAGTGTTGAAAAATCAAAAAATCTAGCAGAACAATTGAAATCAAACATGTTTACAATTGTTAAATAATTACGAGTCCTTATCACGTACTCTGTACAAATATTAGAAAAAAAATAACAAGAAAAACAAACAGAAAAAACAGTGTAAATTTGTATTAAAACATGTTATCATACTATTATTTCCGTTTTTCTACCCGGATAAGAAATAAAAAAAATGTGCTTATGTATGTATTATCTATTGTAGTGTTTGTTTTTATATCTTTACGTTTTTCTCTAGGTTCTTTTGAACATTCAACATCATTTGCAACTGGTGTTAGTTTAGTTGTTTCTCTTGGTTTTAAAGTAAAAAGTTAAAAGAATTTGAATAACAGCAACAACAAATAATCAGCAAACAAAGCCATTGTATTCAGCCATAATAATTATCAAGTTAATACACACATACAGACACAATTGCAAATTTATATATATACAGATTGCTTTACATTTCCCAGCAGTTCTATTCATTTTATTTTACATACTGTTTAGCTACTCGGTTAACTACTATACTAAAGCACTACACAATACAACAATAATACGACAATTTGTTAAAAAAAATAAAATGCGCCATCATAAGCTCACGATTTTTTCAGCAAATTGTAACATTTTTGTTGACATGTGGAAGTCTTTATTATTTATTCAATCATATGATTGGTATCGGCCATTGCCCAAATGAAAATGAAATTTGTTGGAATATAATGAAATCTTGTTATACACAACTAAACTTTACATATATATAATGTAAAATATCATTAAATTAATGACAAAATTTCGTCATCGTGGTATGAAATTGTTTCATTAAGTGCACACTGAAAAAAATCCATGCTTAATATATACGAAAAATGTCGTACATTGTACGAATCGTTCGTTGTTTCGCACCACGAAATTCTTTCGTAGTATATACGAAATTGTACGAAATATTTTAGTATAATGCAAAATATTCTTGAAAAAATTAATTTACATAAATTGAAAAAAAGGAATTTTGAATAAATATGGTAAAATTTACGAAATATTAATTTATTCAAACATTTTTGTTCATTTTAAAATAAATTTTCTAATTTTAGTTCAAAATTATTCTCCACACGAATTTTCATTATTTTTTTATGAAAATAATTCGTGAATAATATTATACTTTTTCTTAAATTTTATAAAAATGTTGTAGTTTTATTTAATCATAATATAAGTAATATCATTATGTTTAATTTCGCTAATATTTAAGAAAAAAATATTACGAAAGGTTTTCGTACTTTCGTAAAAATAGAAAAGGGTTTTGTGAAATAATATTTCGTATTATACACGAATTTTTTGTAAATATTACGAAAATAGAAGTTACGAAATTTTTTTCGTAAAGTTGAGCATGGATTATTTTCAGTGTATCAATGAAACTTTAGAATATATGTAATAAATTGTTTCATTGCTTAAATGATATGCCTTCATTAATCCAATTATATATTTCATTAATGTAATGAAGATTTTATATTTTTACAATAAATTTTGTTTGTTAGTTATTCTATTCACTTATATATAATCTATTCTAAACGAAGTGAATGGCATCAATTACCTTTTAGTAATTTAAAACATGAACCATGAACCGTAGGGATTCACTTAGATATTTATGACCAACAACCACAATAAACAACTCTACAAATTGTAAGTTTGTTTATGAGTGCATTTAAAATTAACAAAGTTACCCATAAAAGTATAAATAAAATTATAAAAAAATATATTATAGGAGCTGAAAAGTTAAAAGCAAATACATAACTTAGGATAAGTAAAACATAATCCTAAATAAAAATACATAAAATAAATTATAAATATTAGTTTAATTTTTGTAAAGTCTTTAGCCCAACATAAATTTTCGGTATATAAACACCATTTTTTATTTGTGTTTTTTTTTTTGTTTTTTTGGTATAAGAACCTGCCAGTTTTAATCAACACAATTTGTAAGGGCACTTTGTAAATATCTCTTTATACTTTGGTGAACAATTTCTGAGAATTTTTGCTAATTTTAGAAATTATTTACATTCTCAAGTGCTTTATAGGAAGTTTTTTTTTCTGTATTAAAACAAATGTTGTAAATATTAATTTATATAATAAGGAATACTTTAACATTAGATGTTTAGCTTTAAAGATTATTTTTTGAATAAACGTATAAGATAAGTTCTTAAGTGCCTTTGTCGAATCGGAAGTTAAGAATTTCCATCGGAAAATTTTCGGAATAATTCCCTGCGTACGTTCTTACTACTTACATCACTGTAGGGGAAGGGTATTTTGCGTTTTTGCTGATGTTTGCAACAACCAAAAATATTGGTCCTACACCTTAGCCTACAATCAGTTTTTGAGTCGATTTAGCTATGTCCGTCCGTACGTGTGTCCAAGTTAACCTTGTGCGTACCCTTAAATAGGGCTCTTGAACTCATAAATATTTTAAATGTTATTGTATCTCTCCGAAATCGGAAAACATTGTTTTGTAATGATCGGGATTTATTTGACCCATACATACAGATGGACAGACAGACAGACAGACAGACAGACAGACAGACAGACAGACAGACGAATATAGCTTAATTGACTGATGCTGTTATTGTAACTATAGACTATAAACTAGTGATGATCAAATGTATCGTCCTTGGAATGATTTTACATAGGTTGCAGCTGAAAAACACACAACCACGGCACCGGTATCACGTAGGATTGAATTTTAGGCTTTATGTATATGATGTTGGATGGTTGTACGGTTATGCGGGCTTTACCCATCTGATAAATTAGCAGTGTAATATAGATTGAATGTGCTATTTATCTCTTATAATTTGCAAGTTTTATACCTTTGTCCATTTCTTTTAATATTGGATGTAATTTTAAACTTAAGACTTAATCTTTCTTTAGAGCAATAAAATCATAAATTTGCACAAAAAAGTCCAACATTTTCTTAATATTTTAAATATTTCTTTTTGAAATGTCAAACTTTAGTCTACTATAATATAGAAAGTTCTTGACTGATCTTATTTAATTATTTATAAACTACTATAGAATAGGACTGGTGAAAATTTCATCCCATCCCTTTCAAAGTTGTTTCATCTGACAGGAAATAATTGGTAATCCTTCAGGAGCATTCATAGTTCTCATATGCATACATATATGCATTATTTGCTATAAACATTTAAAAATTAAGAAAATATTTTAACATCATTATTTTATCTTTACTTTAAAGCAAAGTATTTTTTCACAGTAAAATATTAAATGTATACAACTGGCCAATATCAATAATCCCTTTATTTATATTGTAATTGTTTACCGCAAGTTTTCAAAAGAATAAAATGAATTCATGGAAATCTGATATAAAGGAAAGTATTTTCCAGGAAATTTAACTTTAAGATTTTGCAACAAAGATAAGCAAATTTTATAATGTTTGTTGATAAATACATATAAATTAGTTGGTCAGCAGTTAAATTTTATTTAAATATTTAATATATTTAATATATTTTCTAATTCAATTTTCTTTGTTAAAAACAAAAATTTTCCATATTTTTTTGTTTTATACATATTTTTATTAAAAAATAAATTTAATTTCTCATACGCTATGTAAAACCTATGCGTGAGATTAATTATTAATCATACGCTTGTTTAACATTTGTTTTCTTCCATTTTTTTTATTACTCATACGCAGTTTTTATCATTTGGTTGATTAATTATAATTAATTACTTTGAAAAAAAATTGTAATTATTTCGTGTTGTTTAATTATATATTACGACTACAAACCATATGACAACTTAACTTCCCTTTAATTGTATTTAGAATATTAAATATTTAAATACTTATGTATATGTGGTTGTTTGTGTTTTTGTCCTATATTTGTTTTATTACTGATTAATTTCATAATTCTAGTTTTTTGTTTTGTTTCAATTGAAAGTATGAGGGTCATCGTGATATGAATATTTCAAACAATTAGTCGTACATTCATAAGTATTTTGTTTGTTCAAGGGTTAAAATAAATGTATTTTAAAACCTTTTATAAAAAAATAATAATTTGAATAATGGATTTGTATAACTTTAGGTATTCAAAGACTTTCTTTACTGTAGGAAAAGTATTAAACTTTTTTAAAAAGTTTTTTTTTACTTAAATAGTTTAACAGTTTAAGTGGTATTCATAACCTATTACCCTTCACCTTCGTGAGAAAGGTATATACATATAATTTGTCATTATCATCATTCCGAGTCCTTATAGATAGCGTTGTCATTTAAGCTATGTTCTTCTGTTTGTGTGTTTGTTAAAATACATTTTTGTAGAACAAAAGTATTTTTGGCATCCAAATTTCCAGCAATTATTTTAGATATGCTTTCAAATTTTTTTTTTGTTTAATCAGCAAAATTGTTCTATAAATAATGGATGTATAAGAAAAAATCTGTTACAACCTCTGTATATTTTTTTACAAAGAAAAGGGATGCATAACTACTTCTTTCGTAATATTTATGAAAGTTTCTTGCATAATACGAAATATTAGCTTTGTTCCTTTACTTGTCAAGTTTGCAGGTTTTTACCAGAAATTGTAAAAAAGAACTAATTTGAGCAATTAAAATTATTTTCTCTTTGCCAGAACTTGCAGGTTTTAGCCTGAACTTTTTTCCTGGCAAATAGAAAAAAATTGTCAAATAAAAGCAAAAAATCTTCGGGTTATTTGAAGAAATCGTACTTCAGTCTACCAGTATTATTTTTGCATCTCGGAAGTTAAGCGGTGGTCGAGATTAGATAGCTCAAGTACGTGAGCAAAGTGCAAGTATACTGATCCGAAAATTCCATATTCATAAATTGCCACTTGCTCATCGGAAGAACGTGCAGGTAATGAGTTGTTTCAAAAGCTCACCCAGTGGTTAAAAAATATCACCGGAAAATCCATATACCAGGAAGCACGGGTAGATGGTGAGTTGACACATAAACTTACCCAATGATTAGAAATAAAGCCAATATGGCAGGTATTCATGTAAAGTACTTCGTCATTCATTTGGGACTCAAATATACAGTCAGAACGACTAAAAGAACAAACAATTGGTGGATGCTGCGACTTTTTTATTTCCATATTCTTAATCAGCATAACAAATTATAGTGAGCTTAGTAAAAATTATTTAAAAGATCGTAGGCCTGTGTAATTTTGTTGGCTTAATGTTCAGATTTTAACAGACATTTCAAAATAACTAATTTATATTAAAAAAAAAAACAAAGAAAATATAAATAATTTACTATTTTATGACATACTTTAACACATAATAATATTGGTCTTACACTTTAAAGTATACCAATCTTCTCAGAATCATTTTCTAAGTCGATTTAGCTATGTCCGTCCGTCTGTCCGTTCATGTAAACCTTGTAATCAAACTACAGGTCGCAATTTTGAAGATAGTTCAATGATATTCTTGATCTTCTATTGTCTCAGGAATGAAGCCTATTGAAAATGATTAAGATCGGTTCATTATTTTACCTAGCCCCCATACAACTGAACTCCCCAATAGGGCTTGTAAACCTTGTAATCAAACTACAGGTCGCAATTTTGGAGATAATTCAATGGAATTTGGAACATGATCTTTAATGGTACCATAGACGAAGCCTATTGAAAATGTTTAACATCGGCCCATTATTTCACCTAGCCCCCATACAACTGAACCCCCGAATAGGGCTTAAAAACTACAATTCGCAATTTTGGAGATAATTCAATGAAATTTGGCACATGATCGTCTATGATAACGTTGAACCTGTTGAAAATGGTTTACATCGGTCCATTATTTCACATAGCCCCCATACAGGCCCAAATTTCACAAATGTCCATAATTTTATTCAACAATAAACGTCTTAAGTATTTATATCTGGGGCAAGATACAATTCAACTTAAATGCTTTATTATGGCAACTAAATCACATAATATTTTTGTAAAAGATGTAGGGTATTATATGGTCGGCCTCGTCCGACTATAATTTCTTACTAGTTTTCATTATTTTTTACAAAAATTAAGTTTTTCCCAAAACTGTAAAGCCTCTTAAAAACTACAAAAATGAAATACATACATATATTTTGTATTTTATTTAAAATGTTGTTTTCATAGTTAAATAGCTATTTATTTGTCTATGTATGTGATGATGACTATGTATGAATTCTATATTTTTATACTCTACACCGACATAGAAGGAATGCAATACGATTGTGCTGAATTTTGTAAATATTGGTTCTACACCTTAAATGTCCTTCCGTCCGGCTGGCTGTCCATGTAAACCTTATGTGCAAGGAACAGGTCGCAATTTCCAAGATATTTCGATGGAATTGGGAGCATACATTTTTTTTCGTCCCAACGACAAAGTCTTAATGGTTGAAACTGGTCCATTATTTCACCTAGCCCCCATACAACCCAAACTTCCGATACTTTCGATTTTCGTAATTATCGGACATTATTTGACATACAAAGTCCCCTTTAGAAAATGACTTGAAGGTCAAAAATTCACTTAAACACTAGTATCACAATGAAATCCAGCATACGGATAGACCCATTATCGCCTCCTTATAACCCCTCTTATAGAAAATCACTTTTTTCAATAAATTGTTAAAATATTTCGGAATTAAAGTAAACACATTTTTAACATACTCAATGGTGTAGGGTATCATAACGTCGGCCATACCCGACTATTCTCCAATACTTGTTTATGTACATATAAGTATTTCCTTTTCCTAATACAAACAAATATTAAATGTAAATCCTATTATAAATATTAAAAATATATTTTTTGAGTTATTATAACAATGAACGGATGTAGAATTACATACATACAGACATTTATAAATTCAAGAAACTAAATTTGTAGGTACATACATTTGCACATTGGATATATATTTCTATTTACGTTTTTTTTTTTAAATCTTATACTATTTAAATATTACAATCACAAACAAAATTTTATGTGACATATGTCATATGACACATGTTTATACATACATATATGAATACAAACATATTTTCAAGTATAGAAATGTATGTATGCGTAACAATGTTAAAATTTCTGTGGTAATTTGTAATTTTTAAATCTTTTTTGCAAATTCCTTTTACATATCTTTGTAATTCAACATGAAACATTTTGTAAAGACAAAAGTCGAAATATTGGAAGCATGAACGAAGTAAAATGTTATAATAAATTTAAAAAGAACAATGAACCTAATTTTTAAGGTTTTAGTTAGGAATTTGTTTTTTTTGTCATGCTTTGTTGTAGTAAAACAATATAAAGTTGTTGGAAATGAAAATTGATAATCATGGTCCTTAATATACAAATATTTCAATACAAGAATATTTGTATATTTTGGCCTATTAAAAAAAGTAAATTTAAATACATGAAAATCAAAGGGCTGTTTTTCTTTAACCTTTTTTTGGAAGGAAAATATTTTTAATTTATTATCCAATTAGCAAAAGGGTGACTTTTTTTAATAAAAATATTAAATTTTAGATATTTTGCTAAATATACATTTCTCAGTATTTAATTGTTTAAATTAGTTTTAATATTAAAAATACATTAAATTTGTTTTTTTTCAACTAAAAAATACCATGCTTAGTATAACGAAAAATTTTGCACATTGTATGAAATGCTTCATTATTCCATTGTATATACATATGCAAATGAAATTGTACGAAATATTTTAGTAAAGTTAAGCATGGATTACTTTCTCTGTAGTTGCATCCATAGTGTGTCAGAATTGTAAAAATTCTTTTATATTAAACCGGAATATGTGAACTTCTGTGACTTTGGTGGAAATTTACGTATTTGGAATTTCCGGTCCAATATACGTGTACTTTGCTCTAGTGTTTGAGCTATCTAATCTCTGAACATTGCTGCCCTGTTGCTTAATTTTCGAGATGCAAAAATATTACTTTCGTTTACAACCACGCAGATTGGATGGTCTCTGTTGAGTTGGCAACAGCACCTAGTTATGTAACCTGTTGACCGAAGAACGAATTCACCAAATAAGTCAAAGTCTTGGTTCTTACACAGAAGAGATTGTTGTATGAACAGAGTTTTTTCAAAATATATTTGAACCAGGAAGAAAAATTCAATGGTATCACTTGAATAAGTATTTTTTATCCATCATCTTTAAACCCAGTACACTTCGCATTCACCCGACACATATATAGAGAACAACATCCGCCAAAGTCATTCTAGGTGTATGGGGTGCTAAGACCCGTTTCCAAATACAAAGGGCTTATGCCGAGTGTATTTGCAATGCAAAAGAACCACAGCCAACACTAAAGCCACCACATCGCGGCAAGATTGTTATCCAGGTGGTGGTAGATTATGGTTACCACAACTATATTTTTTCTCTGCGTGTAGGTTAAATACTGTAGAAAATTAGAAGAGTGTCTTTTGAAGAACAAAAATCGGATATCACTTACTCCAGGATCTTCATAATTAATTTCATGGTTCAATATTATAGAAAACTCCTTTTTAAGAACAAAAACTTATCAAAAAATAATTTAATGTTTCTGATTTTAATATTATAGTAAATTCAAAATGTACCTTTTGAAGTACAAAAAGCACCCCCTTTTATAAAATATCACTCAATACGGACTCTATATACTTCATTTCAAGTTTCTCATTTTTTGTTGAAATTTTCTGTGGTTGCCTCGGATTTTGGCTCATAACTCCGTTATTTACAAAGACAGACAAACAGGCGGACAGGGCTAAATCGACTTTATCTATAAGCATTCTGAATATATGGATATTAAAGACATTACCTAAGAAAGGGTATATAAAGAGATTTTCTAAGAACTTATTAGACTACTTCCATGTAAACCAGGCAATATGTAGTAGTCATTGAAAAGTATGTCTTTAGTTAAGTAGTTACAATTAAAATTCATTAACTAGTTTTTCTCATATTTTAAAAATTAAATTATTTGTAAAAAAAAACGTGTAACTGTATTCAACAAATATTTATTTATATAAATGTTTGTATTTCCTATAATAAGAATTTCTAATTTAATTTCTATTGATTTTATATCAGAAACAATTAATTCTATCAACTACTAACTCTGTTACTTGAATTCATTATTAATTTAAACATTTTGCAACATTCTCTTGACAACTAAACTCTGTGCGCTGCAAATGAGAGAGAATTAACGATGTCAAAGATATCAAATTAACTAACTAACTAACCTCTAATTAACACAAGGCATTATTGTTGGACTGACTATCTTTAAAAACAAAAAACACTTGTCTTCTTCTGTTGTATCACACTTTTCTCTCCTTATCTTTCGTCTTTTGTTTACTGGCATTTAAGTGGATAAAATGGAAAACCAAAAAGTACAAAAACTGCTGACAAACAATGCAATTAAATTAAGGGAACATACACTTATACAGATTACAAAATCAAATGAAATTCATTGGAAAAAACTCTGAAAAAAGGTATAAATAGATAAAAATTATTTTAAAGAGCGTATAAAACCTTTTAGAGTAAATTAACAGATTTTAAGGTAATTCTATTAGAATTTTAAACAGTTTTTTTATAATTAAATGTTTATTTCATTAAAGGTTTGAAAAATACATTTTGTAAACTTTGAACGAAATTATAATTTAATGCCCCTAATAGGTTATGCATTATTCTACATTAGGATAGTATCGATAAAGGGTCTAATGCTCTCTTATCCCAATGTAATAAGCCGTAGACATTGTTCTTACTCACAGGGACACACTGTGGTAATTCTGATATGAACAGAGTAAACCCTGAACATATCTGGATAAGGAAGGAAAATTCAATGGTATCAAATGTATATGATACCTTTCATCCCAGCACACATCTCATTTATACGACACATTCATAAGAGAAAAACATACATATACCTACTGCATTGCCGTACTAATACGGCAATAGTAATTTTTTATATAAATAATCCGAAACATTTAAAAATTCACACATTTTTTTTTTATTTATTTGCAAACATATCGGTCAAGGTCAAAAAAATAATTCTACGCATGTTGGCCGTATAGGTTTAGTCATAATGACAGTTTTCTTTTAATGACTGACATTTTTCTGTGACTGTAAAAAGAACTTTTTAGTTTCTATCCCCTTTATAGGTATTTATTTTCACATTTTCATTATAATAAACAAACTGAAAAACAAACACACAGAGATACATTCATAGGTATTTAAGTAATAAACACACAACCACACAACAGTAAATTACAACAAAAACACGGAAAAACAAAAATATAAAAGAAATCAAAATAAAAACAAAAATTTTATGAATTTGCATAGAAAATGTAAACAACAATTTTAGTAGATAAATACAAAAACATAACACCATCAAAAGCTTTTCTAGCAAAATCAAAGCAAATAAAAACAAAAATAAAGTTTTTATTTACAATTAACATTTAATGATGATGATGATAATGTTGAAGAGGAAGTTAACAGATTTATTTTACTGTAAACACTGCTTACAGATGCAATTACATATTGAAATCGATTTTATTTTGCGGTATTTGCAAAAAAAAAAACTAGTTAATTTTTAACGAGTATAGTTTATAGTTAAAATTGAATTTTAATTTTTAATATTAGTTGTTGTTGTTGTCGCCAATGTTATCTGTAATTATTGTATAATAAATATTCATATTTATTTTTTGTTGTTACGGTTTTGTAAATACATTTTTTTCTGTTCTGAGGAAAAAAGCTTTTCATATTTTTTTTTAATTTTGTGAGAGCTCAAAAAAGGCAGAGATGTAGACGGTGATATGATCATTCGAATTAGGGGCACTTTAAACAAACCTAGCAGTTCGACGGAAAAGTCCGGAACTGACCACTTAACCTACCACTTGTGGCGGCCTCTAGCCACCTGACTACCTAGATGACTAACCATTTTTACATTGGCTTGTCCTACGAGGAAGTCAATCGTCACTCTACACCCTACAAAGAGACAGTCAAAAGACGATCAAAAATAGCCAAAGGATGGTAATCTCCAAATGGGTTCTTAGAAGGCAGTCACATTACTAACTATTTAACTGGCGCTATTTTTCATGCTATAAAACTAGGACATGGACGTGTTCTAGGATAGTGACGATTTACTTATTCTTGATGAATGACCCAAAATAGGCGAATTATAGCCAACAGGTGGTAAGATATTAATGGAATAAAGGTTCAAAATTTCAAGTGTCTACTCTCTAGAATACTATGGGCTATCATTGTGCCGATTGACTCGAAAGATATAAATTTGAGCCAACCAGATGGTGGTATATTAGTAGAAAGTAACAATCATTTCTCCAAAGGATGGGTAAAATTACTACTTTCGAAAGTACAGCAAACGAAAAAACAACTTTTAAGAGTAAAATCTCTAGGTTACTTGAGGGCATTAAAGAGACGACTGTCTCCGCTCCCGCTTACAAAGAGTACACTAAAGTAATGACTGGTACCAAAGGATACATTCGTGATGAATGACCCAAAACATACGATTTACAATCATCCAGGTAGTTAACTATTAATGGAAATTACTGTCTTTTTCGTATGGATTGACTCTTTGTCGATCTGCTGGGAAAGCGATAAACTTGTAAGTGCTTTATTCATAACAATTTAACACAGGTTTATAAGAAAATTTTTCATACAGAATTTCTTCTGTAAATTTTGATAAAATGATATAAGATGGCAGTAAAAACGAGTAACTGATTTCTCATGGGTGACACGGAAACTATTTGTAGTCTACTAATTTTCAAACCAAATGATCATATCGATACTAAAGCTAAGAACTCCAAACTGTTATAGTTTCCCAAAAAAATTAACTTTAGTATTGAATTCATAAAAGGTGTAAAGTTTACTATTGAAATTGACCAAATTTTTCCTAAAGTTTTCTTAAGTGAATTATGGACGTGAGGAGATGTAAGAACAAAATTTCATCAAGTTATTTTTTTATATGGACACACAGATGGACAGACTCATAAATTGATACTGAACCGATACTTTGAGGACCAATATTTTGGACATTACAATTAGCAACACAATCTCAAAATACCCTCCGCACTATTTTGTGGTTTTAAAACTTAAATAAAACTATGTAAAATTATATTTCTTAGAACCTAGTATTTTGTTGTCAAATTAAAATTTCTTGATATTTATTTAAAAAAAATTCTAAATATGTAAATACCAAATTTTTTGTAAAAATATGAAATACAGAGAAAAATAAACAAATTGTTTTAGAAAAATTAAAAAAACAAGCAAAATATGCTACAAAAATGTTGGAAATATGCAAAATATATGTAATTTATGCATTTATAACAAAATATGCAAAAATATGCAACAACAAATCGATGCCATTTTTTTACAAATTCTTTGATTCGAAAAAAAACTAGTTAAAAGTTATTTTGAGTTACTGACTTCAAACATGAATTTACATAGCAATCTTTGCAATAGAAATCTTTCATTAGCATTTTAACCCATTATTTTAAAATGAAGGCTCGCTTACAAAGAGAAATTTAAAGAAGTACTTGCAATTCGCTTACAAAGAAGTTGTAGAGTAAGTTTTTTTATTTTTTATAATAATAAAAAAAGCCAGCGAGAATACGAATTAGGGACATTGGTTGGTTAGTTAGTTAATGTTCACAGTTTTATAGCGCGTCAAATAATGGGTTCCACATACAAATTTCATTTTGTTTTCCTATTTGTAAATCACAATCATTAACTCGCGATCAAATCAAATTTGCTAACAAAATGACAAAGCCGATAACAAAGTAAATAATGCAGACGGTAAATAGTTGTTATTGAAAAGTAATATAAAATTAATCAAATTAATACTTAATTTGATTGTGGGCGTGGCACTTTACTTAGATGAGAAATTAAAAAAAATTCTTATACAATATAATTTTCCAAACAAATAATGTAAATGTTCTCTGGATTATCTTACACAATATTACAAGAAAAATTTTAATTTCATTTAATTCTTCTTTCTAAAAGAGCAGATGAGTGTCTGGTACTTTTTCAAAATTCGTACTTTACTTTTTGTGACCTTATAACTTTTAAACTAATAAACATAATAACATTTTAATAAATACTTTGAACACATCTTTCAAAATTATGAGACATCAGTTATTAGCGCATTTAGAAAACTTTTTCGAATTATTGACTTATTCTTATTAGAATATTTATTTTAAGAAAATATTAGCTATTTCCTTGGAAAACCCAGTACCAAAAAGGGGAAAAAACGGGAAATTTAATTTTATTCAAATTTATTGAGTCAATTTTTATAATATTTTTTAATTTTTCAAATTATACTTTTTGAATATAGAAACATGAATCTGAACATACACAGTACTTAATGAATTGTGTTCTATATGGGAGACATTTTGGTACTTTTTTTTGTATGATGATTGGGTAGCAAAACACCCAGTGTTATTCTAGTAAATAGAAAGCAAGTGTCTTTATATCTACGCCTCTGCCTTATCATAGACATGCAAATACATATACACATATTTTAACTAGAGAATTTTTCTTTGGCTCAATTCATTTCTAACGGATGAAAAACCTAAAACAACAGAGACACATTTGCCGCAACAGTTACGGTACAAACGAGTTCCCAACCAGACGTGTATTTTTTCTCATTTATTTATTAAAAATATATAAAAATTAAAAATTATTTTTTTTTCTTTCTTCACGTCTGTGTTCAATTTCGCACGAAACGTTTCCTATACAAACGTAAATAAATATCGAGTATTTGAGAAATATTTACGCGGGTGTTGCTGTTGTTTTTTTTCAAAATTATTATCATTAAAGAAAAATATATTTTTTTGGAAATAATTTCTATACGAATAAATAGAATAATAAAAAACATTTCTTTTTTGACAAAATAGAATAGAAAAATAAGTAATACCTAAAATAATATTCAAGGTTTAATAACCAAAAAAAAAGTCAAATTCAATGTGAAATATATGAGAAAATTTTAAGAAATATAATTAATATTTATTTGTGGTATTTAAAGAATAATATTGAAAATAACTTGCATTTATAAGCGATATTTAAAAAAAAGAAATAATTGCATAAAAAATTCAAATTGTTAAATTTTAAAAGTGTTCTTTAAAAAAAGTCTGTTATTATAAATTTTTCGACGAATTTTTTTATCTATTGTTGGTGTTTTTTTTTGAAATAAAATTTATTTTAGATACAAACAACATGCCTGTACAACAAGAGGTTAGTTTTTATAGTTTTATTTATGAGTAATTTTAAAATGTATATGTACATATGTATAAATATATGTGTACCCTACAGTGTTTTATTTGGTGATTATTAAATTTAACAAAAGTTTGTACATTTTCACAAAAAAAAGAAATATAAATAATAATAAAAATAAATTAAAAACTAAATTGAATAAATTATAGTATTTTCTAATTCAGACAATAATGCGCAATAAATTATCAGTAGTGTATACTAAAAATAATCAAATTATTTTTAAAATCATTTAAAACGCAAATGTTTGTTAAAAGAAGAAAAACAAAAATGTTATAATAAGGGCAAGGATTTTCATGCACTAAAAATTAAAAATATGCGAAAAATATAAGGACTAAATAACAACTTTATATAATATATATTTAATTTCAGAAAGTGAAAAGCTTGATAGCAATTCTAATAAAATTTGGTGAATGAATAAATTATAAATTATATTTCTTCTGAATTTTATCATTTAGTAATGTTTTTAAGTGTATTATGAACGTTAGAGAGATGTAAGAACAAAATTTCATCAATTTATCTTTTATATGGACACACAGATGAACGGAATCAGAACCGATTCTTTAAGGACCAATATTTTGAACGTTAGAATTGGCAGCACAAACTCAAAACACCTTCCGGACTATTGTAGCTTTAAAAATTAAATAAAACTATGTAAAATTGCATATCATAGAAACTAGTATTTTGTTGTTAAATAGAAATTTGTTAACATGTATTAAAAAAAAATCTAAATATGTAAATACCAAATTTGTTTAAAAAATATGAAATGAAAAAAAAAAAAAAAAACAAAACAACTTGTTTTAGAAAAATTTAAAAATATGCAAAATATGCTATAAAAATGTTAGAAATATACAAAATATATGCAATTTAAAGCAAAATATGCAATTTATGCTTTTATTACAAAATATGCAAAAATATGCAACAACAAATCGACACCATTTTGTAGTAAATTCTTTGATTCGAAAAGAAAACTAGTTTAAAAGTTATTTTGAGTTACTGACTAAAAAAATGCATTTGCATAAAAATCCTTTCCCTGGTTATAATATCTGTACAGAAAAATTATAAATACGAAAGTATCTATCAAACCTACAAAAGATGTCTGAAACATTATCTAGCTACGAAGTTCTCTAAGTAGCCGTTTTTATACCACGTATAATAACGGGAATTTTATTCGGGTTGGACTTAATCAATCAATATTATTATAAACATCAGAGACATTTTCGAAAGATGGGCTTTGATGGATTTCACTATATAGAATTTAAGAGTGATCAATATATTTAAACAAATAATTTTTGTAAATTGTGTATTAATTGCCATAATTCCGAATTCAAATTGTGTCTTAATTTTCATATTCATAAATGTTTAATAAAGTTATTGATGGTTTATTGAAGGAATTTGGAAAAGCTATTAATAAACTAATGAATACTAGGGTAAAACTATAACTGTTGAATGATTTTTTTCACAATTAAGTAATTTTCTGCAAGAAGCGTTATATGGAACCTAGATTGAACGGGATACAGATCGACCCTTATATATTTTGCTACTGAGATTTAAGTTGCACTGAAAACTATTTTTATGTAGAGTTTCATTATAATTAAAATTAATTTTCTGAAGGTCCTAAAGCAGCTCTTGTAGTAGAGATCGCTAGCCTTTAAGCCCTGTACGTAAACTAATACAATAAGTGTGCCACCTGAAGCCCCTCTTACCATCATTATAGAGATCGCTAGTCTTTAAGACCTCTTCGTAGACTAACACAAGAAGGGAGCCAGCGGTGGCAAGCATTTTTGCTGCCAAGAATTTTCAATATTTGTTCATTTGTTATACTCCCTCAACTTTTTATGAAGACAGTGGACTTTGGGTACACCAGAAGATCCCAGTTCATTACTAGTCCTAGCTTAGTGTCGTTCAAGGAAGAATGGATACTTTCCATTAAGATCTTGCTATTCTTATGATCTCTAAACCGCTGTTGACCGTTTACGATCTCTGTTAATTATTAGCACTTGACTGTTTATGCTCTATAGAGGGAGCGATTGTATGGTCCGTTATCCTATTCTTTATTAATTGATTTTGCAGGTTGTACAAAACTTATTTTGGTCGCTGTGTGATATCAGTAAGTAGATTGAGAGAGCCATCCAAATAAAGGAATCAAGAGATTACAAGTTGAATGATGAAGAAAGAAGATTGAGACGGAGAGAGATCGAATTTAGAGGAAAAGTGTATTAGACTCGATGAGTTTACTGATTAATGCTGTTAAAGTTTGTTTTACTAAACAAATCACAATGAAATATAAATGTGCTTAGGATATGTAGTTTGTTTTCAGATTGCTCTAAAATGTACTCCGTAAGTCGAGATCCCAGATATCGGAGATGGATTTTCTCCAATGCAAGACATTTATCAAATTTATAGTTCCCAGTAATGACAGTTATAATTTTGCTGAGTTAGGATAGGTTACGTTTCAGAATATGGTTCGTGTTAAGCTTTGGTCATATATTCCTTTTAGGAATACAAGTTGGTTCATTCCTCCTCCATCTTGTCTAAGAGAGTTCGTTATCTATGAGTCTTTTGCAAACTCTTAACGACAGAAATGGTATATGTCGTCTGCATGACTGTTGACTGAATAGTCCTCGTGTTCTCGTATCAATACGAGTAAGACGTTTGAATGTCAAGCCTTTCTGTTTAAGAATGTCCGGCGTTCCTGGACTAACTCTCTTATGGAATTCTCACTGGAGACTCCTTCGAGAAAGGGTTTATTTGGTTATTTCAATTTATTGAAGAGTAGTTGCTTATTAAAAGACTCTCTTCGTTTTACCCTTCCAACATTGAAATATATTAAACTAATATACATATGTATTATGGGCCTAGTTTCATAAGAAATTCATAATTAAAAAATAATTCATTTAATTAGCTTTGCATAATTAAAATTAAAAACTAATTATGATTGTGTTAATATCACAACACAACACTTTTCTAATCAATTTAGCAAAACTAACTAACTAAGTAATTAAATATTCTAAAACGTGCATGATTTATGGAAATTATTGTAAAATAAAATTTCAATTTTCACGTTTTTATCCCCAAATAGACGAAATGTTAATAGGCAGTATATGCATTTTAATTAAACAATATTTTAAATACTACTCACTCATTCGTTGCAGTATGATATAATTTCGCTCAAAGGGGATTTTTAACTAGAGAATGTTAAAAATGACACAATTTTCATAGAAAAACAACAAATAAACAGTCAGGCGTTAAATGCACTTGAAATTGTTGTATATTTGTTTGTGCAGTGCTCTCTAGTAGGTACTTGGATGTGGAAATCATATGTGCAAAATTATTATAAGTACGACAAAATTTTATAAATAGTATGAAACTGGAAAAAAATAACAAAAACAATAAAAATAAATAATAGGCACGAGTATTAAGAGTATAATAAAAGAAAATACATACATATGTTATGTACATACATAAATACATATAGATGTAGATTTCATTATGACTTTAACCAAAGTCAAAGTTAATATATAAAGCTTTGTGTTTTGTTTCTTTTATAAAAAATCTAAAATTAAAAAATATACAAAATAAAATGAAAAAAGTACATAGAAGGCTGCTACCCAAAAAAATAGGTAACGATTTTCAATTTTAATTACTTACCTAACAACATACTTTCCAATGACTACTAAATATCATATGGATTACATAGAAGTAGTTTAGTAAGGTGTTACTAATAATGTATTACATGAACACTTAATCATCGTGTTAAAATAATGACTTAATATGCTATTATGCAAGTCATTTTGAAGTTATGGTTTTACTGGGTATATATGTAAGTTTATACGGTCTTGGATCATTTATGGATCGATGCTCTTAAAACATATATATGCGAATTATAATTACTTACCTAAAAACATACTTTTCAATGACTACTACATATCAATTGGATTACATAGAAGTAGTCTAGTACGATCTTAATAGTAATGTGTTGTATAAATACTTTATAATTCATTAATTTTCTTGTCTGTGAAGCTGTATGCGTTTTTATGAGATTCTTGAGATAACGCAAATTTTTGTAATTACTTGTAAGTGTTGGTGGTAAGAACTTGCCTCCAATGACATTACCGTGCGAAATAATAACTAAAAATGCTATTGTGTAAGTAAATTTTATCATTTTATACTCTTACATGATAATGAAAGCTTTAACTGGGGATAGCAGACTGGGCTGATCAGTTGATTCATGTAAGTTTATATGATCTTCTCAAAACATAGAGATTGTCTAATTTCTTACATCTAGATGCAGTATTTTCCAAAAGTCGTCCTATATGGACTTAGACTTTTATGCAATACAAAATAGCGTCGTGAGATAACGGCAAATATTTGTAATTACTTGTAAGTGTTGGTGGTAAGAACTTGCCTCCAATGACATTACCGTGTGAAATAATAACTTAAAATGCTATTGTGTTAGTAAATTTTATCATTTTATACTCTTACATGATAATGAAAGCTTTAACTGGGTATAGCAGACTGGACTGATCAGTTGATTCATGTAAGATTGTATGATCCTCTCAAAACATAAAGATTATCTAATTTCTTACATCTAGATGCAGTATTTTCTGAAAGTCGTCCTATGTGGACTTAGACTTTTATGCAATACAAAATAGCGTCCCTGATAATAAAAATCTGATAGAACCTTGCCAAGAACAGTTTTTTAAGGTCTAGACGAACTCTTCTAAGTGTACTTTTCTGGAGTCATATGAAACCAAATGGGAAAACTGAGAATCATCAGTCTTTTAAATGGAATCTATCTCATAACTTCTTCATGATGGAAGAGCTATATTTTTTCAAATTACAATATGGTTATGCAAAAATCTATAGTGATGCGTAAGGAAGAAGTGTTGTCGACTTGATGTTTTGCATTTAGACCAGTGTTGACCATACACATACACATTCATTTGTATTGGTAAAGCAGCAGAGAACAAAATGTAACCCAAAATAAAACTTTACTAATAAAATGACTGCAAACTTAAAAGTATATTTTAACTGTCAACTTGATATTTTGACAGACAGCGTATCTTAAAGTAAAATTACGTACAGATCTTCAGATCGACAAATGCTGATCAGCAACTGACTTGATTTTTTTTTTTTGCAAGTCGAGGGATAATCAACTAACATGCTCAAATAAGAAAATACACAAGTAAGCTTATAGTGTAGGTGAGTCAACGCAACGTCAGCAGAATATTCTTGCCCCATCTTGCGTGATAGAGAAGCGAGATTTTGGGCAACATTGATTTAGTTTTAATGCGTCTACTAGGTCGTAGGCAGGAGTTCGTATAGGTATGTTACATCAAAACGATCCTATTTCCGATCTAAAATCTTTGAAAAGAACTTTATAGTGCTCGATGAGGAGATTCTTTTTGAGGTCGAAATTAAACATATCCGAGGTGTGCTACTTTGCGGACTCATGGCCCATGAGGTACAAATTTAAAACTTAAACTCGTCAACATTTTCTCTTTACGCATGTTCGATATGAATCAGGCAAACCATTTAAAAGTTACGAAAATATTTCCCTTTTTTTATTTCTATACCACTGTGGTTCATCAAGCGCCCAAGGGTATATATAGGAAAGATCGGCTCAGCAGTGGAAACTGCAAAGAAAAATACGACTTAGCATGTTTCATAGACATTGTAGTCGTTTTCATTAATATCATATCAGAAGTAATGTAGAAAACTCTTAACGGACTGCAAAGATATAGTTTGACTATTTCTGATCTTCTACTAAATTATGAGTATTTTATAGTTAAAATTATTATATTTTTTAAAGTAAGTAAGGAAAGTTATTTAAAAGGCTTAAAGCTAAGCCACAATCTCTTTTAAAATACATAAAGCGATGTAAATATGTACTTACCTTAGGATATGTACATACTTTTAAATAATTCAAAATGTCCCTATTAAAATAAATATATTCACAAAAGTAAATAAAGTGCACAAAAGCAATAACATACACAAAATTCACAACAAACCACATTATTTCGAGACACAAATAAATTTCCCACATTCTATAACAGTTTTTTTTACATAAAAGTATTCATATTTAAAATATCTTTTCACTTGATAAGACAAAAAAAAATAAATAAATAAAATCTCAAAAATTTGCATGACATGCCTCTCATATCTATTGTTTATGTCCTTCAGTTGAATGTATAACTGTCATACAGTTTTATGGATTATTATTTTTTTAACAACAGTTTTCATATTAAAGACAGTAGAAAATTTTAAAATTGCATAAAGTGAAATTTCTTTGGCGCTTACTTTCAAATGTGTTAAAATTTAAGGCAGGAAGCTGACAATTTTACTTAAGCACTTAAGTATTTTGGATTGCGGAATGTGATGGCAAAATGAGATTCTACCGTGATATTGTTAAGCTTTACAAATTGACAGCTCAACCACGAGTTTTGTTATACCCTACACCACTTTAGTGGGGAGGGTATATTTGGTATGTGCTGATGTTTGTAACGCACAATAATATTGGTCCTATAACCACTTTTAAGTATACAAATCGGCTCAGAATCATTTTCTGAGACGATTTAGCTATATCCGTTCGTCCATGTAAACCTTGTAATCAAACTACATGTCGCAATCATTCAATGAAATTTGAAATCATTCAATGATCTTCTATTTGCCCAGGGACGATATTTCAGAGATAATTCAATAAAATTTGCCACATGATCTTTTATGGAACCGAAGACGAAGCGTATTGAAAATGGTTAAGATCGGTTCACTATTTAACCTAGCCATCATACAACTGAACCCGCCGAATAGGCCTTGATGACCCTCATGAGCTTTATAATTATAGGGCCTCATTTGACTCTAACCCCTATAAAAAGCCCCTTCAAAATTTAACTCATATATCCACAGTTTTATTAAACAATAAATGGCTTAAGTATCTTAAATATCTGAGGCGAGGTACAATTCAACTTATATACTTTATTATAACAAAATCAAATTTTATTCGTATGCAGGTTTAGGGTACTATATAGTCGTCCTCGCCCTACTATAACTTCTTATTTGTTCTCTTGACGATGGTTAGTTTGAAATAACACAAATATTATTGTTTAACCGATAGGTTGTACATATGGTAATGACTTGTACTTACCCAAAAACTTACTTTTCAATTACTATTACATATCGCCTGTCTTACCTATAACTTTAACCCCTTACTTTTAGAAGCAAGTTTCTTTTTACTGGGAAGATAACTGTAATTAAAGTTCTTTCAATTATAAATACTTGTTATTGTAATTATATATATTTTGACAATTACAATTACATTCAATTGTAATTTAGGTATTTTTATTTATAAATTATATGTAAGTATGTTGTAAATAAATACAATTACAAGTAATTAAAAATTACTCAATAATAAATTCATGAGTTGTAGAACTTATATTATATTATAATTGGCAGAAATTTAATTACAATTACAAATAATTACGATGGGTAAATCCTGAAATGTAGTCATTAGCCGCATGCATGAGGCCTTTTTAAGAAAATGTTTTAAAATATCTCTTTAGGCATTTAGCTAATATATTAGGTTAGGTAAGGTTGATACGAGGATGTATACTACATCAAATCCAAAGAAATGCACCTATGCCTTGTCATGCAGAAATAAATTACTAAATGAATTATTTTTCATTGTTCAGAAACTCAGTTTTCTGGACGTAATTCCTAAGAATCATCCAATAAGTTTTTGTCAGAAATGTTATTTTTAAAATAACATCATTTCCAAGATACTTGGATCTAACTTCGACGAATGCCTGGCAGTGGCAATGATAGTGCTCCAGAGTTTCACTGTCCTCTCCACAGACTCTACATTCGTCTGAATCCGCACGTTCAATTTTGCGTAGTTAGTTAGTTATATAGTTAGTTGGTTGGTAAGTTGGTTGGTTAATTAGTTAGTAAGTTAGGTAGTTAGTTAGTTAGTTATATAGGAAGAAAAGTGACCATGTTGGTAAGAAACTGTTCCTCCTGCTTAATACTTACTTAGTATGTCGATTTCGTTTCAGTTTTAAGTCACTTTTTTATAGCATAAAAGTGCGTGAAATTAGTAAAATTTCCAGTTTTGCCATAGCAATAGGGAAACTGGAAATTTATCTAATTTTACACTATTTTATGTAGTAAAAGCGACTTTATAATACATTTTCTTTATGTCTTTTATTTTATGAATAATTTAAAATTGTTTATACTCACTAATATTATGTTTTGTAAATATTTTTATTTAGCACTGAGAAACATGAAACAGAGATCCTCTTAAAGTAATTTTTTAAAACGCTAGTCTAATTCTAATACTATAATGATAAGTATTCGTTTTGTCAGCAGAACAAAAACAAAAATTTTGTATAAATATTATACGCATAAGAAATAAATTTGTACAAAAACTTGCATATATGACCTTTACATTGAAATATGCTAAAAATATAAAATTTGCTATTAAAAAAAAAACGCTCAATTTATTTTGTATATAAAATAAACAAAATGTTTACCTTTGTAGTTGTTTTTTTTATTTTGTAATAAGTCAGAGCAGTGTAAATGCTTGCATGTTTATAGCATAATATTGGCGTGATTTGGAACCTCCTAATGGGACCACCTGCTGTATTTTTACAGTTATCAAATATAAACGAACAAAAGAGAAAAACTAAAGCATATAACGTTATTGGAATAGAGACCAACTCGAGCCGGTACCAAAACAAAAACAAAGAATCGAAAACAAAATAAAATGTGACGTCTGGCACTAGACTCAATTTAAATAGTGACATCAATTTGTTTAACATACCTTTAGGAATGAAAGAGTTTTGAAGGAATGCATTTTCACATAAATTTCCAAAAAATATGATCTAAAGAAACTGGGAAAAGTAATTGCAAAAGAATTTTCGCTGCTTTAACTACATACGATAACCGGGATCTCAAGTTGAGTTACATTGTTATGGTTCTAGCGATTGTAAGAAATTGCAGTAATATCACACTGTCCTAGCAAAAACTCGGTAATGGGTTATACTTCTTTAGCCACTTACTTTTTAATGACTATTTACTTGCCGTCTGCATTACTTTGAAGTACTCGGGTAATGACTTTCTTTTAATCTGAAATAGAAGTACTTTATTTTTGGCTTTGCCATTTTGTTTACACATTTTATTTAATTGCGTGTTAAGAATTGTGTTTTATAGAAAAGAAAACAACAACAACTTCTTTATAAGCAAAATATACTTCTTTAACTCCCTATTTGTAAGCGAGCGTAGAAGTGCTTGCCTCCAATGACATTACCGTATTAAAATAATGAGTTACAATGCTAACGAAGAAGTAGTGAAAAGAGGTTCTGTTAGTATTTTAACTCATTACTTTTCAATATAAGTTTTTCCTGGGGTATATCGTGATTACCTTGATTCAGGTTTCTAAAGGTTCTGATAATCTGACAAATAAAACTAAAGAATTACAAGAAACTTGGGATGGTCTAGAACGACTAAGGGATAAAAAGAATATCTACAACAAATAAGGATAACAAAGTTACCAAGTAGGGAAGTCATAAAATCGAAAGAACATTCCCTATGATACTATTCGGAATGTTCACTATCAGTCACTTAGTAGGTTAGTTGGTAGTATTATAATAGAGCTCTCAATAGGCCCGATAGTAGCCTAAATGTATTTCTAAGATCTGATAAAACACACAACTTCCACCTAAACTAAATGATGTAATGCAAAGTTTTAAAATTTTTCATTACGGAAAATAACCGATCAATCAAGTGATGAAAGTGTTCTCCTTATTTAACGAATTAACTCCTTTGAATGACAGTAAATTTTCATAATTTCCTTTTGTATTCATATATGTATGTCCCTACTATTTGTTTTTACTGCTGCACTTTTTTATTTTTTTGGTAAATAAATGTCTTTTATATTTTTGGCATGTCTGTGTATGTGTGTGTGAGAGTCTGTTGTGGAAAAACTTGGCAAAGAAATGCATACTTTTGTTTTTCGTATTTTGCTTTTCCCTGCTTCCTTGATGAAGGTCGTTTTCATTGTATTATTTACATGAGTATGTGTATGTCGCATAATAAATAATGCAGTGAATACAACAACAGAAATTATTCATATTCATACCTACATTCATGCATAGATACACACTAATGGGTGGTCCCGATAGCAAAGATAAATAGCAAAATACTGATATGTTCCTAGAGCAAGTCAAAACTTGATTCATTCAAAAATTTATCATAATGTTTGTGCTGCCTTGTGAGCTGGGTCAAATGATAAAATTGACCTTTTAAGGTTTATCCAAAATTTTCTCATATTTCACTTAAATTTTTATATCATATAAAAGATCTTCGAGAGCATGACGTAAAATAAATTTTACGATTTTCAGATTTTCAAAACATCTTACCATCGAACATTTTAAAAAATTATATTCCTTGAATAAACTAAATTTTCATTGGGATCGACCCTAATGCATAACATACTTATGCATGCACTATTTTATACAAAGAAAACAATTTAATAATGAGAAGAAAACAAAAGTAAACAAATTATGTATGTGTATGGGTATGCAAGTCCTTGTTTGTTATTAAAAGTAAATAAAACAAAATTTTTTACAAAATGTAATTACACGCACTCACAGACTCACTTTGAACTTAACATAGAGTGTAGTAAAATTTACTTTATAAAATGATTTTATCATTAAGCTAGATTATAGAATAATGTGCAGGGTATTAGAAGGTTTATCGTTGTAAAATCTTGTTTGCTTCGCCACTTGTTGTTTTACAGAGAAATATGATGTGAATGTCTCCTTACCCAGCAAAAAAAGTGTGGAAAAAGATGTAGTATTTTCAGCAGAACTAGTAGCCCGAAGTGATTCAAATTCGGGTGAAAAACCTATGAATTTTACATTGGCGTGTCATTGGAGGAATGTTGTTCATTTTTGGCAATTCTGAACTGCTTCTAAACTTAGTTTTAGAAGCAGTAAAAATCCAATATTTTTCACCAAACCTTGATGTACTTCAAATGTTATTTGTAATGACTTTTCTACATCTATTTTCTTACTTTTCACTGGGTTTTCATTTGTAAGGAAATATCTGATTTATAAAAGTGAAAAGTATGTAATCGCATTTTAAGATGTGATTAAGATGTAGTTTGTAAAGTATGACATCAATTATTTTTTGCTGGGTAATAAATGATAAAGCTTTTACATTTCTTCCAGGTCCTGATATTAGTAACACAGGTCGACAAAATTTGAAAAAAGTCGAAACCCTGAAATGAAGTTGTACGTTTCTAAAGGATTGTGTAGCGCTGAATCCGAATTTTGAATTTTGAGACGTTATAATAGTACTAAGACAATATTATATGTAAAATGTTGTATTCTATCTGAAAGTCCATTCTATTAAATTTAAAATAAAGCCATATCGTCTGACATATCTTCTCTCTGAGAAATCTTCACCTAAGGCATATAAACCCATGATTTTTGGTTTATACATGGTTTTTATGACTTGAACTACTATAGAACGGAGCGTATTATGTTTTGTAAATATTGTTTATAATAAGTGAAAAATTTAGAATCCACAACCTATCAAAGGAAGTTCCAATCGACTCAAAATCACTTTCTGATTAGTTTTAACGGTGTCTGTCCATCCGTCAACTTCAACGGTGTATATTTCAGTACACGCAGAGAAAAAACATGGTTGTGGTAACCATGTACTAAGAGCATCATATTATGGTTAAAATTATGATTGTAGTCTAAATATATTATGGTTATTGTAACAATTTTAAAATATCATATTATGGTTAAAATCAGCTAAACATTTTATCATAATATTTGTTATTTATCATAATATTGTTTGTTATACATGACTATTTTATATCTATTCGAAATCAAATTTATTTTAATTACTGAATCAGTACAATTACAGTTTCTAAAAAAGTAAAAACTTTCATTACTCAAACCGATTTACAAATATCAATTTAATTCCCAAAAACATAACTACATTATTCTATACAAACTGAAATACTTATACATATAATGTTATAAACCAAATGAGAATTATTTCAACTCATTTTCGCTTTAAACAACACACACTCACACAGAATAATATGTGAGAGGTGTGTGGCTAAAGTTGTTTTGTTGTTGTAGCAACAGATATAGAACAACAAAACATATAATGGTTATTTATAACCACATAACATATAATGGTTATACAACATATAGCAACATAACATATAATGGTTATCAGTTAGTTGAAATATTTGTTAGTAACACAATATGTTTTAGTCGTTACCATTACTTAGTTATTGAAAAAATAATTATTTTTCAGTGAATCATACTCAAAATTTATAATTGCCATGTACATGAAAATGATTACAGTAACAACATTATTGTTTAAATAGATTTAAAATAACAATTATATGTTTTTGATAACAATATATTGTTACAGTGAACATAGTTTAGATTTAGTAACCATGTCGAACTATGTTTTTTCTCTGCGTGTAACTACAACAGATTTTTAAACAATTTCTTGTTTTAAAATCCGACAAAATGTTTATATAATAATAGTAATTTTATCAATAAAGATACTTCAAATCCCAGATGTGATGAAAAAAATTCTGAGTGCCGATTTGGATGCAGCGGGGCTTAATTCTTAAGAAAAGTATACTTTGGTCTCAGGATTAAAAATTTGTCGGCTTGTGTAAACATTATCTGTATGTTACTGATAGTTACAAAAAGTAGTTTTAAAACAACAAAGTCTCAACAAAGCCCTTGAGGCGCTGAGACTACTAATAATAAGAATTTAATGTATAAATGAATTATGATAAAAATAAAAATTATAAAAAAATAGTATGTAACTTAGAGCAAAAGAGAAGTCCACGTATACTAGACCAAAATAAATTGTATTTCTTGAATATCGAAGGACCTTTAATATTCTGAATTTAGAGAATTCATCGTATACTTTCCAGATTGACTTTTAATAGTCTGACATATTCCATGTCAAATTTTCAATACATGGATATAAACTTATCTAGGATTAATCTCTTAAAGTAAAAAATCTCAAATGGTGTAAAACTCTTACAGTCTGATAACGCGAAGTTTTAGAAAAAGATCTAAGAAGTCATGGAACCTGAATATCCAAATAAGTGCATCTGGTAGGCAAGCTAAAGAAGAAATACTTGGACAATTGACTCTAAGTTTTAGAATAAGATCATAAAATTTAAGTAGTAATAGCACCTAAATGTTCAAACAAGTGCATATGATAGGCGATCTTATGAAGGCAAACTAATACAATTGACTACAAACTCGATTTAGAAGTACTACATTAACCCTTTCAAGCGCAAAATTAAAACGCTGGATTTTTATAGATATGACTTCACCACACACTTTATTTTAACGTATTTGCACAATAATCATTTTTGGTGAAAAATGTAAAAAGTGTTTTCGAAGGATTTCGCAGGATATTATCCTTTTCAGCATGTAATGACATAAAATTCTAATAAATAACTTTTTTTTGTTTGGAAATAACCATTTAGTGTAGCTGTGTACTCAAAATTACCCTGAAAATAGAGAAAAATTAAAAAAAATCTTGGGACACCGGTGTCTCAAATACATGAAAGAGTTAACAAAACTTATCGATGGTTGATACTCCAGAGATGGATTCATTATAAAAGGGGAGACGTTATTGTCCTAAGTACTACATAGAAGTATGATTCATTCTAGGTAATATAACGGGGAGAAGTATATGAACCCAAATAAATTCACTGTAAATGTCAGCTACCCCTTTGAAAATGATAATTCCAACAAAAACTTGGTAATGATTTTCAATTATAATCACTTCCATACGTTTCAATGGCCACTTCATATATGTCCTGATTACATAGAAGTAGTCTTATAACGTCTTATTAGTAATGTGTTATATAACTAGTCATCTTCTGTGTAAAGCTAGAAACAGTATAAAATTTTTCCTACGACTTACATTCACATAATTGACTCCTATTATTTCGTGTTTTACAGGCAAGATTGTATTTTAGATACAATTTTTAAAGAAAAAATTTTGCAAACATTTACTTTTCAACATTTCACAGATTTCATTTGTGAAAATTTTAAAATTTTTTAATTATTTTTAAATGCATTAAATAGATAATTGGCTATTTGTTTTTCATAGAAATACCAATTTAAATTACATTGACGTCATTAAAAAAATAAAATGAATACTGACATTATCTGGCCAAGTTTCATGTAGTAACAGCAGATGAAAATCTATTTATATATGAAAAAAAAAATATTCCAAAAAAATAAATAACAAATAATGAAAGAAATTGTTTTCGATGATTAAAAATCAATAGATTAGAGAAATTCAATATTTTTTCCAATTTAAAACCAAGCAATGCATCACGAAGTTCATTTAATTTTTAACAAATAGCAATGATTCAACACAACTTTGCTGGTGGTCGTCTGATCATCATCATTCCGGTTACTTACCCAAGGAGACCGAAACATACTAATTCTTATCATTTATTTATTTTATATTATTAATATTTGTTTTTTACACTGATAATAATGAACATCATAATAAAGTCATAGAATATTAACCTAAAATAATAAAACTTTTTTATTATTTTGCAATATAAATAAACTTATATTAAAAGTTATAAATAATAATATTTATTTATTTTTGTAAAAATTTTCACACTTGTTGTTTATTGCATTGACGTTGAAATGTTAATGAAATTTTTATAGAGAAAAGAAAAAAAAAAGAAAATTGTTGCAACTGACAACCATTAAATTTAAATTTTATATTTAAGAAATTGTATTAAAAAAATGTTTTTGTTTTTTATTTTCTTAAACATATGATAATGTTATTTTTGATTAAGTTGTTTTTAGTGTAATAGCGAAATAATAAATTTTACTTTTTCTTAATTTGTAACAAGACCTCTGAAGGAGTTCTTTCTACACGGTTTGATCATGAACTAAATAATCAATGGCGATAGAACTCTCATTTTTTTAATTCTTTTTACATTTTTTTTTTTGTTTTGGAAATGTCGAATTTAACGCATAATTTTGTTTTACCCAATAGCATTTTAAGTCAAAATTTTAACAGGGGGATAACTTTGGATGTAAGTACTTACTACGCACGTTTACAAATAGGCAGGTATGTAAGTACTTACTCCATCATCTTCAAATGGGAATTGAGTTAGATACGTCCACTGCGTCTACTACTAGTTTTTACTCAGAAAAAATTAGTTTTTATCTTTTGTGGTAAAAACAAAGCTTGAAGACAACATATCAAGACTAAAAAATTAGTACTTACATAATCACCCCTATCGCCAAAAGAAGTAAAAATGTTGTTCCCGTGAAATTTTAATTTCCCTCAAAGGGAAAATTGGTATTAGGGTTCTATAAATCGACTTCCGAATAATCGAAAAATCGACTTTTTGTCGAAAACTGTCGAAAAGTCGAAGTCGACTATTTTGTTCCAAAAAAGTCTATAACTCGACTATTGTCTTTGAAAAAAGTCGAAAAGTCGACTTTGTAAATAAAAATCGAAAAGACTAAAAGTCGAAAAGTCGAAAAAAGACGATAAGTCGAAAAAGGTCGATAAGTCAAGAAAAGTCGAAGAGTCTAAAAGTCGAAAAGTCTGAAAGTCGAGAAGTCGAGAAAAGTCGAGAAAAGTCGAGAAAAGTCGAGAAAAGTCGAAGAAAGTCGAAAAGTCGAAAAAAGTCGGAAAAAGTCGAAAACTCGAAAATTGTAGAAACAAGTCAAAAATAGTCGAAAATTTAAAAAAGTGGAAAAAAAAGTCAAAAACTCTAAAATAGTCGGTAAAACTCAAAAAAGTAAAAAAATAGTCGGAAAAAAGTCGAAAATAGTCAAAAAGTCGAAAAAATCGTAAAGTCGGAAAAAGTCGAAAAATTGTAGAAACAAGTCAAAAATAGTCGAAAATTTTAAAAAAGTGCTCTAAAATAGTCGGAAAACTCGAAAAAAGTCGAAAATAGTCAAAATGTCGAAAAATCGAAAAGTCGGAAAAAGTCGAAAAGTCGACTACTTATAAAATACTTATTGTCGAAAAGTCGACTTTTAATTAAATGAAAAAAGTCGAAAAATCGACTTTTCATAAAATGCAAAAAGTCGACTTTTAACTAAATGAAAAAAGTCGACTTTTCGTTTCAACTATAGAACCCTAATTAGTATCGTAAACTTCTTGTGAATAGTTCATTCACAATAGTTGATTTTGTATGGAAGAGCTATTCAATGTTTACAAAATTCCATGAACAAAATTTCACAACAGAGGAATTTTTTTCACGACAAAAAAGTTAATGAAAGAAAAAAGTGAAAAGGAAACATATTACACGAGAAATTTTGATTGGCGATAGGAATGAATATATTGTATGTATGAAATAACTAGACGGCTTCTAAGTAATGCAGGCAGTATATCGTAATCATTGAATAGTTAGTTGTTCAATAAGTTTAAGTCATTACACTGTTTTTGCTAGGATATATTTTAAAGTGGCTTTAGGCCGGGTCGACATAAAATCAGGAGGAGATATATGAATGAAACCTATTGTCAGTTTTATTGTAATATTTTTGTTTATAAGTCTATTATGGACTTCCAAGCCAATTTCTGCGAGGAAATTTGTATGGGGTCTAGGGTCAAACAAGACACGATAAGTACAAAAATTGTGTATAAACTTATAAACAACTAAGTGGTGCCGAGTTGTACAATTGGGTGGGGTAAAATTGTTTAGAGGCTAGGTGAGGCTATAAAGTCTTAACAGGTTATGTCATCAAGTTATGCTGAAAATGTCCGACCTGTAGACGTTCACATATCGTTAAATTGATTCTGAAAATGATACATGATTTAATGTTGGTGTTAAACCAAACCCATTGTCACTAAAGCACAACAATTGCTCATCTTATCAGTTTAAACATGCAAAAGATGATTTGTGCGATTCAGAAGTGGGAAAGATCGTCCAAGCCATTTTAAAAACAAGTATGAATGTATATTCGGGCGTAGCCAACCATATGATACCCTACACCAGTCAGTATGTATGTTAACAATGGAATTATATAAAAAATTCAAGAATTTGGTATTTTTTTAACTTTATTTCGGAATATTTTTACTTTTTTTTGGCAAAAAAAAGATATTTCTACAAGAGGGCTCAAAGGGGAGTAGGGCAAAATATGGACCTATCCTTAAAAATGTTGGTGGGGGGAGTTAAGTCTTTTTCTATGTAGAATTTAAAAGTGTTATTAGTGTTTGTAAGTGAATTTTGACCTTTAAGTCATTTTCTGAAGGGGAGTTTGTATGGGGGAAAAGGTCAAATAAAGCCCGATCATTACAAAAATCAGTAGTTCTATAAAACTATGTTTTGTCGACTTTTTTAACATAATAGATCATTTAAATTAATTATAAGCCAAAAGGCCCTATTTTGGGGGCACGGTTCTATGGGGCTATTCAAAATAATGGACCGATTATAACCATTTTCAATAGGCTTCGTCCTTGGGCCAAAAGAAGCGTGTGTGCCAAATTTCATCCAATTATCTTGAAAAATGCGGTCTGTACCTTGCGCACAAGGTTTTCATGGACAGCCAGCCAGCCAGACGGACGGACGGTGGGTATAGGACGAATATTTTTGTATGTTACAAACATCAGCACAAACCCAATATACCCTCCCCACTAAAGTATTGGTATAAATACCAAGAATTGTCAATCTCAATACGAGCCAGACAAGTTGGTCGATTATGTAATGGAATTTAAGCGATTTCAAAAGATGTGATAAATTTCCTCCATCGAAATTTAATTTGTTATAACAAAGTACTACATAGACAACAGAATACTTTCCATTTAAGAGAATCAATTTAAAAAATATTATAAATGTATGAAAACCTCAGAAATTTTATGTTAAATTATACAAAAGAATCGTTTTTGCCGATTTTAAATAGATTCGTATTCAAAAATTAATTCCATCACATATCTAGGTATTTCAATGGAACAACTGAATGATTGGTATTTGGTGGAACCCGGCTAATAGCTTAAACCTTGCTTCATCCGACTTCTATATGTCGAATATGTAATACTCTTTACTTAAGAATATTGTATTCAAAATTCGATTGTTTTGTTCTTGGTCTCAAAAGCTGCTCATCTTTTTCTATGGTTATGCCAGATGAGCTAAGGATGTCGTTAGATTACTATAGAAGCTCTGCTAAAGTAGTCATTTCTATAAATGTTTTTTTCTATAGACAATCATAACTATAGTCCAGAACCTCCATAACTTGCTCACAGTTTCCCAATGGAGATCTATAGAAATTTCCCAGAATGTATTATTATTTCAAAACCAATTTATAATCGTAATTATAAACTAACTGCCACAATGAAAAATAAAAACTATTTATCATAAAAAAGCTTATTTTTTATTCAGAAGAGAACAATTTTTAATTAAATGTATACGTATATACATACATATATACAAATACATAATACTCAAATTAAAAGAGAGTAAATATTCACAAAATGATATGAACAATACGTATGTAGGTATAAAATACACTCAACTCAAATGTGAGCGATTGATAATGAAAACAATTTATTAAAAAACAATCGATTTGATCTCCACAGCGAAAACATTGGCTGATGCAAACTCAAACGTAAACAATGTTAAGAGATATTAGCAATTAGTTAGACTAGACTGACGAAAACCAGAAACAGAATATATATTATTATTATTATTGTAGTTAGAGATGAGCAAGTGAGGTGATCATGCGGATAAATGGAAAATTTTATACATTTCGCATAACATTTCAAAGAAGTTTACATACCCTTATAGCAAAAACCTTTAATGATTCTGAAGTGTCTTCTAGAGAAATCGTCTATGGATTTTGATTTATTTTCTAAAGAAAATCTATATCAAATTATTTATATAACAAGAATAAGAAATTAGCATAGAAATATTTTATAGAAATAATATATAGAAATGTTTTAAAAATATGATGAAAATAAGAATTGTTTGATTCAAAGAGAGAAAAAGTTTTGATGTAAAACATTAAACGTGTGCTTTGCAGGAAATTCAGTAGCAATTCTCTATAGTTCAAAGTCTCATTCAAAGAGGTGACTATATCGTCTCTCACTGACTCATCTCTCAAATATTTGTATTTATTGGCTAGACAAGAGATCGATACAAACAAAACCGGTACACATTTTGGCGATCAAACAAAAACCATATGTTTTCAAAATACATAAAATACAGACCGACAAATGACAAACACATGCTCCATAAAAATTCAACATTTAATTAACTAGATTTTTTTAATAAATAATACATAAATTTAAAAAATATAACTAAAATCTTAATTTCCATTACAATTTCATCATTAGCTCTTGAAGAAACATCACTATTTTTGTTTGGCCAACAATTTGTTATCAGACCAAATGTTGAACGGATCATAAAATATAATTCTGTCATGCTTTTTATGCAAAAAAAAAAAAAATAGTTCGCATAAACTCAACTCCATTGGGGAGATCGATCGCACCGAAAGAGAGTCAGTCCAAACAGGGGAGAATATTAAAATAAAAACAAACAACAAATAAATTGAAAAAAGAATGCAAATACAATATGAGCGAACGAGTAGTTTTCTTGACTTGATGTTTCTTCTTTGCCCCTTCTCCTTTCCAAAAGTTTTGTTCTGTTTTGTCTTTTATTTTTTTTTTTTTTTTATTTTTATACAAATAAAAATTCCCGCTCACCGGATTCAATAGAATTGAGGTTGGTTGAATTTCTTTCTTCTTAATGTTGCTGTCATTTTAATGAGTTTTTATTTAGTTGTTATTACGTCGACGTTTGAATTGGTTGTTTCGTATTAAAATTGAATTTGGTAGACGAAACGCGTGTGCGGTTTTTAATGTATAATTCGGAGAAAAACTCTAATAAAAGTAGCAAATCAAAGTGGGAAAAGACGTTATAGGAATTTGTTAAATTCCTGAATTTTCTTCACTTTAAGCATAAATGTTATAAACTATTGAAAACAACAAAGGATTATCGATTACAAATAATTGCTGTAATTAAAAAAAAACTAAAATATTCTGTTCAATTGTAAAGAGTATTTGAGCCAACCTTATTGAGCCGAAGAGAATTTTATCAAATAGAGAGCCAAAATGCCGCTAAAGAAAAAATCACAAAGTGTAGGTTGAGTGAAATGATAATTATCTTATTATTATTTTCTCTTTACTTTTGTTAAGATACATAACTGTTATGGAATATACACAGAGAGAAAAAATATATGTTAGAAAATAGAACATATTAACTGATTCAAAGAGAAAAAAAAAAACACTTTAAGTTCAAGCTTATATTCTTATTGATTTTAGATTTAATGTGAATGTGAACTATTATTTTACTATAATTTAGAACGAAATCTGTTTTAAGGAAAACTTTGCTCTTTTCATGTGCTTTTTTCAGAAAAAAAAATAATTCAGATTTTGTACTTTTTTCCAAAGAAAAACTAGTGCAAACTACTCTAAAAATAGTTCATACTACACTCTACGAAAATAAATTTTGTAACTACTTATTTTCGTAATATTTACGAAAATTTCGTGTATGATATGAAATATTATTCTTTTTTTTATTTTACGAATGTACGAAAACCATTCGTAATATATTTTTGGTGTATATTGAGAAACATTGTTTTATTTTACAAAAATAATTTCGTTTCATTAATTTTCGTAACAAAATTTTTCATAATGTTAAAAAATACAATATTTATTCTAAAATTACAAAAATATTTTAAAAAATACAAAAATAATTTATTCGTAAAATAATCAAATTATTTCTTAAGTTCTATGAAATTATTTTGCATTATACAAAAATATTTCGTACAATTGTATATATTACGAAAAAAATTTGTGGTGCGAAACAAGAGTGTAGTACAATTTACGAAATGTTTCGTATATATTAGTCATGGATTATTTTCAGTGTAAGAACTGTTTTCTGAAGAACATTCAACTCATATTCTAAGTTATTTCTTAATGAATTTCTAGTTCAGCATTTGAGTTATTTTCTACAATTTTCTAAAGAAACTTTAGCTCAGATTCTGAATAATTTTCTCAGATTTGTTCAGATTCTGAACTTTTTTGAAATAAAAATCTATTTCAACTCCTGTGTTATTTTCAAAAAAAAAAAAAACAAGATCATATTCTAAAAATTATCTAATGATTTTGAGCAAACAAAAATATAGCTTGCTCAAATTCTAAATTATCTAAATAATATTTTGATTCTGATAATTGAAAATTATATTGAAATTCGGAGTAGATTCTGTAGTAAAAATTTAGCAAAGACATTGAGCTTTTTTCTGAAATATTGTTTAAAGAAATCAAGAGAATCCTGCTGAGAATCTGAGCTATTCTCGAATGAAAATCTTGCTCAGATTCTGATATATCAAGATTAGATTCTATTAAAAACTAATTTCAAACGAAAATCTTTTAAGCTAGTTTATAAAGATCACAAGAAAGAAAATCTTTCTGTGTATCTGAGCTATTCTCTAATGACAATCTTGCTAAGATTCTGAAGTATCTAGATCAAATAATTATGCTAAACTTTTGAGCTTTTTTCTAAAGAAAATCTAATTCAATCTCTATAGTGAAAATATATTTCAAATCTAGCTCAGACCTTGAGCTAGAATCTAGTTAACTATTTTATAAAGAAATTGAGAAATAAAATTTAGTTGGGAATCTGATTTATTTTCCAATGGAAATCTTGCGCAGATTCTGATTTATATAGATGCCATTCTGATTAATTTTCAATAGGAAATAAGCTCAAATTTCGAGCATTTTTATTAACTATTTTCCAGCAAAACATTTGTTACAAAATAAAGAGAGGGTTAAATTAAAGATTCACTAAGCACCAATAAATTTCTCTCAGTGTTTATACTCATATAAAACTCTCTTTTAGTTTATACTCTTAAATCATTAAAAACACATGTTGCTGTTAAATGACCTTGTTGTAATTGTTCATCTGACTTTTAAGTTTTTTTAATGCAATTTGTTAAAATTTTTTATATCTTATATTCTTTTTTATCTTATATTCTGCTTAAAAATAAAAATATAAAAACTGTAAATTAACTTTCTTGTTTTTGTTCTCTCATTTTTTTGTACTTAAAGGGTCACTCGTTTTTAAAACGTGCCAGCACCGATAAATTACGTGAAGTCTTCCAAAAATACGCAACCTACGAAAAGAATGGTGAACATTTTATGACTAGCGAAGATTTTGTAAGGAAATTTTTGGGTTTATTCACAGATGCCGCATTTAATGATGTAAGTATTATTTGTAATTGAAAAAGCAATTTGATTTATTTTAAACAAAAAAAATATCGAAACAAATTGCTGATAAGCTAAAAAAAACAACTAAGTAAAATATACAACCGTAGTAAATTAGCTAAATTTTATAGTTTATACACTAAAAATCTGCAAAACTTTGCAAAAACAGAAATGGCAAATATCCAAATTATAAAAGACACACAGAAATTCACACCCACCATCTATAAATAATAGGGGGGATCGACTGTATTTTTCATTTTTTTTGTACTACAATTTACAATTGTTTTGATTTGTTTTATTGTTGTTATTCTTGTTTGTATCTTTAACCCTCAATTGCTTTTGGGTTGTTAAATTGTAAAAACAAAATTTATGATCTTTTATAGCAATTTGAAATTTACTGTTTGCTATTAAGCGGCGGATATAATATAAATTGTTTATTCAGTGGATTTAAAGATTTAAAAGAATGTAATCTTGTTGTTATTTATTGTTTTTGATATTCCGTTTGTTACACATCAACATATTCACTTAAACCCATATATATTCAGGGTTCTTATAAGATTTTGGACAATTTTGTTGAAATCATGATAGGATCACCACACGGGAGAACTAGACAATTGAAATTTTGCATAAATATTCTCTATTGGCAAAATCGGCCCTCCGAAAAACAGTTTTAGCATTCATAACTGGCTTAAAAATAACAGTATGGTTGAGGTTCCTTTGGGATCCACGTAGTTGCTGTGGTTTAATACCCAAAATCGTGGAAATTGAAAGTTGATTTGGTTTGATTCACAGCCTAACCATAGGGTAGGCTGTGGAATAAAAAGTTGGGAATTAGCTGATAATGTGATGATTGATCATTAAAATGATGAGATATTTGATGGAAGATATGAAAGTGTCGGAAGATATGAAAGTGTCGGAAGATATGGAAGTGTCGGAAGATATGGAAGTGTCGGAAAAGATGGAAGTCGTAGAGACGGAAGTGTCGGAAGATATGAAAGTGTCGGGTGAGACGGAGGGATTGGAAAAGATGTATGATATAAGAAGGTTGATAAGTTGGAGTTTTGCTGCATACTTAGGTATGATTGATGGTTTGGTGATAATGTTTAATCTTTGTTTTATCGGCAATTTTCCTTCATGGTTGAATGTGTTTGGAGTTTACTCTAATCATGCTTAACACAAAGCAGAAGGTCCTAATGGCCACTGAAATAAGTCTTGTCAAGTTATTATGGATTAAACCTACCAATTTTCACTAGGTGCTGTTGCCGAAGCAGCAGAGCCTCCTGATGTGGTTGCGCGACTAATGGTTGTTCATACTACCTGTGCGGATCGTTAGAAGATGGGGACGCTACAGCGTCGCTTATTACTATGACTATTTGTCTATCTTGGTGTTGATCCCGAGATTACAGATTCAATGGGTGCGATGTTGGGGTCTCCGTTGACCCCTCTCTTTAGATTCGTCTGGTACTTTTCAGTCTTTCCGCAACGTGATCACTAGACCGACACATCCATGTACAAAAATTGCCACCTGAGTTCTTCAGAATCCAGGCCGTTCTCAAGTCTACCCAGTGGATGAAAAATACCACCGTGAAATACAGCAATGAAATTTGACATAAACAAGTTTTGTATGGAACAAAATCTCTCTACCAACTTTTGTGTGAATCGATCTTTATTTTTCCAGATTCTGAAAAGATTTCTATAAAAGATTTGGCTCAGAGTCAGAAAAGAACAGAAGATTTTTGAACAATTTTTTGTATCTAAGAAATTTTCTATTCAAAAACTGCCTCAGAATATAATAAATTTTCTTCAGAAAATCGTCCGTAGAATCTGAACAAATTTCTATAAAAAGTCGAGATCAGAATATGAAGAAATTTTTGTTTTAAAACTCTTAATCAGAATCTCAGGAATTTAATCTAAAAAATCGAGAATACTTGCCAGATTTTGACGAAATTTCTATAAAAAATGTAAAATAAAAAAAGTCTAACAATAAAACTTAAGCTATTTAAGTTACATGGTTTGTAAGATCTTACAATGTTGTCACAAAATGTCTAACCCTAGTGTAAACTTAAAATTTTTATCAAAAAAAAAAAAAAAAACAAAACAAAACCCATTCTTTTAAATATCAACTTTTAACTTCCTTAATTTAAAATTAAACTGAAGTGCTAGTGACAAACTTATCGTGTGATTAAACGACTTAAGATTTTATTTTACTTCATAAAACAAAAACATCAGCAAACTATAATTAACACTTGAAATCTCCCCTTTAATTTATTTTTTTTTATTTCATTCATAGCGATAATTATTGTCGTAATCATAATATTTTTGTTTGTTTTTATGACGTTTTGTATTTAGCCGATGAACGTCAAAATAAAGTCACATATAAGACGCGTGTTAATCATGATTGCACTTAAACAATGTTCTTTTAAGTTTTGTTGTATATTTAAATTTAACACAATTATTTTTATTATTGTTATAAATACCTTAGACATAATAACTATATAAAATATTTATACTAGCAGGAACAAGTTATTGATTAAATGAAATTATTATCTTTGATCATACAAAACTAATCAGTCATTGAACAATTTGTTCTATATTTTTTCTAAAAATATAATTATTTAGTTTTTTTGTTTGTTTATTTAGTATTTGCTTTAATTTGGTTCTAATTCATTATTTGACCTTGACACGTGATATATATTGTCTGGCTGTATTTAACCAAATAATATTGACTTTAACTACTAATTCTTTTGTTTAAGAAATGAATTTGATAAAAATGTGTATCAAAGAAATATTGTTTATTTTTATTTATATAATTTAAGATTGATATTTATCATTTATTGCTTTTTTAAATAATCAACAAGTCCAATGTCCATGAACTTAGCAAAAACTGTGCATTCATAAAATGACTCAAAATAAGGTGCCAATCAAATATTAACCGAATATTCTTGATGGAAATTATCATTCGGTTTCTAGACTAACAAAAGATTTAATATATATTCTGGATCCTTGTTGATGACATAAAGACAGAATTCCTCATCCTTTCGATAAGTCCTGAGATTTATTTATTCATATAACTTTACAACTTAGTCCCTAAGAACTAATATTTTTGTTCTTGTTTAAACAGTGAAATATTTCTCTGTTACTTTATTATGTGGTAAACTAGAATAACTAGCAAGGGCCAATCCAATGACAATAATAATATTTTTGGTAACTTCCGAACACAAGGATTTTATATTAATTACTCTTTCTCAGTTAGTATTTTCAATGACATTTGTAAGTTTTGCTGTAATGTCTTTTAACCGTCTTGTGACATGCGAATATCATCTGCATGAAACAAATTATGAAAGTTTTGATTTATATTTATTAATTTTATTTAAAATGACTAAATATATATATTAAATATAACTTGTACTAATGAGTCGGTCCAATGATAACTCGTAATAAATTCTTTAGAGTGATATCCCATAGAATGACTCTTGGAGTAATCCAAAAATGACTAACTCAAATGTTTATTGATATGAGTGGTTCTGTTGGTAAATGGGGCTCATAAATATTTTCAAAAACTGTAATGTTCTATATACAGTCTTGCCTACAGTGCAGTCAAGTTATATTCTATAGCTGTCTGTAGTCTTAACTAAAGATCAATCTAAAGTCTGGACTAAAGAGCAGTCTATAGTCTTTTAAATACAGTGTAGTCTATAAGTCATAACTATAGAGCAGTCTATAGTCCTAACTATAGACCAGTTTATGGTCTTAACTATAATCTTGACTATAAAGCAATCTGTAGTCTTGACTATAGAATAGTCTATAGTCTTGACTGTAGAACAGTTTATACTCTTGACTATAGAACAGTCTCTAGTCTTCACTATAGAACAGTCTATAGACTTGACTATAGAAGAGTCTATAGTCTTGACTATAGAACAGTCTATAGTCTTGACTATAGAACAGTCTATAGCCTTGACTATAGAACAGTCAATAGTCTTGACTATAGAACAGTCAATAGTCTTGACTATAGAACAGTCTATAGTCTTGACTATAGAACAGTCCATAGTCTACAGTATATAGTCTTGACTATAGAACAGTCTTTAGTCTTGACTATAGAACAGTCTATAGTCTTGACTATAGAAGAGTCTATAGTCTTGACTATAGATGAGTCTATAGTCTTGACTATAGAACAGTCTATAGTCTTGACTATAGAACAGTCAATATTCTTGACTATAGAACAGTCTATAATCTTGACTGTAGAAGAGTCCATAGTCTTGACTATAGAACAGTCTATAGTCTTGACTATAGAACAGTCTATAGTCTTGACTATAGAACAGTATATAGTCTTGACTATAGAACACTACATAGTCTTGACTATATTGGATTGGCTATAGAGCAGTCTACGGTCTTAACTACAAAACAGTTTGTAGTCTTGTCTGCAAAGAATTCTATAGAGTTGACTATATGGCAGTCTATAGTCTTGATTATAAAGTTGTCTATAGTAGTGGCTATAGAGCAGTTTTTTAGAATATACTCGGGCATTCTGTAGACGATAGAGCTGTATTTGGACTATACAGCATTCTATAGTCTTGATTTTAGAGAAGTCATTTGTATGACTTTAGTCCAAAGTAATCTATTTATATTTGCAAACTTATCTCAAAACTTTTTAGATTATAGATAAGACTCAGAGGGAGCTCTGTGATCGCTTAATTGACTGATAAAATTGTTCTACTGTCAAAATAATACATAATTAATATTGTTGTAAATATAACCCAATAAACTTTCCATTCTATATACATATATTTATTTCATTATTGTTACTAAGCTTTTTTGCTGTCTAGCCTACATTGATAGTAGCATTTTTGTACTTCATTAAAGGCACAACATTCATACAGACCCAAAACATTTATTCAAATAGACATTCCCAAATAGATAACGCTATCAAAAATAATTTCTTAGGTAGTACTACCCAAGTCATAAAACAACAAATATTTAAATAGATTAGAATTGTTAAATTATGAAAAATATAAATTATACATTATTTAAGAATTAATTTTCAGTTCCAACCGGTTTAAAAGAAATGACCTAAGCTCATATACATACATAATTAAAATAAAAACAAATTATAAAGCAATTTAACATAAATAATTACTAAACTCTATATTTTAACTAAAATAAACATTATTTTTTCGAAATCAAATTGTAGGAATCAGTGCGTTTATTAGCGGGTATTGCTGATACAAGCAAAGATGGACTTATATCATTCTCAGAATTTCAAGCTTTTGAAGGTTTATTATGTACACCAGACGCTTTATATAAAACAGCTTTTCAATTATTCGATCGTCAAGGCAATGGCACAGTGTCCTATAGTAAGTTTTAAAATTATTTACTTTTTAAACAAATTTTAAATTTCATTAAATTTTTAAGGTGATTTTGCTGATGTCGTACAAAAAACTGAACTACATTCAAAAATACCTTTTAGCCTAGACAGCCCCTTTATTAAACGATATTTTGGTGAAGTAAGTAATAATATGTTTAAAACTTTTTTGAAGTGAAATAATTATTGAATTTTCTTTTATTATAGAAAAAACAACGTTTAATTAATTACGCTGAATTTACTCAATTACTTCATGATTTTCATGAGGAATATGCGATGGAAGCATTCCGTAGCAAAGATCCAGCTGGTTCTGGATATATTTCCCCATTAGATTTTCAAGATATTATGGTTAAAGTTAAAAAGCATTTACTCACCGCCGATGTTAAAGATAATTTAGTAGCCGTAAGTTGTATTGATAAAGCTTACAATTAAAGTTTTCTTTTAATATATAGTTTTATGTTAATTATATAGGTCACCGAAGGCCATAAGGTAAGCTTTCCATATTTTATGGCTTTCACATCGTTGCTAAATAATATGGAATTGATAAAACGCATCTATTTACATTCTACACAAGGTAATCGCACAGAACCCGTTACCAAAGATGAACTTTTATATGCTGCTCAAACTATGAGTCAAATTACACCCTTAGAAATTGATATTCTATTTCAATTGACCGGAGCTCTACATCAAACTGGGTAAGTTTTAAAAGACTACTAGTTTCTTTTTACAAGTCTAGAATTTTAAGCGTCATTTATCCTTTAGTGAGTTAATTAAATATAAAAAGTTTTTTGAAATTATTGCGATGAAAATTTTACTCTGGTAAAGTTGTCCATGGGTCGTATAACTCTGTCGATACTAAGAACTATTGGTATTCATAAAACAATTGACTATAGGTTAATCTGTTCTATAATCAACACTATAGACTATTCTAAAGTCAAGATTATAGACTGATTTACCGTCTGGTGTAAGCTCATGACTATCCTCAGACAGATCTGTAGACAAGATTTTAGAATAGTCTACAGTCAAGAATTTAGACCGATCTATAGTCAAGACTATAGACATATCTATAGTCCAGACTATGGACAGATTTATAATCAAGACTATAGACTGACCTAAAGTCCAGACTATAGACTGATCTATAGTCAAGACTATAGACTGATCAGCCAAGACTAATGGCTGATCTATAGTTAAGACTATGGACAGATCTATAGTCAAGACTTTAGAATGGTCTATTGTCAAGACTATAGACTGATCTATAGTCAAGACTATAGACTGATCTTTAGTCAAGACTATAGATTGATCTATAGTCAAGACTATGGACAGATCTTTAGAATGGTCTATTGTCAAGACTATGGACAGATCTATAGTCAAGACTATGGACAGATCTAAAGTCAAGACTTTAGAATGGTCTATTTTCAAGACTATAGACTGATCTATAGTCAAGACTATAGACTGATCTTTAGTCAAGACTATAGACTGATCTATAGTCAAGACTATAGACAGATCTATACTCAAAACTGTAGACAGATATATAGTCAAGACTGTAGACAGTTATATATATTATACTCAAAACTATAGACAGGTATATAGTCAAGACTGTAAACAGTTATATAGTCAAGACTATAGACAGATCTATAATCAAAACCATGGACAGATGTATAGTCAAGTCTAAAGACTGATCTATAGTCAAGACTATAGACTGATCTTTTGTCAGGACTATAGACTGATCTATAATCAAGACTATAGACTGATCTATAGTCAAGACTATAGACTGATCTATAGTCAAGACTATAGACTGATCTATAGTCAAGACTATAGACTGATCTATAGTCAAGACTATAGACTGATCTATAATCAAAACTATAGACTGATCTATACTCAAGACTATAGACTGATCTATAATCAAGACTACAGACTGATCTATAATCAAGACTATAGACTGATCTATAGTCAAGACTATAGACTGATCTATAGTCAAGACTATAGACTGATCTATAGTCAAGACTATAGACTGATCTATAGTCAAGACTATAGACTGATCTATAGTCAAGACTATAGACTGATCTATAGTCCAGACTATAGACTGATCTATAGTCAAGACTATAGACTGATCAGCCAATACTAATGGCTGATCTATAGTTAAGACTATGGACAGATCTATAGTCAAGACTTTAGAATGGTCTATTGTCAAGACTATAGACTGATCTATAGTCAAGACTATAGACTGATCTTTAGTCAAGACTATAGATTGATCTATAGTCAAGACTATGGACAGATCTTTAAAATGGTCTATTGTCAAGACTATGGACAGATCTATAGTCAAGACTATGGACAGATCTAAAGTCAAGACTTTAGAATGGTCTATTTTCAAGACTATAGACTGATCTATAGTCAAGACTATAGACTGATCTTTAGTCAAGACTATAGACTGATCTATAGTCAAGACTATAGACAGATCTATACTCAAAACTGTAGACAGATATATAGTCAAGACTGTAGACAGTTATATATATTATACTCAAAACTATAGACAGGTATATAGTCAAGACTGTAAACAGTTATATAGTCAAGACTATAGACAGATCTATAATCAAAACCATGGACAGATGTATAGTCAAGTCTAAAGACTGATCTATAGTCAAGACTATAGACAGATCTTTTGTCAGGACTATAGACTGATCTATAATCAAGACTATAGACTGATCTATAGTCAAGACTATAGACTGATCTATAGTCAAGACTATAGACTGATTTATAGTCAAGACTATAGACTGATCTATAGTCAAGACTATAGACTGATCTATAGTCAAGACTATAGACTGATCTATAATCAAAACTATAGACTGATCTATACTCAAGACTATAGACTGATCTATAATCAAGACTACAGACTGATCTATAATCAAGACTATAGACTGATCTATAGTCAAGACTATAGACTGATCTATAGTCAAGACTATAGACTGATCTATAGTCAAGACAATATACAGATCTACAGTCAAGACTACAGACTGGTCTATAGTCAAGACTGCAGACTGGTCAAGACTTTAGACTGGTTAATAATCATGACTATAACTGGTCTACAGACTGATCTATAATCAACTCTATACACTATTCAATAGTCTACTTTATATACTTATCTATAGTATTGACTAATATCATGCAAATTTCAAAAACTTTTAATATTTTTTTATTATAAAATAGTTTTCAATCAATTTAATTTAAAAATCATGTTGTCATTTTACAAAAGTGTAGAAACTATTAATAGCAAACGTTATCCCTCTTTTGTTTCTCTTTTAATGTAAATTGTTAAAAAAATATATAAAACAAAATTGTTAAAAATAGTTGGTGGAGACGTAAAAAAATACAAGCAAGTAGGCAAGTGTTACTTAAAACATTAACCCATAAACGTTTTATTATCCAGACTCCTTTTTTGATTTTTTGTAAACTATAGTTATTTTTACCCAAGACCACCCCTTTACATTTCCAGATCCCTGTTGTGTTAATAATTGTTTCTTATAAAAATATATTTCAAAACATTAAGTAAATAATTTAATTTATTTTATAAAATTTCAGCCGCATAGTCTATAGCGATTTAAGCAATATTGCACCCGAGCATTATACGAAGCATATCACCACTAGATTGGCTGAAATAAAGGCAGTGGAAAGTCCAGCCGATAGATCAGCATTTATACAGGTTTTAGAGAGCACATATCGTTTTACTTTGGGCTCTTTGGCAGGCGGTAAGTTTAGCTGATGTTCTTTTCATAAAAATAATAATTTTAATAAATATTTTATTCTTCAATCTCAAAAGCCGTGGGTGCTACAGTTGTTTATCCCATTGATTTGGTTAAGACACGCATGCAAAATCAACGCACAGGCTCTTACATTGGTGAGGTGGCCTATAGAAATTCCTGGGATTGCTTTAAAAAGGTAAGAACCCTGTTTTTTAAGGAAAAATAGTTTTTTAATTTTTATCAAATTAAATTAGGTCATACGGCATGAAGGTGTGATGGGTCTTTATCGTGGTCTATTGCCTCAATTAATGGGTGTGGCACCCGAAAAAGCCATTAAATTAACTGTCAACGATTTAGTGCGTGATAAATGTACCGATAAACAGGGTCAAATTCCCTTGTGGTCTGAAATTTTAGCTGGTGGTTGTGTAAGTTTTATATTATTTTTAATTTTAAGAAAAGCATTTGTTTAAATGTGTTTTTTAACACAGGCTGGTGCCTCTCAAGTGGTCTTTACAAATCCTTTGGAAATTGTGAAAATTCGTTTGCAAGTTGCTGGTGAAATTGCTGGCGGTAGTAAAGTTCGTGCCTTATCGGTTGTGCGTGATTTGGGTTTGTTTGGTCTTTACAAGGGTGCTCGTGCTTGTCTGCTGCGTGATGTACCTTTCTCGGCTATTTATTTCCCAACTTATGCTCATACAAAGGCTTTGTTTGCCGATGAAGATGGGTAAGTTTTTGGGGAGAGTTAATGGGTTTTTTATCGTCTGAAAATAATCGGTTTTGTTCTGATATTAATGTTTTTATGGAATCAATTGTGTACCCTAAATATTGCTTAAGAGAGTTTTCATTTTTCATTATCATACATATATTTTTTATGAAGCAACTAACTGTTATACAAAGAACTTTAGTTAAATCGAAGAAGATTTTCTACATATATCCATTAAAGAAACTCTTATACATAACATTATTGTTTATGGAATATTTGTTTATAGAATAAACTGTTGTATAGAGGATTTTCTGTACGAAAATGTTTCCATAAAATAAACTGTTATACAGACATTTTTCGACAGAAAAATGTAATACTAAAAATTATTATTAGAATAAACTATTTTTATACAAGAAGAAAGCGTTCCATCTGATCTACAAACTAATTTTTCACAAATTTTTAAAAAACTTTTGAACAGAAAAGAAATGGTAAAGTAAAACAGTTATACAGAAAGTTTAATAATCTATTATACAAATATATTATGCACTTTAGACAACTTTTAATAAAAGAAACAACTGTTATACTTAACATTTTCTATAGAGGAATCATTTGTACATGAAATTTTCTATATATAGTGTTATAATAAACATTTTCTATAGAAAAATTGTCGAAATAAGTGTTATATTCAACATTTTCTATTAATGAATTTATAATAAACAATTTTCTTTAAAAGAAGTCTTATACACAAATATGTCTATAGAAGAAACTAAACATTTTTTATAGAAGAAATCGTAATACCGATAATTTTCTATATAAAAGTATTATTTTATAAAAAAGAATATGTCTTACTGAAAAATCTCTAAAGAGATTTTTATACTGAAAATATTCTGTTATATAGACATATATAGAAAAATAATTCATGCAAGAAGTTTTCTATAGAAGAATCAATTACAAAAAACAAAGAAACTGTTATACTGAAAGTTTTCAATGAAGAAACAGTTATACATGGAATTTCTATAGAATAAGTGTTATATTGAACATATTCTATTAATAAATTTATTATAAGTAATTTTCAAAGATGTTTTATACAGAAAAAAGTCTATAGGAGAAACTCGAAATTTTTTATAGACAAAATAGTTATACCTGTTATAATGAAAAGGTTTTATATAATAAGTGTTATATTGGAATTTTTCGCATAAGAATCTATTATAAACAAATTATGTGGATGAATTTAAAATAGCAAAAAATCTTATATAGAAAATGTTTTTAAAGTGTAACTGTTATACAGAAAATTTAGATAGAATAGAACTCATACTGAAAAATTCCTAAAAAAAAAGAATTTGTTAGACTGAAAATATTATGTAGAAGAAACTGTTATAAATATAGATGTCAGCAAGATTAACTATTATAAAACATTTATATTTTACAGAAAAAAAACTGTTATACTCGCAATGTTCTATAGAATTAGTGTTGTACTTAATATTTTCGAGAAAAAATTGGCTATGAATAAACTGTTATACTGAAAATTTTTATATAAGTTAAACTGTTATATAGAATAAGTGTTATATTGGTAAATTTTTTACAAAATAATCTATTATAATAGAAAAACTGACCATTTTAAATTCTTAAACGCTAAATTTCTTTAGACTGTAACTATTATAATGAAAATGTTTCTATAGAAATTACACCTTAAAAAATCTGTTATACAAAAACTGTTCTATGTTAAAGAATGGTAAAAATGTTTCTATATAACGTTTTTAGAAGAAACTGTATAAAATGTTATTCATAGAAATTTAAATAGAAGAAATGTTATATAGATAATATTTTAAACAAGAAACAGTTTTAAAACATTTATAAGATAATAAGCAAATAAATAAATTTAAATAAATGTATAACTGTTATACAAAATGTTTGCTAAATATTTTTATATACAAATATATATTTTAATAGCTTTCTTTAACTTAATATCTTTCTCTAAAAATTATATATTATCCATTTCCAGCTACAATCATCCTCTAACTTTATTGGCTGCTGGTGCCATAGCTGGTGTACCAGCTGCTTCTTTGGTAACACCTGCTGATGTGATAAAGACCCGCTTACAGGTTGTAGCCCGATCGGGTCAAACAACCTATAGTGGTGTATGGGATGCTACTAAGAAAATTATGGCTGAAGAAGGACCCAGAGCATTCTGGAAGGGAACAGCCGGTTAGTAGAATAATATAATACAAATTCTTTTTACAAATTAAATAAAATTAAATTTAACATTTTAAAGCTCGTGTCTTCCGTTCATCACCACAATTTGGTGTCACTTTGGTGACCTACGAATTACTGCAACGTCTCTTCTACGTTGATTTTGGTGGCTCTCATCCCACTGGCTCAGAAGTGAACAAACCCAAAGCCATAGACACCAGCAATGTGCGTATTAATGCCGATCACATTGGTGGCTATCGTGCTGCTGTACCTCTACTAAATGGTATTGAATCGAAATTTGGTCTATTCCTACCACGTTTTGGTCATGCCCAACCACAGTCGTCTGCGACAACTGCCAAAACAACATCATGATGACGATATCGTAGTTTATATTAAGTTTAAATGCCAGTTAATTTTATATTTAATTTCTTTCTCTGTATAATTTTTTTTTAAATACAATTCTTATAATTTTGTTTAAGTTTAAAGTAAAAAAAAAAAATATTTAGTTTTCATAAAACACAACAACAACAAAAAATACAATAAAAAGTGAGAAAATTTCGAGAGAAAAAAAACAAACAATTAAATTAAACAAATTCATTAATACAATCAATTATCATTTAGCAAAGGTTTAAATAATGATTTATTTCATTTGATTAATAAAAAAACAATTAAAAAATATACAAATAAATAAATTGAGAAAATCATAAAATCACTAAAACACAAAATAAAATATATTTTTTGCTAGGAAAATTATTATATTTCAATAATGATAAAGTCAAAGTAAAGTAAAATTTAAACAAATATTTAAGTATAACAGTTAGTGCTATTTGAATGATCTTTACACTTATACATACAAAAAAAATGTACACCTAAAGTAAAAAAAAATAAAACACACACAAAGAAACATTTTTTAAGACAAAACGAAAACTCAAGAAATCAAAAAAATAAAACTTTAATAAAAATTATTATAATTTTCTTATTTACAATTTAAAATCTGCCATAAATGACAAAATAGAATGTGAAAATTATAAAAATTTTATTATTATATTTAATGCCAATTGTCCTTTGTTTTTTTTCGTTAGAGAAAATAAATTTAAACAAAATATATATATAAAAAAAATTATGAAACAAAAATTAATACAAAATCTTTTTTCTATAAACCTATAATATAATAATATAGGGAAATTGATCAAATAACAGTTTAGAGTATAACAGTTTTGCTATAATTTAACTTAAACAAAAAATTTCCACAATAGTTTCATTTTAATATGTAATTTATATTTATTATAAATTATAAAATTAATTTGAATAGCAACTTACGTTTCTTTTCTCTTCTTTAAACTGTTATACATAAATTGTTAGACGAAAAACCTGAAAAAAAAGAAATTGTAATAAATTATTTTTCAGCACTTATGAACCTCAACTTTTTAAATATAAAAAACATAATTAATAAATTAATTAATACAATTAATGATAATAGTGTTATTTACTTTAGTAACTATCATACAGTTGTGTTAACAATAATAGCAGTAACATTTATTATTTTCTGTTATGATTGAATCATTAATATGATATGGCCCGTCTAAAAAGATGCTTAGATTTTCAAATGCTTTCAGAATCATAGGAGATAGATAATATATGTACTATAAAAGGTTGGTATTGATATCAATATTGACTGGTACTAATATTAAGGTCCTACGAGTCCTGGTTTGTCCGATATTAGAGTTTATTCTGAAGAACCCAATGGCTTTTTTTAAATATTTCTTTTTTTTATATAATTGTCGAATTCACAATTTATGTCGTATCGTTGTAGCATTGTATGTCATAAACATATTTCAAACAATTTTTTTGAAACAAAAACAAATTAATAATAATGAAAATGTAGGACATACTACGATACAACCGTAGAACATCGATTGTGAATTGGACAAGTATGTTATATGTTAATATGTTTCTTAAAATTTGAAATCATTATACCCTTCACCATAATATTATGCGTTTGTGCTGATGTTTGTAACACCCAAAAAAACTTGGTCCTACACCCACTTGGTCCTACGATCACTTTCTGAGTTTATTTAGTTATGTTCGTATGCCCGTCAATCAGTGTGTATGCGCACGCTACAGGTCGCAATTTTCAAGATTATTTAATGAAATTTGACACATACTCATGGTCCAAGGACGAACGCTATGGAAAATATTTAAAATCGGTCCATTATTTCGCCTAGGCCACATACAATCGTATCTCCCGAATAGGGCCTTTGGGCCCTATTCATACTTGTTATGTCGTCAAAAATCGACAAAACCTAGTTTTATAGAACTTTAAATAACACCACCGATTTTTTAAATGATCGGGCCACATTGACCGTATCCCCATGAAAGTCAAAATTCACTTATAAACACTAATAAAACGATTAAATTCTAGAAAATCTCTTGTCGAAAATCTCTCTTTTTGTCAACAATAAATAAAAATATTCCGGAAAAAAGATGAAATACAAATTAATTGCTTTATTTATTTTTAACCTACTGACTGGTGTAGGATATCATATGGTCGGCCATTTCCGACGATACATTCATACCTGTTTATCTTGTATTTAAATAGTTTTTACAAATTTTATTTGAATAAAATATCCGGAAATATAGGACTTCTGGAGAGAAATCTTACATGTATTCACATGTATACTATTTAGCGAAAGGGTTAGGCATTTTATATAATTTAGCTAATTCAGAAATTATAAAAATCTTTCGAATCGGAAACAAATCCATATAAATTGAAAATGAAATATTTCTTAACTAAGCCCATGTAAAATTTTGTACCGAACGTTAGAGTGTTAGAGTTCTTTGCTTTAACAAAAAGTGATTTTATTTTCGATTTGACGTATTCTTATAAGATATACCTATTGTATGGACTAAGTTTATAATATTTTTTAAATAAAAAATTTGCTAGTTCTATGGGAAAAATAATACCAAAAGGGGGAAAAAGGAAAAATTGAATGTTATTTATTGAAAATTTTCCGAAACATAATAAATGAATGCAGATTTTAATCGTCTGAGTTATCTTGTTGATATACAGACTTAAAAAAGAAATATTTTGTGAACTTAATATTCGAAGACGTGTATTCCTAGGTGAAATGAGGGAAAATGGTACCCTTTGTATTAAAACTTTCCACAAAGGTAGAAAGCAAGACATTTTGAATTTTTTTATACGTATGTATGTTTCTTTATACCTTACAGGAGGTTAAACCGACTGCATGCAATTTTTACTGTATATCTCTATATCTAAAAGGAACAATAGGCTGCATTATGTATTTAATGTTTATACTAAAATGGGTGGGTGTGTCAACTACCAAAGTAAATACTAAAATTTAAACATCTAGACAAGCTAATGTCTTTAAATTTAAAACAAAAAAATGAAAATAATTGCAATAAGTTTATACTTTTTATATTAATTTTGAAAACTATAAAATTTTAAGTTCTTTCCTTTCATCAGCAATTTATAAAAAAATGTATTTCAAATAATAAACGGAGAGCCAGCAATAGCCAATGGGGGTCACGGACTTGACAAGGCAAATGGTAAAATTCATATGTCTTAAAAGTTGAAATTACCAAATAATTTACAAATAATTGAACTTTTGCAAAGTGAGGACCTGCAACATGAGGCTAAAAGCAACCATTGATTCCGATTTAAGAAATCTTTATTTGAGACCATATATTTTACATTTGTATATTTCGCTTACAATGTATTTATCGAGTTTATAGAGTATCACGTTTCTAACATCGTCGCTGAAGATATTTTTACTAGGATTGGGGGTAATGATTTACTTCAAATGTAAAAGTAATTAAAGCTTTAACCAATAATAGTTATTTTTAATTGTAATTAAAGTTTTACCAATTATAATTGTAATTTATGTTTTTAATATTACAATTACTTATCATTGTGAATTTTGTTCCTTATATGTACATGTTGCATTTCTTGAATAGAATTGTGACAGCCCATGAAAAACAGCCCGAAAACAGTCCAACAAAAAAAAAAAACTTCCAAAAAAGTGAAAAACAGAATTTACCCCATGAAGTACTGAAAAAGACCTGAAGAAGTGATGATTTTAACACAGGCTTATCGTAGGAGGGATGTTTTTTATTTAATTTCAATGTGACAGTTTATAGCATTAATGAATAGACCCATAATTTTAAAATATTCATCGAATAGTCCAATGAATGATGCTCTACGAACCATTCCAAATTTTTTACTATTAAGATTAAACGACTAAGCAAAAGAGAATAAAAATAGACACGAATATTCTTTACCGATCTTATATTTACCAAGTATGGAGATCATCAAATATTTATTCGACAACGAGTAAGAGTTTTTTGCTATTATTATTTACACTACTGTATGAAACAAAAACCATGTAAATAAATAAATCAATTATTTATGAAATAATAATAAATGTATAAATATTATATACTAATTAAAGGCAAACTAAAAATATTTTTTTTAATTTAATTTAAAATACACTTAAATTATGTTTTAGTTAAAATTTCAGTTTTAATCAAATAAATAACACACGCTGCCGCCCATAAAAAACAACTAAATTGAAATAATAATTTACAAAAAAAAGGTATTAGAATTTATAGAAATCAACTCATTTGAAAAGAAAAGAAATTTCTTAAGAAAAACAAGATTGATGTTAAAAGTGTTTTAAAGCATTTTACAGGAAATAAAAAAACTTCAACTAAATAACTTTAATAAAGCTTTATGTTCCTAAATTTAATAAAATAAATTATTTAAAACACTTTTAACATTATCCAAACAACATATTTTGAATTTTATTCCCAATACTGGTCTTTTGCTAGCATAATAACAAATAAAATCATTTCAATACTTTTCATAAATATTACAAAAACTACAGAATTTAATTATGGTTTTTTTATGATTAAAAAAAGTTATTTTTTTATTACAAACATAAATTAGGAAAATATTGAAAATTTTCTTAAAAACAATCACAAACTGCTCTATGCTAATCAAATTATTTTTGCAATATCAAAATTATAAAATATTTACCGTAAAATAATTTTAGTAAAATATGAAATAATTTCCATTAGTTTAAATTTACATAAATAAAATGAAATTTTTGCTTAATATATACTATTTAATTCTTATTATTATTTTCTTTAGCTAAATTTAACTAATTTTCTTAAAAACTAAAAGAGAAAATTTTAATAAAATTATAATAAATTAAATATTAACAACAAAAAAGCAAAACTGTTGATAAATCTTTAAATAAATAAAACAAACAAGTATTTTAAATAAAATAAATTGTATTTTATTTGAAGGATCAATCTTTAGGTGAACAATTAGCGGTTAATTAACTGTTAGTTAACTAGACTATAGACTAGACTATAGACTAGACTATTGACTAGACTATAGACTAGACTATAGACTAGACTATAGACTAGACTATTGACTAGACTATAGACTAGAGTATAGACTAGACTATAGACTAGACTATAGACTAGACTATGGACTAGACTATAGACTAGACTATAGACTAGACTATAGACTAGACTATAGACTAGACTATAGACTAGACTATAGACTAGACTATAGACTAGACTATAGACAAGACTATAAATAGACTATAGACTTGACTATAGAAAAGACTATGGACTAGACTATAGATTAAACTATAGACTGGACTATAGACAAGACTATAAATAGACTAGTCTATAGTCTAGGATATAGACTAGACTATACTAAAGACTAGGTTATAGACTAGGCTAAAAACTAGACTATACTAAAGACTAGACTGTAGACTAGGCTATAAAATAGACTATGAAGTAGATTATAGACTAGACAATAGATTAGACTACAGATTCGACTATAGATTATGGACTAGAACAGATATCTATGTTTGTTTTTTTTATTAGCTTGTTTTTGTTTGATTTATTGCTTGTTTGTACCTTGCATTTTGTTTTGAAATATCAAGCGGGAAGGGTAAATATCTAAGAATATGTTACTTCCTCAGTATGGACAATTATAACATCCATATGAATTATTTTGAAAAAATACGAGAAACTCAAATTTTGTCCAAATTCATTTTTCATTCATGTGGATATTTGGTCAATGAATGGAGGGATTAAAAAATGAAGGGGGCAGTAGCACATTGAAATCCATATAAACAAAATTTTGATGACTAGATATATGGGACTAAAAGCGGGTTATGTATTAAATTTTAGTTTAAAATTGAGTTGACATGCTCTGTCTTTACACGTACCGGGGACTGGAAGCTAGTGTGTCGCTCCAAGTTATCTTTGAACTTTCTTTTAACATCAGGCTCGCTAGACACAAAATCCTTCATATATTTAGAATGCTGGTAACAGAGGATAAATAAAATGAATTACAAACTTGTCATGAATGTATCTAGTATACATTTTTTATTCATTTCTTTGTAAAATTTAAAGTATGTATCATTATTTGTTTAACACTAAAGAGAAATTTTAACTCGACATTGATTACAATGTAAGCATTTTGTTTTAAAACAATACAATTTGAATATTTAAAATAAGCACCTTTATAGGTTTTTAAATTATTGTTAAATACAGTGATTTAATTAAACAAAATTTCCAATTGAATAAACACAAAAACATTAATATAAACAGGTAAATGTAAAATTTTGTATTTTCATTTTTCTAGTATAACACATTCATTTTCAAAATCAATAGGTCAATGGGTCTAAAATATGAAAAAGTAAAAAAAAAATAAATAACTAAAAATTACAAGTAAGTTCAAAGCAGTGATTCCAAAACAGTTTAAAATTTAAACCAATAATGTGTAACTGTCGCTGCCACTTGCAACTGCACTCAGTATGAGTGGCATACATAACAATTGAAATGCACCTTTAACTATATAATTATTTTGGACTGACAATGGAAGAAATGTTACTCTTCACTGGTTCAGCAAATGTTAAAAGGTGAAGTAAAATTTTGTATATAAAATACAAGTTTCTTTGAGAAAAACTTTCAGTTGTATATTAAACGTAAGGTATAATTAAGCGGTGGAAAGTGATTATTGGGAAAAAAGAATAATCAATTTTTAATAAATAAAGGACATAATGTTTTTATCCTTGAAATTCTTTTCAATATTAACAATAATAAACATAAGTGTGATAAATGCTCTGCCTACTACAACAAAAGACGTTTCGCATTCCCATAATCGCGCGCAAATATCTTGGATACAACAAATGCAAGTTCTGCGTCAACTATTAAAATCATGTGAAAATGTAAAAATAAGAGTTTATATGTCTTTAATAAAGCTCAATTGAAAGATATAAATCATCCATTTTTAAATTTTGTTTTTAGTCCTCACCACAGCCGAATGGCACCACCACTTGGCAGTGTTTAAAAATGACAAGTTTAAATATTGTCGATGATATGACAAAACGTCAAATCATTCCCTTATGGCCAGGTGTAAGATTTGTTAAAACACCGAATCTCAAGAAAAATCAAATGTCATCATTGAGCATAAATCAAGAAAAGTATGTGAAAGTAAATGGTAGAATTAGCTTTTTTGAGAAATTGAATATAATTAATGTGTTTTTTTATGTTTTATAATTTTAAAGTGATTTTTTACAACGTAAGGATTTACAATATTTGACCTGGTTCGATCGTTTGGCTTTAAGTTTTACCAAAATGGTAAATACTCATATGTTGGAGATTAATTTAAAGGAATTAACGCAAGCCTATTTGGAAAATGTGAGACGAAGAAAAGGTAAGAGTTAGGAAGTGTTTAACAAACAAAAAAAGGATAAAATTATTCGATAAATTGGGAAAAAAGTGCCAACTAAATTAATACAATCCATTATCAAACACTTTTACAACCGAGGTGTATAAAATTTTAATAACACCCAGTAACCATTTTAACATCATTGTCAAGAACGCATTGTTGTTGTTTTATTACACTTTTTTGTCGTTCTATTTGACAACATACCGAAATATTATAAAAAATATTTTATTTTTTGTTAGCCGCCACCAGGCGTAGATTAAAAACGTCATGTATTATTTTTTGTTGTATTTTTGACATTTTTCATGTTGATTTGACAATTATCGGTACATACTTTGACAACGAATGTTATTAAAACAATATAAACATTATTAATTTGGTATAAATAACGGTACACAATTTCACCTAGCCCATATTCATATATAAGTTTTAGCCCTTATATAACTGACCAAAATGTTTTTGTAGAATCGTATGAGAATCAATCGATATTACCCGTACCCTCCATATACAGATCCTATTAGAAAATGACTTTAACGTCAATAATTCGTTTAAAAATATCACATTTATCACATTAAACTGGCGTGCGCTGAGTGCCACAATTGGGAAAAATGGAATTAAACCATATACAAGCGAAGAGCCACCTTAAGAGCTCTCTGGTTTTTCCTCATTTTTTGATTGAGATACACACAGAGAAATCTCTGATGTTAAACATGAAGATAAGTTCCTGTTTTCCGAATGTCATTTTTCTGAGTAAATCAGTTAAATAATGATGTGGTATCCACTACTATGTTATTTCCTGACATAAGTCGATTTCCATCAATGCCCTGATAATATTTTCATTTAATTGACATTTAGAAAACTACATATGAGTGCAAAACATCATGGAGGATATTTAATATATATAACAATCCATTATTTGTTAAATTTTTTTAAATCTTCCATTATTTATTTAGTTTTAACTGCACGGAGTTGCAAATAAATGCATTTCCGAAGGCAATGAACAAAAATAATAGTTTATGCTTTAGAGTTTTTCTAACATATTTATATTCATAAAAAGTCCAAAATGTAACGCTTTTTGTCATTTCACTGTAAAGTAGTACATTATACAACACTAGAAAATGTTACGAACTTTTCTTTCAGTGCAAAGAATGCAAAAAACAAAAACTGAAGTAGTGTTAGTGAGGCAAGAAAATTTTTTATTTTAAATTTTTTCAGTGTTCGGAAACACAGTTTCTTGAACGTAATTCCTAAGTATTTCCCAATCAGTGTTAGTCAGGAATGTTATTTCCGGAATAACATCATTTCCAAGATACTTGGATCTAACTTCGACGAATGCCTGGCAGTGGCAAAGAAAGTGCTCCAGAGTTTAACTGTCCATGCTCTACCTACGTCTGAATCCGCACGTCCATTTTAAATGTGCTCGTAATCCTTTGTGTCCACTCAGAATACGTACCATCATACTAACTTCAGACTTGCTCTGTCATCAGAGTCACCCCATAGGATTTTCGTGGTTCTACCCACTGTTTTATTATTCCAAGATATCTTATGGGATTCTCTCACCCATATTTATAGTTCAGCTTTTGTTACGTCGAATGGTAATGCGTTTGTCAGTTTAACTGCTTCGAACCCCCTTCCCTTTAAAGCTTTTACATTCGCTCTTTCGTTATCGACTACTCCCGAGTAGTCTGGTACCCATATGATGTGAACCTTACCTCTGGGAGAGTATTCGGTTAAAGCTTTATTACAATGCAATACGGTCTTAAAATTAGTTCTATCTTCTAATATCGGCCTAATTGCCTTCTGGCTGTCGGTAAATATATTAAGCGCTGTGGACGCAAACGCATGCCTGGAAGCTTGTGTTATGATTTGGTAAATAGGAATAAATAAAGCACCAAAATATCTCCAATATAGAATATTTTCATTGAGCTCAGTGTTTGTTTAGTTTCTAGTATCTGTATTCAAAAAGTATCATTTGAACAACAAAAAAGCACCAAAAAGATATTTCTTATAGATTCTCAGGTCCCTACATGTTAAATTTTATATTCCTATGTTCAAATGGTACTTTTGAAGAACAAAAAAGTGCAAAATTGTGTTTTTTTTTTTTATAAATGTTCATTTAATAAGAACCGTGATTTAATATACTATTTGAAGAACGAACAAGTAGCAAAGCGTCAACTGTTATGGATTCTCATCAGTTATGTAAAATTTTATATTGTTATGTTCAAAATTAAGGAAAATACAAATACTACAATTTGATGAGCAAAACGTCAGAGCCGTCAATAAATCGAAAATGCTTTCTTAATGTGTTCAAAAATTTACCAGAAATTGAGTTTTCTTCCTTTTTTTTCCTTTTACACTCAAAAAGGACTACATTTAAAAAAAAGTAGGAAAGAGATGTCTCATAAGTTTGAAAAATGTGCCCAAAATATTTACAAAGATTTTATTATGTTAAATAGTAATAAAGGCCCCAAATAAATCACCCAAAAATCACCTTTGTTACACATTGTCACCCCTTGAAAAGATGGTCATACATCCATCTGCTCTTTTAAAGAGTAGAAGTAGATAAAATTAAAATTTATCTTGTATTACTAATACTGTGTAAGATTATCAAGAAAACCAATTTTACCCGTTTTTCAATTTTTATTCCCAAATGTACAAATTTCCAAAAATCCCTCCTTGTGGATCTACAAAGTATTTATCGATTCATATAGTATACGACCACCTTTGATAAAATTATAAATGAAAATAAATTATTTTTATTTCAGATTCATCTCTATCTAACGACACAGATCCTGTCGGCACAGCCCGTCATCGTAGACATCGTTTTAACATGATGATAACCATGATGTTTGGTGTAACAGCACTCGGTGCCGTACTCGTGCCCATGGGTTTTCAAATGTTATCCGTAGTAAGTGGCAAGGCGTTGCTTTTAGCTAAAATGGCTTTACTTTTAGCCTCCATAAACGGCCTGAAAAGGGTAAGTTTTAAGAGACCAACAGAAGAAATACAGTGTTAAAATATTCAAAAAAATTAAATAAAGTTTAATTATATTTTAACTTATTTTAGGTGGCCAATAGTGGGGTCCACTATGGACTCTACCATGTACCTGGGGAGCATTATGCTAATTATTACGATCGTGGAGACTTACATCATCCAAGAAATGTACAAAGTGTAGCAGCAGCTAAACCAATCGAAATGGGTTTACCGCTCTAAGGCAACAGCAATGGTAACACTGTGGAAAAAGCTTTTTTTGTATGAGTGTCTTAGCTAAGTTTTAAACCTAAAAAGTTTTTTTCGATATAAATGAAATGTTTAGTTAATAGAAAAAAAAACATTGTTTTTGTTTTCCTCTTTAAGCAACAACTTGTTGCAAGCAAATTCATTCATAAATTTATGTTGGGCGATTTTGTGTTGAAGAATATGTGTGTGTTAAGCTATTGAAAGCTATTATTGTTGAGAAGGATTTTTGTATAAAAGGACTTGTAGTGTTTCAGGCATCTAACATTCTAACGACAGTTGACCACGTTAACGGTCGTTAAGAACTCCAAACAATTAAAAGTGAATATTATACAAAAAAAACTTAAATTATAATTTTTTGAATTTTAAAAAACGGTTATTTTTTTGAGCAACGTTAAGTGAGTGTAGAAAAGTGAAGTTAATTCAATTTAATAAATTTTTGGTGGTTTTAAAATTTTGCCTAAAGTAAATAATAAGAACTAAACCTAGATTGCATAAAATTACTTTTTGGAAAATTTGGTCTTAAACATTTTACTTGTCAATTTGTAACGCTAATAGAATTATTATTTTTTTTTTTTTGTTCATATTTTTGTGACAATATTTTTCAATAAGCAGCTTTGGTCAGTAGAAACGTGATTGTATACAAAATTAAATTGTGTAATTTTTTTTTGGGGGGAAAGGACAAAAAGACAGGAGTAAAAAGACATCCAATACAATTGAGATAAAATACAGTATATTCTAATTTGAAAAACAACAAGTGTTTCTGAACAATAAAAGACCGACAAATAGTAAAAATAGCTCCAGTGTCTGAGTGTTTGTAAAAAGGACATTATTGAACAACTGCACGTATTTCCAGTGATTGAAGTGTTAATTTAATTTATTTTACTTTCTAACCATATTTTATCTTGTGCTTTAAGACCGTAAAGAAGATTTAATCAAACTGCAACAGAAGTCGTCACATTAATAGCAAGAATATTTTATGATCATATTTTATGTATTAATGTACTAATTTGTTACTTTTTGTAAGGATTAAAACAAAAACCAACAACAACAACAAAAAGGAAAACAACATAGCCATTTTTGCCACTTGTTCATCCATTGGCCTTCTTTTTAATCTGTCGTCAGAAGTTAATTAAATTTTATTAACCCAAAACGTAAAAATAACTAAAACGGCAACAAAAACTTAACTTGAACACAAGTTGTCTCTATTAAGATTTATTCACTTATTTATAAGAAATCTGTCAACATCTTCTACAGCATATTTTTTTTAATAAATAATTCCATCATCGTCAACACCAGCATCAAGTGTTAAATTTTGTGAACAAAAAAAAAAAGTACGAAAAAGAGAGCAAAAACATTAAAACATCTCAATTCCAGCATTCAAACCCATTCAACATGAAGGCTGTTGTATTTCTTTCATTGTCAATTATTGTGCTGAGTGTTAAGGTAAGTTTGTATCCTTTTTTTGTGAATCCTTTAAATATATTTATATAGAGTTATGTATGTATTATTTTTCATTGTTATCGCTAAACTAAATAGAAAACCATATGTTGCATATGAATAAAAAAATGTTATGAATATTTATGTGTATCTTTTGTATGTACATTAGAGTGTCTTGAACATAAATTTTTAATTCTTTAGGGAAAAATAGGTGAAAATCTGTTTCTAGGAAAATCTTAGTTAGATTTCATTTAAGTTTTAGTATTTTAATAAAATTAAAGACAAATAAGTAAATATATTAATTTTTTTTTAATCAATAACAAAATATAATTAATATTGAGATAAACATAACATAGACCAACAAATTTTTACTTCATAGAGCTGCGATTAATCAAAATTTCCACCTTTTGTGAAAATTAAATCTTGTTATTAAAATTGGACAATATCGCTTCACGATTTCATAGCCTGAATATAATTGGTTCCCGGAATACTGTTTAAACTGTCATAAACATGTTGATTTACCTTCGATTAATATATTTTTGAACCATTTCAGAATTGGTTCTTCAATAGAAACTATAGTTTGTTATAGAAGAATTTCTGATGAATAGATTAAATTCTTAAATTTTACAGAAGTTGCAAATATTGGTTGTTGCAACAGTTCAAATTGGTTCTTCCGTGAGGAAAAAAATATTCGCTTGATACAGCTGTCGCTGGGTTTATCTCGGATCGGGTCGTTTCGAAGAGAAGAAGGAAAATATTGATCATAGTTTTAGAATCTAATATGGAACCAGAATGTTATACGACAAATATGTCGATGAACGGAATGAAAAAAATCAATCTTATTAAAAAAAGTCAATTTCTGTGGAATCATAGACTGACATAAGACATAGTTAATCTATATACATATAAACAAGTAAGGGTGTTATATTCGACTATGCCGAATCTTATGTACCCACCATCAAACCTCGTTTGACTCGAATGAAACTTACTTATGTCGAATTCCATCATATACACGTATTTTTAGGCCAGTTAAAGGCGTTAAAGTAATTTTCTGAAAGGCACCTTATATAGGGGGTAGGATCAATTAGGGTCGATCCTTATAAAATTTGGTACACAGAATTTGGTTCGTATTAAATTTATTTGTGTCGAATTTCATCGCTTCACTCGTATTTTTAAGCCAGTCTTTTTCTGAAGGGAACCTTATATGGGGGGGGGGGGGGGGAGGGGTCAATCATGGACCGATCCCAATAAATTTTTTTAGATAGATTTTGTCTCGTATGAAACTTACTTATGTCGAATTTCATCTATATACTAGTATTTTTAAGCAAGTAATGAGTGTTAAAGTTCTTTTGTACAGGGGACTTTTTATGGGGGGTAGGGTCAATTATGGACCGATCGTCATAAAATTTTGCATAGTGCTTTTGGATTAAAAGAAACTTACTTATGTCGAATTTCATAGCTATATTCGTATTTTTAATCAAGTTATGACTGTTAAAGCTGCTTTTCGAGGGGCCACTTGTACGAAAGCTATCCGAAAACGTGGACCGATATTGCCCATTTTCAGTACCACATTTATGTGAAATTTCAACCCTCTAGCTCTTTCCATTCGGATTATATCGTGCTTTGAACAGACAGACAGACAGACGGACGGATATGGCTAGATCGTCTTAAAATTTAATGAGAATATATATACTTTTGTGGGTCTATGACTAATATTTCGATGTGTTACAAACAAAGATGATTTTGGTAACTTTTTGGGGCCTTTATAACTGTTTAACTAATAAACATAAAAAAATTTTTGTAAATATTTGGAACACATTTTTCAAAATTGTGAAAACCGTACTTTTTTTAAATTCAGTCATTTTTGGGTGTAAAAGAAAGAAAACTGTAGTTTTCGGTAAAGAAAACTTTTTAGATTTATTGATGTATTCCTATTAGATGTATCTCTTATATTCCCTAAACCCGTAATATTAATTAATTTACTCTCACAAAATAAGCTATTGGTATATTATTTTGGAATTTGGGTTCTAAGGCCAATATAAAAATTTTTAAAAGCACAATTTTTTCTTGACAAATGAATACAGATTTTAATCGTATGATTTATAGATTTAAACATGGAGGCACAGACATTGTAAAATTGAATTTGAAAATGATTTTGAGTTAATTGAAAAATTATTAGCTAGTTTGGATCTAATATTTTTGTTCATTATAAAAGGTCTTTTCAAAGCATAATAAACTTTACACTATAATAGTGTAGGATGTAAATAAGTAAAATACTATACATGATGGGATTATATTCGGTTTCACGACTCATACCTTTAGAAACATTCTACATAGTCTCAGGGTTTTAAATTTATTATATCCCATATTTTTTAACGGCAAACCCTAGTTCACAACATTCCTAAATGTATTTGTTACACATATTAAGGTAATTTATATAATTTTTTTTCACGTACGCGTGTGATGTTGCTGATAATCTCATTTTGGACTTGCTGCTGTAACTTAGTAAAAGATTAACCCAATTTTTTCTTTTTGGATTTTTTTGTGACATAAAATGTGGTTATGTGGTGGGATGTTAAAATTTCTACAGATTGAATTAAAGTAGAAAAAAATACATATAGAAAATATTTGTTTGTCATATTTGTTGTCATTGAATTGTTGTTCATACATCTCTAAAATGTAAAAATGTGCATATACCCAGTAAAATATTTCCAAATTTTGGTAATGATTATTGTAGGTAATGTAGTTATTTCATACATTACTTGGTAATGAGTGATCGTTATTAAAAAGAAAAATTTACATTTATTTAATAGTATTAATAGCCAAATTCCCTAAAGCATATGTCTAATAAGAAATTAGTAAGTAATTCGAACACTAGTCGATATTATACGTTTTTTAAAGAAATATTGTTTTTACTTTTATGTAAAAACATTTTAGATAGAATCATAAAATAATGGAGCATTGAGTAAGAAAAAAGTCTAATTAACATAGAAAATTAATTTATTTGAATCCGGAAACACATTTGTACCAAGTTATTTTTGGACATCGTCGAACAAAAATAAGTAGTTATTCACCCAAAAAATAAGTACTTACACTTGGCTCAAAAGAATGTCGAAGTGCTTTACGCGAACACCTGCCGTGTTGGCCTTATTTTTGCGGTGGTCTTTTTCAACCACTGGGTGAGCTTCTTTGCGACTCACCATCGCCAAATAGTGTATCTTCAATGCATGTGGCACTCAAGTACTCGAACTATCCAATCTATTGTCATAGTATTCCCGTAGGATAATGATAGGTGACATGAGTCAAATGCAATCTAACCCCGAAAAAGGAGAAGCAAAATGAAGGATCCGGCATCAGGTGAAAACATCCATTTGATGCTATGAGGAATGCCGTGTCTCTGCAAACATTCCCATCACTTACCCCAGTGCACTCCTGGATCTTACATGTCGCCTAATCACACTACTGACATTGATTTTGTTGTTTCAGCCAGACTTATTTCAATGTGCAAGGACTTACTGTAATAAGTAGAGCATGTTTATAGTAAATCCCGATACACAAAACCACTAAGGAAAATCGGAACACGATGGTACATCTCACTCCAACACATACCCAATCTTTGCATTATTAGCTCAATTCCAACATTTTATTAATCCACAGCCTTACCCTTTGGTTTGTACCACTCATAGAAACTAGCGGGGTTTTAACAGAAACTCTTCCGGTATATTTATATTTTATGGTGTAACAATTTTATAACAAAGCTCATCCTTTCCGCGACTTCGGGTTTAAACTACAACCACTAGGTGGATCCCGAAAGAACTTCCCCCGGGGCAACTGAAAGAAGATACATTTGATGTGGGTCATTCATCAGGGTAACATGCCCCGGGGTTTCTGCTCTAATATTACTTGACTGTAACAATTTTATAACAAAGCACTTCCTTTACGCGAATTTGGGTTTAAACCACAACCACTAAGTGGATCCCAAGGGAACTTCCTCCGTGGCAACTGAAAGAAGATACATTTGACATCGCTAGTTTATAATACCGGCAGACTAGAGATACTCGTAGCATTCCTTTACACCGAGATTGCAATACACCAAGAAGTTGGTCATTTATCAGGGTAACATGTCCCGGGGGGATTATGCTCTAATATTACTTGTAATGAGAATTTGTGCAAGTATTTGTTTTTGCAATAAAAATATACATATGTACATATAGTAAAACAGATCGAACTCGCAACCCCCAACCTGGTACACTACGAAAGAACTAATCAAAATTGAAAAATAGTTTTGTTAACATTAAAAACTTTGTTCGGAACTATTTTCTGAATGAAAATATCTTAAAAAAAAATCTATGGAAATATATATTAATGTAATTTTAAAGTATTTATGTCACGTAATCTTGTGTTAATAAACGCAAATTATAAACTTCAGCCTTTTTTTAAAACTTAATTTTTATTTCAAAAGAATTTTAGCCACAAAAATCAAATTACAATAAATTTAATTTTATCTACTGGTAAAATAATATTTATAATAATAAAGAAAAAACACACAACAAGATCATCAAAAAAAGAAAAAAAAATATTTTATAATCTAAAAATAAAAAGCACAAAAAATATTCCTACAGACAAAAAAAAAACGAAGAAAAAAACATTTCCTGTTTTAACCCCTTTTAACAACACAAAAAACAAACAACATGAAAGTGTTGTGAAAAAATGTTGAATTTATTCATGATGTATGATGTTCGATGTTGATGATGATACGAATGATAACTTTAAATGTATAATTTTAAAAAAACTTTTCCTTTAATCTTTATGTTTTTTCCACGGTTAGCTGAATTTTTGTTTTATTAACAGCAATTGCTTTTGTATTTAAAGATAAAGTGCAAAATATTTACGTATTTTGTTTCCTAGAAATTAAATATTGATCTTTTAATAGTTAGAAAATATAAGACATATTTTAAGGGATTAAAAAGTTATAAACTTTTCTACAGAAAATCTTTGTATAAGTTTACTAAAAGATTTTCATCTTTGATTTTATTCGCCGAGTTATTCTATAGATAAAATGACAAGAAGTTGGTGGGATTTCTTTTCACTTTTTTTTTTTGGCAAACAATTGAGTTAAAAGGTTCTAAAATATTAAATTTCAATAAAAGTTTTTAAGTGGCAATTAAAAAAAATTATCAAAAGATATAAGAGTTAATATGTATTACAATTATTGGGAATTATTACAACAAATAGAAAGTTTATTATTACGATTAAAGTTTAGTTAAGCTACTTAAAAGGAAATGAAAGTAATTTGATTTTCAATATTTTAGTTTTAGTTTGGCAGCACAACACAAAATAGTGAACAAAGTGAAAAGCTATTTAAAGTTGTTGCAATGTCCATCTGTTCTTAAACTAAATTATGTAAATAATTCCTTTGATTAATCATAATAAAAACAACATAATTTTCCCATCAATGCTAAAACAATAAAAAAGGGAAAAGAAATAAAGTAACAAGCAAAATATAATCTGTAAAAAAACAAATTATAAAAAATAGAACCATCGAAGGGAATTAATATAATCTCAATTGTCAACGTTATAAAGTCGTTACAAATCACTAACTTAACATTATTTTCTTTATCCACTTATACACACAATAATCTCTACACACGCATATACATTCATTACTACATAAACAATTACAACTAAGGCCAAAGTTAGCAAAAAAAAATGAACAAAAGAAGTTAAGTTAAAAAAGAACTATTTAAATTATAAGTTACACATATAGCTTATATCTAGATACTATCTATATATGATGGTATTATACTATACTTTGGCATACAAATGAATGGAATAAATGATCAGCAAAAATCGTCACGATATGTAAAATGCAAGATAAAAGTAGTAGGAAAGTATAGCCGGGCATGGCTGTCCATATAATACCCTACACCATTAGTATTTTTTTCAAAAATTGTATTTTTCATAAAGAAACTTTTATGTTGAATTTTACCTTAATTCCAAAGTATTTTAACAATTTATTAATAAAAAAAACAAAATTTTCTAAATGAGGCTTTATATAGGTCAAAAATGGGCCGATCTTCGGTAAATTTAGGAAAAGGATATATTTTTAAATAACAGTTACTTTTGTTGAGTTTTATTGCGATACGAATGTTAATTTTAGACGTTTAAGACATTTTTTGAAGGATGGTTTGGAGAAGGAGGCTAGTGTGAAATAAGAGCCGATCATTACCAAAATCTGCCGTGTCATTTATACTTATATAAAACTTATTTGTGCCAATTTTTAGAGAGATAATAGTATATTTGACGTAATTATGGCATAAAAAGCCCAAATCGGGAAGTACGGTTATATGGGGACTAGGAGAAATAATGGACCGATTTCAACCATTTTCAATAGGCTTTGTTCCTATGCCAAAAAACATGCTTGGTCCAAATTTCATCAAATTATATTGAAAATTGCGGTCTGTACCTTGCGCACAAAGTTTACATGGATAGCCAGCCGGATGGCCGGACATATCTTAATCGACTCAAAAATGATTCTGAATCGATCAGTATACTTTATTGGACCAATATTTTTGTATGTTACAAACATCAGCACAAACGTATAATACCCTCCCCACTATGGTGATGTTGGGTATAAATTTTAAAATTATATTTTGTTGTAAGATATGCATATCGAATAAAGCTTTTAACTGAGTCTTATGTAAATTATCGGGCGAGCTCTATGAAAGTTTTTATATTTTATCTTTATTACAAAATGTAAAATAATTAATGACAATAATCTGATTTTCTGTAGCAACCCAGTAAAATATTTTATAATTTTGGTAATGAGTATAGTAGGAAATGTAGTTACATATTTCATAAATTACTTCGTAATCAGTTGTAGTTATCAATAACATATTTTTTTTTTTTGTTTGAATAGAATTTGTAGTCAATTCTCTATTGAAACTATTCCAGATAGAAATAACTTTTCCAGATAGAAATAACTTTTTAATGCGGCGTTGATTTAGAGAATAGACTTGCAAATATAAAAAATAACTGTAAAATCAATTTTAAATCCAGAAAAGTCGGAAAAGCAGATTTCTAACCACTTATTTTTTGGCCATCGTCAAACAAAAATAAGTAGTTATTCACCCAAAATGTAACTACTAACACATTGCCTACTTACCGGGTAAGTAAAGATTTAGCTTGGAAAAGTTATATGGGGTTGTGATGGTCAATTATGGGATGATCCTTATGAAATAGAAAAGAGAACTGAAATAAATTTCATATAAACCTTTAACAAAAACGTTCTAGAATGATCAGACCATTGTTTGAGAACTAACCAAGAATTATTACAGACCCCAATGACCCTTCTGAAAAAAGGGTAATATTAAAATATTGCGTAGGTGTAGCTTGGATATAAGTGGTGCAATAAATACTTTGGCAAACAAGGTTCTTAAAACGATGCTGGATATTCCACCCATTGACACATATTTGTCATTTACAACCGAACGGCTTATAACTTTAGGCGAACTGACCAAAAGCAGTTTTAGGACACGTCATTAACATATACTAGACACATTAGAATTCTATACACAATCATCGGCAAACACAAAATATATTTGGAACTTTGAAACACTGGTCTGAGCTGGAATGTAAGAGCAAATGTCGGTGGAATCCTTTGCCACATGGATGACTCTATATGTGGGGACAAATCAGGCATGGATTTCTAATTTTGAAGACTCAAATACTGGAATATACTACCGTTTCCTTTCAGACAGAAGTCCGACCAATTACGGAATGCGTACATTGTCTTAGAATAAATATGGCGCTAACCAGAAGTCATATAGAGAATATCAGGTTATAAAGAAAGAACATAATGGTTTGTAAGAAATCTTTAAAAAAATACTCTTGCAGAGTCCACTCGAGAGTAGTTGGCAATGAAAGTGCAAATGTATTAGCTTTAAAGCGAAGGGAGCTCAAGGCTTTTATCCTGACGAACGTACAACCATTCGACGCAATATGTGTGAGAGAATGCCAAAGTCTCTTGGAATGATGAAATGGTCTGCATAATGGATCTTATCTAGAGCAGGGAAAGAAATCTCTTCCAAATGAGCAAGTCTGACGTTAGTAAGATGGTAGTACGTAGTACGCAATTCACATTTTTACAAATTTGTATGTGCGAATTTTAACTAATGTAGAGTATGCGTAGAGGACTATGAAACTCTAGAGCACTTTCTTTGTCACTGTTAGGCATTTAGTGAAATTAGCTCCAAATATCTTGGAAGTGATATTATAAAAGATATATCATTCTTGACGAACACTGATTAGAAAATTCCTAGAAATTATGTCGAGAATGCTATGTTTCTGAACATTTAATAAAAATACATTCGGTGAACACTATAGCTACGTATACACGGTTGTCAAATCTTCCAACATTGTCAGAAAAAGTCTAACAACCATGTCAACTTACAATTTTTATCTTGCAATTTTCTTTAAAAAAAGCACTGTCAGAATTTGGTTAAACAAAAATATTGACAGACATCTAACAATCGTATATACACATTACTTCGTCATTGCCTGATAATTGTCTGACAATTTTTATTGTCACAGGACATCTGACAATAAAAATTGTCAGACAATTTAATTTTTTTTACAATTTTCGTTAAAGGAACATATTCACTAAAACTGAGGTCTGGCAACTTTTGCCATACAACAATCTGACAACAGTGTAAACTAACAATTTTTCAGATAATTGTATTCTGCGGCAATGAAATTGTTAGGTTTTCTTACAATCGTCTAAACTAACAATGTACCTGTCAGAGATACAAAATTGACCTTTCTGAGCGTTTATTATATTGAAAAAACTCTATATAACAGTCTGTTATATAGAAACCTGTCTCTTTATAAGTTTTTTCTGCAGAAAATAGACATTATAGTAAATTTGACTATTTTAATATTAGCACAATATTGTGTGGCAACTATTTTTAATTTGACATAAGAATTTAAAATAGTGGCAACTCCGTTCAAATTGATGAAGTTATTTTCAGAAATGCATATCAGAGATTCAAGCCGATGTAAAATGATCGGCGGCGGCGGCGCAATCATTTTAGATCGGCGGCTTATTATAGAAAATATCGGCGGCGGCTGAATTGTCGCCTCAATTTAAACTTTTCTTCAGAAATTGACCTTATAAGCGTTTATTATATTGAAAAATCTCTGTATAATAGTCTGTTATATAGAAACCTGTCTCTATATAAGCTTTTTTCTGCAGAAAAATGAACATTTATAGTAGTTTTCACAATTTTAATATTAACACAATATTGTGTGGCAACACTTTTCAATTTGTAATAATAATTTAAAATAGTGGCAACTCCGTTCAAATTGGTGAATTTATTTTCCGAAATACATGTGTGATTCCAAACTTGTATCTCTGATGCATATGCTATGTCAATCTTTATCAGTGGCTACGTTAAAGCCAGCTTAGCTTTTGAGCCGAAAGAAGTCGGCGGCAGCTGGGCTTGCAAAATATTACCGGCAGCCAGCCGCCACTAATTTGAGCCGTTTCGGCTTAATTAATAACTCAACTAGAATTATTCAGAATAAACAAAAATTTCTATTTGATCAAGAATAAATACAAAACTATAATTGGTTCAAGACTTAACTAAAATAGTACAGATATTAGATCTATAACAGCAAACTAATATCTGATATATCTTCTTTCTTCTTGTTCATTATATCATCACAAAAAGATTCAGATTAAGCTCTGCTCAAAACTATTAAAAATTTAATATTTCGACTTTTATTTTCAAATCTTTTTGGCTTGTGTAATCTACTATATATACTACTATGTATACTGCTGTAGGGTAAATATAGACTGAAATAAATTGAAAATACAATTGAAGCATGAATCCATGACTAAAATAGCAAAAGAATGAAAAGTCTAGAAAAAAAACTTTATTTTTCAAAAGTAACTTGCTAGCAAATTGAGTGAGTAAAATTAAAACTTTACTTTTTCACACTCACCCAGCAAACATGTGAGTAAGCATTTGAAATATTTCGTTCTTTGAAGAGATGCTCAATTAAATTTCAAATTAAATTTAAAGTTGAATATGTTTTATTGTAAAGTTGAATGTGTTTTATTGACTATGTGATTAAACCAAGTTCAAACTTTTTATTATTTACTACAATGTTAGGGCTTGTTGGGTATTTTTATATTTACATATGAATATTAAAATATGCAAACATTTTGTTTTCAACACATCCGCATCCGCTTTAATAACAATTCATATTTTACAAACATAAGTAAATATTCTATATATTCTGCAATTCTGGGAACTAAAATAAATATAAATAGATATTAAGCATGCAAATCTGTAAAAGAATATAAATTGTTGTGCATAACTCTTTATTATTTAAATTATTTTAATAATTTCCACAACAGGTCTCTCATTAAAATTGCCGGGTATAAAGATCTCCTAACTATGCAACTTGCACAACTTCCTACAATCAAAATAACTACAATTTATTAAAATGTTAAATTGCCAATTTAACGCAGTTTTTCTTTTAAACTTGTTTGTTGTCTGTCTCCACTTATTTCTTGTTGTCGTTGTCATCGTTGACAACTCACTTAAAAAACTATTTCAGTTAAGAGGAATTACTTCAGAAAAGTAGCGGAAAATAGCTTCATGTTTAAAGTGGCTGCCAAAAACTAAACATCTATATAAAAGTAATGAGTCAGAATGAAACAATTAGTATTAATTTTTTGTAAAAAATATATAAGGAGCTTTTTAGTAACTCGTATTAAATTTAAGTATAAGTTGACAAATTTTTTAAAGGATGGTTGGGTTAAATATCATACTATATGATCAGCAGGGAAACCAAAATATGCAAATGCATGTTTTTTGTGGTGCGTCGTATGGACTCATGGATAAGATATTTACACGTTTCAGACCAATTTGAGAATTTTGGCATCGATTTGTTAGAGCATATTTTACCCATAAGATCATAATTTTGCATGATTTGACTTTTTAGCATATTTAAGGCATATTTTCGAGTTTTTAGAGCATATTTCACTCTTTTAGTGCATATTTTGATGTTTTCGCTTTTTTTCGTTTTTATACATTTTTAATTTTCTTTTCAAAACTTTATTTAAAAAAAATAAAATTCTATTTAAATTTTTTAGCCTATTTTACAATTTTGAAAAAAAAAAATCGTTATGTTATAGTTTTTTATTCAATAAAGCATTATATTTTAAATCGGACATAAATCCGATTACTTTTGATTTCATGAGACCAATCCATTTTTATAGTTTAAAAAACTAATTATTAGAAGTTATGACAACACCGATTAAAATGTCAGTTTAAAAGCTATGAATACAATTGGAAGAAATGTGTCAAACTTTGTCGTTTGAAATATATTTTTTGGGGACCAAATGGTTTCATGTTATTTATTGGTTATCTGAACGTTAAACGGAATTCTATTATACTAGTTCTTTAAACTATGAGATGAAACATTTATAAAAAAAATGTTGTAGGATATAGAATATGACATTAAACATTTATTATTTATTATAATGTTAAAAAATAATAAAAAATTTTATTTTTGGGGCATATATTTTAAATTTTAAGAGCATATTTTGAGTTTTTTACGGCATATTTAAAGCGCTTAAAACACTTTTTTAGAGCAGGTTGTCGGTTTCCCTGATGATCTGTACAATCTGGTAATTCTTCAGAATGGTTTCTTGAATCTGCCGGCTAATACAATTGTTATTCCGTACTTTACAGAAAGAGTTTAAAGGAGTCAGTGGCAATGTACCTTTGCGGTTAAGTATTATTGTATATGTATACGTTAGACTACTCGGACACAATAAAGTGACGACTGTGTCCTTTAGGTTATTAAAAATTACTGTCATATTCGGATGCATTTACTCTTTGTTAAAGCTACTAAACATTGAGTCTAAAATGAAAAGAGACTGATTCAGAGAAAAAGAATCTGTCCAGAACTAAAATATAGATGAACTATTGTAAAACTTAATTGGAATTGAAAAATTATGGAAATATTTTACACTAAATTTTGTTGGTTGTATAGAAATGTCACTTAATCATAACCAATATAAAATAAATGAAAATGAATAAACTGTTGCGGTTTTTATACTCTACACCACTATGGTGAGGAGGGTATTCTCAGAATCACTTTCTGAGTCGATTTAGCTATGCCCGTATGTGACGCTACAGGTCACAATCGGGCCTTATGGCTCATAATTACGTTAAATGTTCTATTATGTTAACAAAATTCTACAAAACTTAGTTTTATAGAACTATAAATGACACTACTAAATCCGCTTTTAAAAAGTAAATTCCTTATTTAAATAACCTTTAATGTTTGCCTTAAATCTACATATTTAGTTTATTTTATCATTTAAATCAAATACTCAAATCTCATGCGATATAAGGAACATATAAACGAAAATCTGGATGCGGTTTAATCATCACACCTTCAATCTTAAAATGGCACATTGTACGTTGTAAAAAATACCAAAAAAAAAATTAAAACCAAAAAGGGGATGTTACCTAACTATATTTAATAATACTATAATATCTTGCGATAACGTCTTAATTTTCAAATTTGATCTAAGATTTAAACCAAAGTGTTTATAAATTTTCAATAACATCCTTTGTCAATGTATATACGCACGACAACACTTGTTATCTAAATTTTTATACACTTCCGTTGTTTATATGTTAATATAGATGGTAAGCTCACTATTGACTACGGAGAGATTGACAACGTATGTTATTGAAAAATTATGAACAATTTGGTGTCAATTTGGAACCAGGCGTGTATATTTTTTCTTCCCTCTGTGTACATTAACTATAGCTAATTAGTTATTTAGTTATTTAATTAGTTAGTTAGTTAGTTAGTTAGTTAGTTAGTTAGTTAGTTAGTTAGTTAGTTAGTTAGTTAGTTAGTTAGTTAGTTAGTTAGTTAGTTAGTTAGTTAGTTAGTTAGTTAGTTAGTTAGTTAGTTAGTTAGTTAGTTAGTTAGTTAGTTAGTTAGCTAGTTAGCTAGTTAGTTATTTAGTTATTTTGTTATTTAGTTATTTAGTTATTTAGTTATTTAGTTACTTAGTTATTTAGTTATTTAGTTATTTAGTTATTTAGTTATTTAGTTATTTAGTTATTTAGTTATTTAGCTATTTAGTTATTTAGTTATTTAGGTATTTAGTTATTTAGTTATTTAGTTATTTAGTTATTTAGTTATTTAGTTAGTTAGTTAGTTAGTTAGTTAGTTAGTTAGTTAGTTAGTTAGTTAGTTAGTTAGTTAGTTAGTTAGTTAGTTAGTCAAACATTTTATTGCTGCCTTTAGGATACCTTCCTTTATGTCAACTGAGAACAACAAAATATTAAAACCTTTCTACAAATGTTTCGATTTAAGCTTTTACTGCCTTTTCTGTTGGTTATTCTTAATTTTTGCTGTTGTTTATATGCTGTTGCTGCAGATATTGTGACTGCAAGAAGTACAATTTCTTGTCAGCAATTACATTCCACTATTTATTACTCCAACTTAATTGTATTCTTTCTAGTCTTTAAACAAAAAAAGTGTTTTTGACATTGACATCAGTTGTTAAGTTTTTAATACTTGTTTAATATTTTGTTTTCTTTTCTTCAGACCTTTTTGTTGTTGTTGGTGTTATGTATTTTTCGGTTTTGTTGCAACAAGCGAGTTGTAGAGATTGATATTTTTTTACTATCAATCTGTGGTTGTACTATATATTCTCTTACTTGTACTTCAAGATAGAGATGTATAACATATTTTCAAGTTATTTTTGTTTCCTTTTACTATTTGCAACTACTGTTGTTTTGTTTCCTTGTACTGCTATAATTGTGGTATTTATTGTTGCTGCAGATGATGATGATGATGTTGTTGACTTTAAGTGTCCATTAAGGATTTGTTGTGAAAATGAACTATTTTTAGTTACATTCTTAAGCTTTCAAAAGTTAATTCTTCTTTTCATAAAATGTACATATTTCTTCAGTTTTAAACGACGAAAGGAAGATTTTAGTTTCTTTTCTATATTAAGCTATTTTTTAATTGTTTTTCTTTTGTAACAAATCTTGTAATTTCAATTAAATGATATTTTGTATATAATGACTTATAAAACTTTATAAAGTATATACAATTTTAACTTGGAAATTCTAGATGAAGAGTTATAAATAATAAATTGTCAAAAGTGTTCTACATAATGGGACATGTGTTATATTTCAAAAATTTAAAATATTACCAAACATTATATTTGTAGAGTTTATTAATTTGTAAGCCTTTTTTTTCAACCTACATCATTAATTATGTACATGTATTCGATATTATTAATAAGGAAATTTACAAACACTTGTTAAATAATTTTACTATATATTTCATGATATGATATCATATTATGAAAGTTGTAAGTAGAAAATCTACTAAACAATATTTTGTTGAAATTACTATAAAAACAAAAATTATTTTTAGCTTTAAAGCCAAGAATTTTCCGAACAATTTATTAACATGACTTATAATAAGTTTAGAAGATTATCATATATAATCTTCCAACAAAATTTTAGCCATGTAGAAAATTAAATTAACCAAAAAAATAAAAATATCATGCCCAGGTGTACTCTACATTATGAATGTAATTTTACAGAAAGAAAAACATATAATTCCCATTTAGTTAAGAATATGTTTGCGATAAGTGGTCTTGAATAATTATTATGAAATGCTAATGTGTATTGGTAATTAAAATATTTTTTCGTAATTAACATTTTCGCTTAACTTCTCTAAATTCTGAAAACAATAATGAGTCGTGTTCAAATCAAGATAACTTTGGGATTAATTAAATAGTTTACATTTTTATAGTTTTCGAAGTTTGGTTTACAAAGTTAAGGATATTTTTGAGGCTTCCTTTGAGTTCATCCATACAAGAGAGAACAGCAGAGCCGAAGCAATATACTCTGCTCTCATTAAATGAAGGACATAGTGGTCATAACAGTTCATTTAAGTATTATTCAGTGCTTCCTTTTTTCGGTTATTTGAATTGTTGGTTGAGCTCATAAGGAAAATGCCAGAGTGTTTCACGTTGGTTTAAAGGAAATCCTTCAAGTCGGACTATATCTTTATATAAGAAGCTAAAAACCTTTATATACTTAACTTTGAATAGTTGTGTGAAGTAATAAACTTCACCAGTGCGAGCGAGACTGTCGAAAGCTAGGCAACAAACCAAAATAAACGCGATGACGCGAGAAATGTTCCTCAATTCAGATCAGAATTATGACTCTATTTAGTGCCTTCGAAGTTAAATCATTTGTTTTGAATTACACATTATCCTGGGAGCATCGCTTAGAGGTCAGTTGACTTAAGTGAAACAGGTGATTTCGATAAATGATCTGATTTGAAGTCGATTTTATCATTTCCTAGCCCATAAGGCGCTTTAAGACTTAGACATTTGACTCATTCTGTCTGGGCCATATCGTACATGAGAGAACAGATAAGCCGAAACAATATACTTTGCTCTTGCTAAATGGCGAACAATAACAGTGAAGGTGTGATTATGGGTATCCTATTCTCCTCATTATGACAACATATATAACAGTACATGATTCCGGGATCAATTATTCTGACTTTATAGCCAACTACATGTTATTTCGTTATGACTGATAACAGCGTACTTATCTGCTTCCTAGGTAAGCTTAACAGTAAGCTTATCCTGGGAGCATCGTGTAAGCTTCAAGTTGAATTCGAAGTGTTTCTCACTTGATATCGCTAAATATAAGATTTTTTAGATTTAGACATTTAGCACATTTTGCCTATACCAAATTGTATATTCAGCAGCTAAAGACCAATATGGACTTAAAATCTAAAACATCACCCAGAATATAAATGCATATTTAGTTTCATGACTATAACACAGGAGTAATGACTACATGGTCAATAACAATTACTTGGAAGTGTAATTGAGAAATAACCAATTACAATTATTTGTAAATATAATTGAAGTTTTTCCAATTACAATTATTTGTGATTGTAATTAAAGTTTTTCAAATTACCATTACTTGTAATGTGTTTTTGAGCATGTGAAATCTACAAAGTAAACTTTTTTCAATTACAATTACTTGTAATCATAATTGAAGTTTCCAATTAAAATTACTTGTAATTTTACCCTACACCATTATAGCGGGGAGGGTATTATACGTTTGTGCTGATGTTTGTAACATACAAAAATATTGGTCCAATACCCACCTTAAAGTATACTGATCGATTCAGAATCATTTTTTGAGTCGATTAAGACATGTCCGTCCGACCGTCTGTCCGGCTGGCTGTCCATGTTAACCTTGTGCGCAAGGCACAGGCCGCAATTTTCAACATAATTTGATGAAATTTGGACCAAGCATGTTTTTTTGGCACAGGGACGAAGCCTATTGAAAATGGTTGAAATCGGTCCATTATTTCACCTAGCCCCCATACAACCGTACCTCCCGATTTGAACTTTTTATGCCATAATTACGTCAAATATTCTATTATCTCTATAAAAATTGGTACAAATAAGTTTTATATAAATATAAATGACACTGCAGATTTTCGTAAGGATTGGCCCTTATTTGACACTAGCCCCATACAAACCCCCTTCAAGAAATGTCTTGAACGTCTAAAATTGACTTATAACCATTTGAATGAAACTCAACAAAACTAACTGTTATTTAAAAATAAATCCTTTTCCCAAATTTACCGAGGATCGGCCCATATTTGACCCATTTAGAAATTTTGGTTTTTTATCAATAAATTGCTTAAATATTTTGGAATAATATTCAACATAAAAGTTTCTTTATAAAAAGAAAAAATTTTAAAAATATACTCATGGTGTAGGGTTTGTATGGTCGGCCATGCCCGGCTATACTTTCCTACTTGTTTTAATTTAGGTATTACTTATTACATAATTACAGGTAATAGTAAGGAACAAAATTTAGAATTACTAGTAATTGCAACTGGAAATTGTTCAGTTACAATTACTAGTAATTGTAACTGGAAATTACTCAGTTACAATTACAATTAATTTTAATTGTCATAACTTTAATTACTATTACAGGTAATTGTTATTGGTGAAACTTCAATTACAAGTAATTGTAATTTGGAAATCTTCCATTACAATTACTTCAAACGTAATTGTAATTGAAAATGTAGTTATTATCCCCCATGCCTGCTATAATGCCAATATTTCGATGTGTTACAAACGGTATGACAACATTAATGTACCCCTTTTTTTAGAAAATAAATATCATCATAAACTTTATGAATCTAAATATAATTTATAACATAATCATTCTTTTAGTCCCTAATCAAAAAAATAGAAAGTGTGTATACTTTATATACAGCAACTTAGTAGATTTCATTTCGAAAGACTTTATCCCTTTTATCTATGTTTTCTTTTATTAAGGACAAACATATTTGCTGTTCTCATTACATATTTTTTTCTTTGTAACAAATACATCTAGATATAAATATACTATTGTTAAATAATTTGCATAGAGTAAAGAAATCTACAAAGTATGACAAATAATATATAAAAACATACCTTTAGAATAAAATAGAGTAAAATAAATATTTATCTTTACATACACTTGAAATAACAAAAGATAAAGTGGAAATAGAACGACTAGTTACAGTTTATCATTTAATCATTAGAATTAGAATATGTTTGTATGAGTGTGTAGGTATTTTAAGGATTTGCCAATACAAATAAGAATTTACTAATAAAATACATAAGTATTTATTTATGTTTGCAAGTAGTTAAGGTTTTCTTTTGAGTTTATACAATAACGCTGTGGGTTTGTATGTATGTATGTGTGAAAATTGTGTAGTTGTGGGTAAAAGTCCTTTTATTTTCCTTTTGGCTTTTAATAAGATTATAAGAATAATAATGTGGTTAAAATAAAGTGATTAGATTACCTGTTTACAAAGATGTTTAATGGGGAGAGAAAGAAAATTTTTGAGGTTTTTGAACTGATTTGATTTTTGTTATGAAATAAAACACCTAAAGTGAAATTACACAAAATTTAAAATTTAACTATCGTTTTTAGTTAAAGCATTTCCTTTATATTAAAATATTTTATTACGGAAAATTAAAATTAACAATATAAATAATGAATGTGTAAAGTCAAAGGGACTCTGTAATTTTACACTTAGAAATTTGGAAGGAAGGACATCGCTTTAGTAACTTTTGATTGTGTTGCAAACATCAGCACAAGATAAATCATTCATTTTAACTGCTTGATAGTATCCTTTTTCACATATATATACATAGGCAATTTTTTTAAATTTATTTGATATTTATAAATCAAAAATTTTTCAAACCAAAATTCCTAATTTAAACTTTGTTACATGTAAATTAAATTTAATCAAAAGTAACACAAAATTGTTGCCAAATTTATTTAATTATAAACAATTTTACTTAAATATTTAAAAAAAAGTTTGTTATTATAAAATTGAAAAGGATATTCGAAAAACTTATGAAAAAAGTAATATAAATGCCCATATGAGTACTTAAAAATAAATTATTTAAATTGCCACATGAGTTTATTCTGTTCAACTTTTCTATTATTTTAAACGCCAACTGCTTTAACTACTAAGTATATACACATACATGTATAAATGTACATTTATTACAAAGTTTTGTAAATTATATGTAAAACTGTTTATTGAAATATTTCAGTTGTTATTTCTTCTACTCGTAGGTACGATGATGAATATAACTCTACTTTATACTTGTATGAATTATTAGTTATAAAAACTTATTTATATTTAGTTTTAGTGCTATTTTTAAAACACAGTGCTACAAAATTTGTTCTCGTTCAATAAAAAGATTCAAATGTTGCACCAAAATAATGTAAAGAAGTCGAACACCGGTTGGCATATTAGCTTATTAGACGAATATTTTCTGCCCCTTGGTACTTCATACATGCTGGTATAAATTTTTTTACACATCTCTGCCGGTCCATGTACAAGGACTTTGCTCTAATACTAGAGCTTCATATTTAATTTCTTAATATTACAGTCTCGATTCTTAACTTCAGAATTGCAAAAATATCACTTTCGTTTACAACCAAACCTCGTTGGGAAACCTCACTTTGACAGACAATTTCATATCCGAGTTCCCAATAGGGATCCAGTACATGAGTCACACTCAGTTGGTGTAACAAATGTTTACACTGATGGCTCCAAGAAGGGCAAGAAGGGTGGTGGCTTCTATATCGAAAGATTTGGGATAAAATCCTCATTTAGGCTACCTAACTACTGTAGCATATTACAGGCAGTGATATCTGTTATTAAACGAGTGGCCAACTTGCTAAGGTATTATCAAATATCGAGTGAAATATTTATATATACTGACAGCAAAGCTACGATCAAAAATCTAGCTGGTGTCTTTACGACATCTAGGTTAGCCGAAGAATGCCAGATATCTTTGAATGAGATAGCGAACTGTTAGAGAAACTGTATAGCTGACGAACTTGCCAGGAATGGTTCGATGAGGGGGCATTCCTCTTACTAACTGTAAGCTATTGGTTCAGACTGAACTATATAATATGGCTCCAATCCTCAGATGGTTCAGTGAAACAACCTGTCTTAATTCGAGGTCAATTTAGCCTCTATATGATGCTCCCAGGTCAAGCTTATTAATAGGCTTTCGAAGGGAGCAGATAAGAATGCTGGTATCAGTAACAACAGGACACTGTATTATTGGCAATCACACCAGAAGGATGGGTCACGAATATAACGACTATTGTAGAAGTTGTAATAATGAGGAGGAAAAGGAAACAATACCTCACCTTCTCTGCCATTGTCTATCTTTCAATGAAAGTAGAGAACAATGCTTCGGCTTTAGTTGTTTGGATGAGCTTTTGGGGATATTCCTAAAGAATATCCTAAACTTTGCCAATCGAACCGGATGGTTAAAATCTGGAAGTAGAGAGTAATTTATCAAATGTACTCCTATGACCACCAGGGTAACACAACGGGACCGCAACTATGAGGACCCATGTGAGCCACACATGATTGGTTGAGTGGCAGCCCTTCCCACCTAACCTAACCTTACAACTAAACCAAATGAAATGAATTTGGCTATAGCATCTATAGATATTAACGATATATCGTAACATGAATCTATTAAATAAGCCTAGAACTTATTCTTACTCATAGAGTACACACTGTGGTAAAACTAACATGAACAGAACAAACCCTGGACATACATATGTGGACAAGAAAATAAAAATGCCGTAGATTCCAAAAAAAAAATATTGGTAATGGGTTGTACTTATATAACTATTTGCTTTTCAACTCAACGACTTCTTATTAAACTAAATTTCAAGTAATTCTTAACAGGGAAATACTTGCCTCCACTGTGTTAAAATGCTAAAAAAGAAGTTCTTTCTGGGTTCATTATCATTTAAGGCAGATCACTCATTGAAAAAAAAAAATTCTCCTCTTTAGGTATAACGATAAGCGAGGTCCTCATACTCCTGCTTAGTCCCACAGTCACCCATATGCATGTTATCTATTGTCTCGACAAAAGCACCGAGCTTATCCCGAATTATAGACTTTACCATGTATCAATCTTTTAACCATCTTTGGGTTAAAACCACAACCAACAAGTGCCCCATTTAGCATTGGTATGTCATTGCGAGTGGCCGATTAACACTACATGAATAACATGTTTCTATTATTATCACTAGTTCAAATTCTCTAACAAAAATTAAAAAATAAAAAGAAAAAAAATGAATTCTTAAAAAAAGGCTTGAACTTGGTGTCTTTCAATTTGTAGTTAGAAGCTCTTACCACTGAGCTACTGATCTCTTGTTCAATTTTTTTTTTTTTTTGTAATTTTTGTAACATTTTTTATATTTTCTGCGTCATTAAATGCAAACGGACACTTTCAGCATTACATTTCGTCAGAAATGTGCCATGTGGTTATTTTAAGCAGTACATGTGGCTATCAAAAGATAAATTTTTAAAACATTTGGAATGTATTTTCATAAACTTTATGCGAAAATTTATCAAATGTGAACTATTGATTACAATGGTGAAATGTAGTTTATGTTTAGGCAAAATATCGACCACTTTATTTACCACAGGTGTAGTTGGGTTTCGTTGCTGGGATTGTAAGAGAAGACAAAAGATAGTTAGTAAGTTAGTTAGTTAGTTAGTTAGTTAGTTAGTTAGTTAGTTAGTTAGTTAGTTAGTTAGTTAGTTAGTTAGTTATTTAGTTAGTTAGTTAGTTAGTTAGTTAGTTAGTTAGTTAGTTAGTTAGTTAGTAGTTAGTTAGTTAGTTAGTTAGTTAGTTAGTTAGTTAGTTAGTTAGTTAGTTAGTTAGTTAGTTAGTTAGTTAGTTAGTTAGTTAGTTAGTTAGTAGTTAGTTAGTTACTTAGTTAGTTAGTTAGTTAGTTAGTTAGTTAGTTAGTTAGTTAGTTAGTTAGTTAGTTAGTTAGTTAGTTAGTCAGTTAGTTAGTTAGTTAGTTAGTTAGTCAGTAAGTAAACTGCCTGTCTTGAGCTCTGCAACACAGTGTAATTTTCCTTTAACTACAATTAGTTTGTAGACAAACTTTGGCCAGTTACTGTGTTAGTGTGTGGTAAAATTACACAGATTTAAGTCATACTTGTGGGATTTTGTTATAAACGACATGCAATTGAGGCATAAAAATGTGTTTAAGAAGTTTCTAATACAAATTACTGCGACTGGCTAACTTTATGATTTAAACATGCAAAAATTGCTGCAAATAATAAAAATAAATAAAATTGATTGTGGAGAAACAAGAACAAAACGTTTTATTTTTTATAAATTAAGTAATTGCTTAAAGTTCGAAATGAGTTGCAAAGAAAACATATTTTATTTATGTGGCTTTATTTAAAATAATTTGTGGGATTTCCTACATACATAAGTGGGTGGGAATAAACTATGTATGTGGGTTTAGATAACATAAAAATGTAAGATTATATTTAAATAAGTTCGGCTATTATGCGATAAGTAAGTTCAGATACAAGTTTATATATATGTAATGAGCTGACTTCTCGTTGGGTCCTGCTCATAGGTATTTCTATAGGAACATGATTCTAGTTGTAACCCAGACAATTAAAAGTGGAATTGGCACTTGGTTTGTATAGTTGTTCCCTATTACAATTTATATTAACAGTTTTTGTTTTTTTTTTATTTTTCCAGTTGCTGTTTGAAAAAAAACCTAAAATGTTTTATCAAAAGTAGGATGTAACTTCTAGCATTGTAAACATGTTTATTTAAAATCGTTTATGTATTTATTTTTTTCCTTAAAATTGTAAAATGTTATCAATTTTAATTCATATGTAGTCTTTTATGTAATATTCTATAGATAAATTTAACAATAGTAGTTTAAGGTGTTTTAAAGAGATAAATATTGTGTTAAATGTATTTAATTGTCACAAATATTATTTTCTACAGAAAGTCATTTATCATTTTCAGCAAACAAGTTATGAATTTTAATTGAAATTTCTTTATTTATTTTTTTGTGGAAATTTTTGTCGTTTTTTTTCCTCACTTCGATGTACTGTTTTTTTTAACGAAATAAAGAGAATGAAATAACTAGAGAAACAAGAAAATAGCAACAAATAGTTAGTACAAACAAATCTTTGCTAATGACCAATTTTGTTGTGTGGGATTTCTATACACTTGTCAAAAACGTATGAGTGATATTTATTAATTTCTAACAGCCAGCAACAATAGTACGTATACATTTGGTGTTTTTTTTTAAATTAATAGAAACCACATGACGTTTTATGGTGGCAAAATTATTCTTGAAAAAAAACCAAAAGTTTTATTGTAATTAAAAGAAACCTTTTGTATAAAATACAAATCCATATCGAACTTTTTTTGTTAAGTTAAATCCAAATACATGTTCGATTAAACTGGTCACATTTTCATTATAAAATATTTATTTTTCTATATAGAAAAACTAGTTAGAACTTTATTTATATATTTTCCGGAAAAAGTTTTAGTTTTTGTTATACGTTTCTTTTGTCAAGCCTTTAAGCTGCTTTGTCGCTTATATAATGTTGAAAAACAAAAAAGAACACATGAACCAGCCTTTGGCTGTTAAATTTATGTTTACTTTTTTGTTAGTGAAAGTAAAATCAATTTCATAATTGTTTGTTTTAGTATATGAAATACTTAAATAACTTTTATATTTTTAAATAAATATAAAACTTTTATCCTATTTCATTTATTATTTCTAATAATAAAGTAATAATATTTATATATTACTCTTAATTTGAAACTTAAATACATGTAAAGCTATTGTTAAACACAGATAGTTACACATCAGTAAGTTTGTATTAGACTGCTGTAAGAAAATAGTTTGAAATTTTTTTTGCTACATATCAATGATTTATTTCAACGTTTTAATTTTGGATTTCAAAAAGATGAAAGTCGATTTAGTGATGTTTGTCTAACTGTCCACTTGCTTGTTGAATTTTTTCTTTTTTGAAAGTTTCGGATAATTTGAAATGATCGAAATTCCTCAAATAATATGATATTTGTCAAGGGTAAGTGTAAGTGTAAGAAAAAATCCAAGAATTTGCTTTTGTACTTATGTTTTAACACTCACTTTCTAAGTCGATTAAGCAATGTTCATCTATATCCATCTATCGGTCAGTCTACGACTGCCTGTACATTCTTACTTATTTAAGAAGTGTTGGTTCGTTTTGCCCTAGAAAATCTGGTCTGATACACTACAATGGAGGTATGGTCATCGTGAATGAAGTTGGCTTGTCTAGTACAACAAAACAAAGATTACTGATAACATATATATTAGGTTTAGTTTACGTGGGTTGCTCGTTAGCAAGTTTATTCTGTGGCCTAGTAGCTCATTATAATACCCCTAATATTACAATTCCCTTATGTGTAGAGAATGGTTTCTCTCCCTAATTTCGTTGATTATATGATCTTTGAGGTCTCCGTGAAAACCAGCCGGCGTTTCTAATAAAATCGATACATCTCTGAGACAGTACAGATCATGGAAAAGAGCTCTACCAAGATAGAGTAGTCTTTGCACTTGTAAGACAGGGCAGTCACAAAGAAGGTGTTGTACCGATTCTACTACTTCTTTGTACAAACAGCTTCTGCATTACCTATAACGTGGAAAGCTCATACGTTCCGAAATATCCAATCATTCAGTGCCCAGCAACTATACCAGTTAGATGTCTAATTGAGTTCTTACTAAGAGACCTAGTCCTATTCATTGCCTGAAAATTAGTTTCCGGATTCATCTCGCGGCTGTATCGATGGCATATATCTCTGCCTGAAGGACCGTGTTGTTGACAGGTAGTCGAAGAGACAGTAAAAGATCAATTTTTCGGAGAAGATTCGGCACCACTTTCTGCCTTTGATTCATCTTTATAGTTTGAGATCACGCTTAATCACCCCTATTATCCCATTATTCTAGTCCTGAATGACCCATTAAAATTCATTGTAGTTAATGTCTAAAACTACGCCATGATATTTAGCTTCGATTGAAGTTTTCAGAATGGTATCATCTATACGCTTAGGTCTGAATTCTGGAATTTTGAACCTCCTTGTTTTTGGACGGATTAAAACCTAGACCGTTTATCCTGGCCCAAGATACCAGAATGCTGAGGGCTAATTCCATGACTTCTTTTATTGTAGGAAGAAATTCCCCTTGAATAAGAAGCACAATATCATCAGCATATGCGACACACTTTAAAGCCTGACTTTCTGAGTCTAAAATTCAAAGGCTTAAAAATATAATGTATAATTGAAGACATCCATGGAGCCATTCAAAACTTAAACTTCCTGTTTATGTGCGTAAACTTTCATTCAAATCCGACTAATCGCTTCCCTCCTTTCCTTCATATATGATTGTGTTTTGTAACGATTCTCTTTAAAAGTTAACTTCTTGAAATTTAGTTTTTGAATGTTTCGAAGTATTTATAACTACATTTGTTACATCTTTTCAATGCATTTTCAATTAGAAAATGCGTAATATTAAAAATATTTCTGAATTATTTCTGAAAAATCTTTTGTTTCTAGTGAATTTTACAAATTATGCAAATACAATGCTTTTGTGAACTTATTTTTAAAATTTCATTGTTAAAAAAATTAAAAAGGAAATATAACACTGAAAAACAGACAATACTGATAGTTAAATTATTATCAACTGTAATGTAGGATCTACATAAAAAACTCTGGTCTACTTAATTCATCAACAAAGTTGGCGATAAGAAAATAAAATTTAAATAATTATTTAAAATTTCAAATTTAAATATAACTTCAATATTTTAAACTATTCCACTAAATATAAATTTTGTATATAATAAAGGCCTTCACAACAAAAATATTAAACAAAATTTGTTTATTAAACCTTTGATAAGTTGTTATGTATAAGGCAATAAAACTTTAAGTTAAACTTTTTTAAAAAATTAAAATTTTTGTTACACTCAAAGAAACGCTGAAATCATACCACTTACTAAAGCCTATGGGTACCGACTATCTGTAAATTAAAAGAAGAAACAAAAAAAAATCCAACACATTTCATAATGACACAATAATTTAAGTTATCAGTTGAATAAAATGAAAATACAACAAACAAGTGTAAGAAGAAATCAATGCAATCAGTTGGACTTATACGTTTCGAAAGAGATCAACAAATGTTTATAAAAATTTTAATAATATTAATAATTTGCGCATTGTTAAAAGCCAATGAACTAGATTACAACAGCAATAGTATTAATAAAAATTATAATAATAACAACAACAACAGCAACAACAACAGCAGCCACAACATAAACTTCAATTTAATTAATTATAATACTACAATTGAAAATAATAAAAATTTTACAAATAATCCAAATGAAACATTAAATATTGAATCAAATACAAATCCAGAAGAAGTGAGTTATTTGCAATTAATAAAAGAAAAAAACAGAAATCCTTTTAAACTCTATATATATATATATATATTTTTTTTTTAACAGAATCGACGTCGTAATAAATCGATATTTATACCACCACCGCGTCAAGCAGCCAATTGTGGTTTTAAACATAACGGTAAACTATTAAAGTGCTGATATTTCCTGCTTGAAATAATCCATCCTTTACGGAAAGCCGATATTCTTTTAAGATCTCTTGGCTGATAAACAAAAAACCTTCATTATGTATTTATTTAATGTAAAATTATTCATATTAATTTATATTTTATTGAAATTTTCATTGGCCAACGAGGAAAGTTTTGACACAGATACATCTCATGATTTTAATGTAAATATTAAGATGATGAAATAATTGCTTTGTTTAAGAACTTGTTTAGATCTTTTAACTTCTAGAAAATGTAAAAAAAAGTTCATTTCAAAACCAAATTTCCTAAATCTGACAAGTACAAACATAGCACTTTTTTATTAATATTTTTTTATAATTTTCTAACACTATTCTTTTTGCTTTAAGGATACCTCTTCGGAAATAGTTTACTTCATAGCCCAAGCACCCCGTCGTAATAATAAGAATTGTGGTTTTAAACACAACGGTAAACCTATACCCTGTTCTAGTGATAAATTATTATGAAGATGTATTTCTTTTGAATATCTAGTAAATAAGTTAAATAAAATGTTTATCATTCTCTTAATGTTAATAAATTAATTTAGTTATTAAGTTGTATAAGTTTTCAATGGTTTTGGTTTTTTTTTACTATTCACCTTTGTGAGAGGGGTATAAATGTGTTTTTGTGGTCTTTTACAACTACTAGGTGAGCTTCTTCTTTTCAACTCACCACCGCCCCATTGTATCTTACACATACATAGGTGACAATTTATGTATATAGCATTTCCGATCCAATATACGCACACTTTGCTCATGTACTGTTAATCTCTTGAGGAATGACAGGTGTTATGAGTTACGCTCAATCTAACCCCGACAGGGTTAGAGCCGTACTTAGAGGAGTAGTATGGTCATGCAACCATACTACTGAAATGATTTCTCTTGTTTCAACATCAGTAACTAGGGAATGTTTCAAACTAGTGATTCGAACACAAATTAATTGACAAGCTTACTCCAGTGACCACAACTACAGAGATAAGTTGAGCATTATAAAGTAAGCCCCAACACACTAAACCATGAAGGAAAATTGTCAACAAAGAAAAGTTTAAGGTATTACAACTCCACAACGTCTCAACAAACTCCACCGACACTTCTACCATCTCCTTCCTTCCAACATCTCCACAGATGCAAATCAGGATCACACTCTTTGCATTATCGCCTCAATTCCAAAATTGTATTAATCCGCAGTATTACACTGTGTTTTGTACAGCTCTTAGATGTAAGGACTTGTCGCGAAAATATTTGTATAAATTTTTTTACCAAGCACCCACTTTCCGCGAATTTGGGTTTAAGCTACAGCCACTACGTTGATGTCGAAGGAACCTTAACAGACCAGCCACGACAAAGTTCTGCTGGTCACCCCTAGTACAAGATTAAAAGGTACTATTGTTACAGTGAACATATTACAGTTGTAGTATCCATGTCGAACCATTTTTTTCTCTGCGCGTGTAAAGCTTGAATTAAGAATATGTAAAAAGGATTTTTTGGTACTTTTCGTTCGTACCCTTTTTGAAATTCCTATAAAATTAAACCCTTAAACATGAAATTAAGCGTGTAGTATACAGTATAACCAAATTAGAAATATATTAAAATCACAGTTAAATTCGTAAAATATCTGGCCAGATACTTTGCGCATGACGGAGGGTTAAGTTCATCAAAACGTAGTTTTTATACTTTCTAAAATATTGAACATAGACACAAAAAATAAACATGTAGAACCCAGATCTATATATAAAACTAAATTTTTTGGTATTTTTTGTTTCTTCAAAAGAAACTTTTTGAATTTTCTATAACATTGAAACAAAAAAATGAAATTAAATATATAGAACCCGGAGTTAATGCGATCCTATTAAATGGGAATTCCTAGTACTTTTTCGTATTAAAAATGGTATGTCTTGATATTTTGTAAAAGAATTCCTTCGGACTACTTTTTAACACATCATGGTGAAGTTTTTTAATAGAACTCTTAGTTATTAAAAAAAATCAAGGAAAAAATCTATAGAAAATTGGAAGCTACATTTTTCGGTTCGGTCCACAATTATGGACACATGCAACCAATTATTCAGATTTATCATCTAAAGGTAAAGTTAGACAATTTGATTTGCTCTAAGCTCGCCTTGATTTCGGTCTGAAGTCAACAGAGTAGGGCGAGAATATCGATGTACATTTAGGCAGATTTATGTACTGTTATGGGGGTTTTCTGTGTAAAGAATTAAAAAAAATATATAAAGGTATCATTGTCATTTAAATTAATTCTACCATGTATTGAAATTCGTCCAAAATTTCACTGAACCTTTTTAAATGCTATTACTGCAAGTTAAAGATAAATTATTTTCTCAACTATAAAATAAACAATATTTTCGTGTTCATTCATAATTCATTTTTTATTTAACTACTGATATGTTTTTGTTTACAATTAAACATATTTTCTTCATAATTCCAGAATAAAAACTTAAAAATTAAATAAACTAAAGACAAACTATAATAAACAAGCACAAATTTAAAAAAAAAAAAAACATATTCGACGATGTTTACGAAAATTTTTATTTATTTTCTATTGTACTCTGGTTGGTTGATCGCAACCTATCATGGAGTATTTGGGAAAAATGTATCTCTCCCAGTCTTAAACTGAAAGATGGAAGGACGTGGTTAGATTACTTTTAAGTTTAGTTTACTATAGCTTGAGTATATGGAAACGTATAATTTTTGTTACAAACGACTTGACTTAATCAATATACTTCTATTCTTTTGGTAGTGTATTTTGAAAAGAGAGATTGAACATAAGTATTCTTCATTCTATATCGCTCCATAAAGTAGCTGTTGCAAAGAGTTATACACTTATCACATCAGTTGAAGGCTGTCTTTAAATCTTTATGGTTCAGTAATTGTTGTTTCTTTTTCATCAACTTTAATTTAAAACAAAATACAAAAACAGAAACTCAAGTCATAATGGACTTATTTAAAAGTTTAATCAAATTAACATGTTTCCTGTTACTTGCGATCGCGACACAAGGATATACAATTACTACGGATTTTTTTAAAATCAATAGACGATCACAGGTAAGATGTGAAATGTGATAAAAAACGAATTTCAAATCAATGAAATAATTTAAGTTTTAAATAATACAAAAAAAATATTGAAAAAACCTTGTGCATAATATTAATTTTATTTTTGCAGACAATCCAGAAAACTCGTAAACTGAGTCCCATGATTTTAACTGTACGACATCGTTATATCTATTGTGGTGTGACCCATAAAGGCAAACCTCGTCGTTGTTATAAAAATATTAATTAATTTGTTCTTTTTTAACGCTTAGTATTTAATTTAGTATGTAGTTACAAATAAAGAAATATATATTAAAAAAAATTATTAAAATCTCGAGAAGACATCTTCCAAATACTGCTAATGGTGTGGGAAATATTTTAGAAATTTATGGATCGCTTTTACTTGTTTCAATTAGCAGAATTCTCAGAAGCACTTTATATAGAATGTCTTAAGAATTTGAAGTTTTAGCAATTATAATTACTTGTCATTGAATTGTAATTGAAGACAATTGGTAATTGTAATTGAAAAATTCCAATTACAACTATTTGTGTTTGTGAGTTTTATCCCTTATAATTACAAAAAGATTTAAAACAAAATGTAGTTTCTGTATTTTACACTTTTAAATACTTTTTTGATCTCCATATTTATAGAGTAGTAGGTGCAATAACGGATCCCTTTAATACACATGAATTTCACCATAAAGACATAAAAACTGGACGGGGTCAACCCGTTTTTTTTTTTGCATTATTGATTCTTGATTTCAGATTAATTAGTATCAATATCTATCTGTCAAAATTGGAGGCATTTTCAACAACAATTACATTTGAAGTAATTGCAGCTTTTTCCAAATACAATTACAATTAATTGTAATTGAAGTCTTTCCAATTACAATTATATGTAATTGTTATATAGGTTTTTCAAATAACAATTACTTGTTAATTGTTTTGCCAAATGCAAGTAATTGTAATTGGTCTTTTCAATTACAAGTAATTGTAATAGGTTTTTGCTAAATTACATATTACGAGTTATTGAATTCAAACTTTAATTACAAGTAATTGGTTATTGCTGAATAACACATTACAAGTAATTGTAATTGATTATGTAATGGATTACTTTGTGTAATAATTACCCCCATATCTGCTTTCCATGGACTCAGAAATAATAATTTTTATTTACTTGTTCAAAATTTGTAGTAATATAGTTATACCCTACAGCACTATAAGGTGAAGAGTATTATTTTAAATTGATTTGTAACAAACATAGTATTTTTCCGAAATCCTTCAAGTTTTCATAACGCAAGTAGGTCAATGCTATAAACGTATTTTCGACCCATCTTAATGTTTATTTTTTAGTTTAATCGATTAAGCATGAATCGAAATTTTTTTACTGAATGGGATTTTATGAATCAATCTCCAATATCCCAGCAAAATCTTTACTTACGCGGTAAGTAGGCAAGTAATATTGGAGAAAAGTGTAAGTAGTTACTTTTTTGGGTGAATAACTTGACTTTTCCGGATTTAAAACTGATTTTACAGTTATTTTTTATGTTTGCTAGTCTATTCTCTTACCCAATGCCCAATTAAAAAGTAATATTATCATTCTATCTAGAATGGTTTCCATACAAATGTAAATATCAAAATTTCTTGAAAAAAAAAACTTTCAAAATCGACTACGGTTAGAAACACTATCAAATTCCTTAATACTATTTAACAAAAATTAGTTTATGTTATTGATAACGACAACTCTTTACCAAGTAATGTATGAAATAACTACTTTACCTACAATACTCGTTACCAACATTTGAAAATATTTTACTGGGTATTGTAACTATATGCTATGCAAACATTGCATTTGATTTAATAATTTTCAATTTAAAACCATTTTTTTTGCAAAAGCTAGACTTTGAACCTTTTGCCTTCGTAAGTAATAAAATCAATGTGAAGAGTATAAAGAAAAACTTATGAATTTTTTTTATATTAATTTACTTATGTTAATATATTTATAATTACAATTGAAGAAATTATCCAATATCACTTAATTTAACACTGTATCGGCTTGCCATTATGTTTATAGCCACAACCGTTTAAACGTCTATTTTGATCAAATATCGACATATGCATTACTGCCACTGGCACCTATTGCAAAAATAAAAAAAAAATGTCATTGTGACAAAAAAAAGTATATTAATTAACTTACTTGAGATCTTTCCTCTACAGGTGCGGGCATCATATGTTGAGCTTTAATTTTGAAGCAAATATTGAAACTTATTAAAAGAATGATCAATATATTAGGAATGAATTGGAATTTTTTAAAATCCATATTAACAGTAGCAATGATAATGATATACTGAATAGCGTTTGCTAATTGATGATAAGATTTTAATAGCAAATATTTTTAAAAACAAGTAAGAATTTATAGTCGGGCATTGCCGACCTTATCATATGCTACACCAGTGAGTATGTTAAAAATATGGAAATTTTAAACATACAATGAAAAAGAAGGACTATTTCTCACAAAGCAGCCCTACACATCGTGCATATTGCTTTAAATTATGTTTTCAAGAGGCCCCTATTCGATCTTATCATGCTTGGAAATGCTTGTTTGCAATAACAAAATCTTATAAAGTATTCACTGAATATATTATCGTCCGATGTTCAGGAAAGTGTTTCCGAGTTTTATTGTCGTCTCTACATACTCTTCATTCGTGTGAATCCGCAAGTCCAATTCAGTATTGAACAGGCTTCTCGTCATGCTGTCGTTTGGATCAACCCATAGATTTTTATGGTTCCACCAATCGTTTCCAGCGTGTCCATTCAGAACACATACCAATTTACTATTAACAGACTTGTTTATTCATTCGCGTCCTGTTCTCGTTAGGGAAAGTGATTCTGAGCTGATTGGTATACTTTAAGGTGGGTGTAGGATCAATCAGCACAAACGAAGCATAATACTCCCTCTACTATAGTGGTGCAGGGTATACAAATCCCATGAATTTGTCCATAGCGATCTATAGTTTATATACAAACAACGTATATAATTGATTTATTTGATTTAATTAATTATAATACTAGAGTTGTCAATTATTCATGTTAAAAAATATAATTTTTTTTATTCGAGTAGTCGGCTAAATTTTAAAAGTTATTCGATTATTTGAACGAATAAAGAATAAAAATTTTTATTCGAATAATTTAATAAAAGTTGCCAAACACCTCAAAAATCTTAAGTTACGGGTAAAAACGCGTTTTAGTACATTAACCCAGTAAAATATTTTCAAATTTTGGTAACGAGTATTGTAGGTAATAAAGTTTTATCATACATTACTTGGTAATAAGTTGGCGTTATCAATAACATAAATAATTTTCTTTTAATAGAATTTATAGTCAATTGTCTATAACGTATGTTCAATAAGGAATCAGATAGTTTTTCTAACCGTAGCCGATTTTAGAAGTTTTTTTTAAGAAAATTTGATACTTACATTTGTATGGAAACCATTCCAGATATAATGATAAAATTACTTTTTAATAGGGCATTGAGTAAGAGAAAAAAACTAACAAACATAAAAAATAACTGTAAAACTAGTATTAAATCCTGAAAAAGGGTAATGAGATATTTTTTTGTTTTCGTCGACCAAAAATAAGTAATTATTCACCCAAAAAGTAACAACTTACACTTTTCTCCAATATTACTTGCCTACTTACCGGGTAAGTAAAGATTTTGCTGGGAATATACTTATAAGTCAGTAACTTAGTTCAATCTTAACCTATTTTAAATATCTCAGTAGATTTAAGATCCCATCAGAATATGATATAACTTTCTTAAAAATATGTTTATAGTAACTAAATCTACATAAACAGTTTTTTAGGAACTATCTATTTAACTTATTGTAAACATTTAAAAAACATCACTTTAGAAGATATTCTATCCTGGAAACATTCTATTTATACCCTACACCACTATAGTGGGGAGGGTATTATACGTTTGTGCTGATGTTTGTAACATACAAAAATATTGGTCCCACCTTAAAGTATACCGATCGATTCAGAATCATTTTTTGAGTCGATTAAGACATGTCCGTCCGTCCATCCGTCCGTCCGTCTGTCCGGCTGGCTGGCTGGCTGTCCATGTAAACCTTGTGCGCAAGGTACAGGCCGCAATTTTCAAGATAATTTGATGAAATTTGGACCAAGCATGTTTTTTGGCACAAGGACGAAGCCTATTGAAAATGGTTGAAATCGGTCCATTATTTCACCTAGCCCCCATACAACCGTACCTCCCGATTTGAACTCTTTATGCTATAATTACGTCAAATATTTTGCTATCTCTCTAAAAATTGGCACAAATAAGTTTTATATAAGTATAAATGATAATTTTCGTAAGGATCGGCCTATATTTGACCCTAGCCCCCATACAAACCCCCCTTAAAAAAATGACTTTAACGTCTAAAATTGACTTGTAACCATTTGTATCGCAATGAAACTCAACAAAACTAACTGTTATTTAGAAATATATCCTTTTCCCAAATTTACCGAGGATCGGCCCATATTTGACCTATATAAAGCCTCATTTAGAAATTTTAGTTTTTTATCAATAAATGGCTTTAATATTTTGGAATTATGGTAATATTCAACAGTTTCTTTACAAAAAATAAAAATTTTATAAAAGTAAAAATTGTAAAAATATACTCATGGTGTAGGGTATCATATGGTCGGCCATGCCCGACTATACTTTTCTACTTGTTTTAATATAGCAAAATATAAATTTTTATAAATTACAATAAGTAGCCAAGGATTTGTTTCAATTATAACGGATCTTTTAATTTGGTATTTGTTTTACAAAATATTAATATAATTCTTTGTTCAATATTATAACCAGGACAAGGATTTCTATGCAAATGCATGTTTGTAGTCAGTAACTGGAAATAACTTTTAACTAATTTTCTTTTCGAATCAAAAAATTTGCTACAAAATGGCATCGATTTGTTTAGTTTGCTTTAAATTGCATATATTTTGCATATTTTTATGCAAATTATGCTGCATATTTTTTAATTTTTTTAAAACAAATTGTTTTGTTTTCACTGATTTCTGATTTTTACAACTAATTTGATATTTACATATTTATAATTTTTTTAAATAAATATCAACAAATTTTGATTTAACAACAAAATATCAGGTTCAATGAAATATAATTTTACATAGGTTTATTTAATTATACCGTACACCACTATAGTGGGGAGGGTATTATACGTTTGTGCTGATGTTTGTAACATACAAAAATATTGGTCCAATACCCACCTTTGAGAATCAATTTTTGAGTCGATTAAGACATGTCTGTCCGTCCGTCTGTCCGGCTGGCTGTCCATGTAAACCTTGTGCGCAAGGTACAGGTCGCAATTTTCAAGATAATTGGATGAAATTTGGACCAAGCTTTTTTTTGGCGCAGGGACGAAGCCTATTGAAAATGGTTGAAATCGGTCCATTATTTCACCTAGCTCCCATACAATCGTACCTCCCGATTTGAACTTTTTATGTCATAATTACGTCAAATATTCTATTATTGACCCTACCTCCCATATAAACCCCCCCTTCAAAAAATTTCTTAAATGTCTAAAATTGACTTGTAAACTTTTGTATCGCAATGAAACTCAACAAAACTAACTGTTTTTTTTAAATATATCCTTTTCCAAAATTTATCGAGGATCGGCCCATATTTGACCTATATAAAGCCTCATTTAGAAATTTTAGTTTTTTTTATCAATAAATTGCTTAAAACTTTGGAACTATGGTAATATTCAACATAAAAGTTTCTTTATAAAAAATTTAAAAATATACTCATGGTGTAGGGTATTATATGGTCGGCCATGACCGACTATACTTTCCTACTTGTTTTTAAAATCACAATAGTGCGGAAGGTATTTTGAATTTGTGATGTTAATTGTAACGTCCAAAATATTGGTCCTTAAAGTATCGGTTCAGTATCAATTTCTAAGTCTGTCCATCTGTGTGTCTATATAAAAAGATAACTTGGGGAAATTTTGTTTTTACATCTCTCTCATGTCCATAATTTACTTAAAAACATTACTAAAATTGGGAAGAAATATAATTTATACAAATATACATTCATTCACAAAATTTTATTAGAATTGCTATCAAGCTTTCCACTTTCAGAAATTAAATATATACTATTTAAAATTGTTTCTCAGTCTTTATATTTGTCATTCTCGAGGTCGTGCTTCCATTAAAGAGGTATTATATGTATATTTGTTGTCAAAAACTTAAGATCTGAATGTATATTAATATGTACATTCACAAAGAAATATTTTTTGGTGCATATTTTTCACATTTTTAGTGGATAATTTTCCCATTTTATAGTGCATATTATAAGCGAATATTTTAAAATTTTCAGTGCATGAAAATCCTTGCCCTGATTATAACAAAATATGACTGAAAAGTAAATTTGAAATTTTTTATTCGTTTGAAGAAAATCTAAATTTGTTTCTTCGATTAACCGAATAATTAATTAACATTTACTGTTTTTGAGGTCACAAACGAAATTAGTTTGTTATTGTTTGTGACCATAGAGCTACACAAATTTTGTGTTTTAATTTTAATTACCAAAGAAATCTTTAAATAAACTAAAAAAAAATCCCACAAAATTATTTTCTCTTTACATAAAAAACATTACTCTACTACTTTGAAGTTTTTTTTTGTAGTAGTAGAGTAATGTGGAATTAAAATTTAATTTATTAACTTCAACACTTCAAATAAAGAAAATAAAACTTGTTCATTCTATTTAAAGTACACTTTTAATTGGCTTAATTGTATAATAAAAGTTTGGTCATCATTCGTCATAAAATAAAATAAATCTTCAAATTTTATTTTATATTAGAATTTTCAAATTAAATGGGAAAAATCCTTTCTTTTCCATTTAATTATTTTGCAAGTATTTAAAAAGTAACAAGTCAAAGCTGAATAACACGAGATGGTCATGAATAATTAAAAACTTTATTATTAGTTATTATGATAAACTCGTAAATAATATTTAAATAGAATGTTAGAAAAAACTGGACTTCTAGAGGAATGATGAAATGGAATAATTATACTTGCAAACAGTAACCATGGTATAAAAGTGGGATTATGTTTTTAAAAAAATAAAGAATAACATTTATTTAACATAAATAAAAGATGTTTTCTGTGAGATAATAGTAATTATGAAATGAAAATTAACAAAAGTTTTTATTTAAACATCAGAATGTTGAGATAACATTTATGAACATTTCATTCAGTAACTTCACCTGTTCATTTGTCAAAGTAAGCTTCCACAAGTATTTATGAATGAAATACTGATTTATTTTTATTTAAAATCAGTTTTTAAAAAGAATTACACAAAGAGAAGGTTATACTATTATAAAAAGTTGTAGGAAAATTCGATTGTTTATTTCCCCACACGTATAAATATACACCGGAAAGTGTGTTATATTTCGATTTTTACATGACCACCATTAAATTCTATGCCGTTAAAAGGAATTAATTTTAAAAACAAATAATTGTTGGAGAACTTTATTAACCTTCCCAGTAAAAACTTTCATTACCATCCCAGTAAAAACTTTCATTACCATGTAAGGGGTTAAAATGCTAAAATTTACTAACACAATAGCATTTTATGTTATTATTTTTACACGGTGATGTCATTGGAGGCAAGTACTTACCACAAACGATTACAAGTAATTAGAAAAAGTTGTTATTGTAAATCGCATGAAAAAACGTATACATCTTCTATATCTTTAGTGGCAATACGACTAATGAATTAGAAAGTATTTATTATTAGTAAGACCTTATTAGACTACTCCTATGTAATCCAGGCGATATCTAGTAGTCATTGAAAGGTATGTTGTTAGGTAAGTAATTACAACTGATAGCTATTACACAGTTTTTGCTGGGATGTAAGAAGTTAAAATGGTAAAATTTACTTACACAATAGCATTTTAGTCATTATTTTAACGCTTTGATGTCATTGGAGGTAAGTACTTACCACAAATTATTACAAGTAATTAGAAAAAGTAGTCATTGTAAATCACATGCATAAACGTATACAGCATTTGTATCTTCACTGACAAGATGACAAATGAATTAGAAAGTATCTAAGTAACACATTATTAGTAAGACCTTATTAGACTACTTCTGTGTAATCCAGACCATATGTAGTAGTCATTGAAAAGTATGTTGTTAGGTAAGTAATTACAACTGATAGCTATTACCCAGTTTTTGCTGATTTATACTGATTTTCTTTAAAAGGAACAATTATGGACCGACTTTATTTAATATGTTGAGTTTGATTGTTATACCCAGTAATGAATGTTTAAGATATTTTTTGAGAGGGGCCGATTAAAGTAAAATTTAGTGAGAGACTTTAATATAGAACGGGATTTCATCCAGATATTCGAGTTTTTGAAGTCAGTAGTATTTAAGATAAATACTAATTTTTTTGGGGTTATTGAACCAACCTCAAACAAAGAAGACTTTATATAGAGGTGGACAGGGTGAATTATAGACCTATCGTCATTATACCCTACACCACTTTAGTGGGGAGGATATACATATGGGTTTGTGCTAATGTTAGTAACGCACAATTATATTGATCTATAACCACTTTAAAGTATACAAATCGGATCTGAATCATTTTCTGTAATCAAACTACAGATCGCAATTTTGAAGATAATTCAATAAAATTTTGCACATAATCTTCTTTTGTCTGAGGGACGAAGCCCATTGAAAATAGGTAAGATCGGCTATTATTTCACCTAGCCCCCATACAACTGAACCCCGGAAAAAGGCTTGTAAACCTTGTAATCAAACTACAGGTCGCAATTTTGAAGATAATTCAATGAAATTTGGCACATGATCTTCTATGGTACCGTAGACGAAGCAATTTTGAAAATAATTCAATGAAATTTGGAACATGATCTTCCCAGGGACGAACCCTATTGAAAATGGTTAATATCGATCTATTAATTCACCTAGCCCCCATACAACTGAACCCGCCGAATAGGGCTTTTCTCGACAAAAAGCAGCAAAACCAAGTTCTATACTAGCCTTGATGACCCTCATGAAGTTTATAATTATAGGGCCTCATTTGACCCTAGCCCCTATAAAAAGCCCCCGACAAAATTTGTCTTAAATGTCCACCGTTTTATTCAACAATAAATGGCTTAAGTATATACAAGATAAGATACAATTCAACTTAAACTTTGTCTTATGAAAACTAAACCACATTATAATTTTGTAACATTTATAGGGTATTGTTATATGGTCTGCCTCACCCGACTATAATTTCGTAATTGTTTGTAAAGAGATTTTGTTTCATATAGACCTTATAGTTTTAATACAGTAATGAGCGTTTAAATATTTTTTTAAAAGTAGTATTATCGGGAATGTAGAGCCAATTATAAACCGATCGTGATAAAAATTTGTTAAGCCTATTATTCTTTCGATGAAACTTTTTGCTAAAATCATTTTTTAGGATAAATTTTAAAAAACTATTGTTCAATTCACAATTAAGTTGTATATTGTATCTACTAAAGTGTAGTAACAGTGATTGTGAACAGATTTTTGTAGCAAGTCATAAGTTTATGTTCACAATAAAAAAACAATCAAAACATACAATGTCAAAAGTAAAAAAACAAATAATATTAAACTAATTAAACGAGCAAAATAAACCAAATTAATTTCTTTTTATTTAAAATTATATTATTTTCGTTTTCCACATTTTAAACTTATGAATAAACAGTATTTAATAAAATTTTATTTTTGTTTTGGTTAACAGCTGTTTGTTTGTAATTTGTGTGTTACCACTTTATTGTTTTTTATGCCAAAATCGATTGAATATTTTATTTATATCATGAAATAAACAACTGACAACATTGAATTTTCTTACGACATTCGAAAAACATATGAAAAATTGTCGTAAGAGTTGTATAGAACTTTTGCATAGAAAATACCAACAACATTGTTATGACTATTGTAGCAGCTGCTGACATACAATGCATACAACGCTACAACATCGATTGTGAATTGAACATATGTACGTCCGCAATAGTTTTCAAAATAATTTCTGGATATATGGAACTAAATTTTACAAAATCTAATCACAATTTCTGTAACTGCTTATTTATGTAGAAACTTTTTGCTAAAATTATTTTCTAGGATCAATTTTTGAAATCTATGTATTTTCGCAATACTTTTCAGAATGATTTCTTGATATATGGAACTAAATTTTGCGAATTTAAACCGTTCAGACTTTATCGTGTCTATAACGGAAAGACGACTAGACGTGGTTAGATCGTCGTAGAATATCAAAATTGAAAATGGTTATACCCTGGGGATGCCTTCCTACAATGGTCATTCCGAAATAATTTTGACATGGTTACGAATAATTAATAGTCTTCTTGATTATCGTGAGAATAATTCGTGTTTCACGAGTCCACACTGTTTTTTAAATATGAAATGAAATTGTAAAATTCAAAATCTAGCGAGACTTTGACGCATTAATATGAAGGCATTTTGGACTATTGCACAACTGCAAAATCGTTACTAAAAGAAATATTTTAGCCAATTAATAATCATATTCCCATGGCAGCGATATTGAACATCATCGACTAATGATCGATGCATTATATCAAAATGCTTTATTACGGTCTTAAAAATCTAAACATATTCCCGTATGTTCACCACGTATACACGAATGTCCTATTTTAGAATAAACAGTTTTGAAAATATTAACTGTTAATTTCTAATGTAGATATGGTTCTGTATATCCTAGGTTAACATTTGAAAACCTTTAGTTTTTGATTTCTTAAATGATCGACACTGTCAAAATACCAAAGAAATAATAGAATACAATAATAAGTTTAGCGTACAGCAAATATATTATAGATTTCAATAGCAAATTTTCCCCCAATAAATTTACACTGAATTAATTAAAATTATATGAATATTCTATATTAAACCAAATAAGTACAAACAAAGTCTGCAGGCCTTTTTTAGGGAGTTTTAATATAAACATAAATTTAAAGCATTAATTGCAAACATCATTAAAAATCAATTCAAAAAGATAAAGTCCTTTTTTACTCCTACAATATGTTTAACATTTCAAATAACAAATAATTTTAGAAAAAAAAAACAATTTAAGAAATAAGTACTATATTAATTTATTTAAACCTTTTTTTTTGGCTGTTTATATTCTTGCTTTAATTACTTTTTCGTTTCGTTTTTTCTTGATTTTAAACGACCCTTGCAACAAAACAATTTTTACTTGCAACATTTATTGACTTGAGTGTTTGGGTTAAGCGCTTCTTGAAACATTTTACTTTCAGCGTAAAGTCATTGAAGTGTAATGAATTCAAACAGATTGTAAACACGAAGTGAATGCATTGTTCTCATGCTGTTAACATTTTAACGAGAATTGTCAACAATATTCTTAAAGAAATATCCTTGTTGTCCATAAAATATGTGTAGTGGTGTGATGATTTTAAATTTGTATATAATTCTTGTAGAAACAGTAAAAATTATTTAAGTTTATTTGAGTGCAATAAAGTAAAGTGTTTTGTCTAGAAGTGTATTTCTTCTGTAGCATTGTAAAATTTAGAAATATATGGACTAGATTTATTTAACTGCATTTTAGTGAAATAAAGTAAAGTGTATTGTCTGGAATTGTATTTCTTCTGTAGCATTGTAAAATTTAGAAATATATGGACCAGACATGAAAAATGTTAATTTTTCAATAATATTACTAAATTAGGTTTTAAACTGGTAAATAAATTTTCCGCTGAAATTAAAACTAGACTGTAGACTAGACAATAGACCAGAATATAGACTAAACAATACACTAGAATGTAAATTAGAGTATAGATTAGACTATAGATTAGACTATAGACTAGACTATAGACTAGACTATAGACTAGACTATAGACTAGACTATAGACTAGACTATAGACTAGACTATAGACTAGAC